>NC_050069.1:128781209-129118565 GCF_009764565.3 Dermochelys coriacea
TAATTAATGTGTATATGTTAAGTGCATGATTGCTCACATGTAATCCCAACACTTTACATACATATATAAATGTGCAGATATTTACAACTACACTACTAGCAACATATATTATTTGTTCATGTTTCTTGTACATTTATCTTAAGCTACAGTAAGTAAAACAAATAGCAGTAAAGAAAATTTTTTGATGAGGATGTTACCAGATCATGAATCAAATCCTATACAAATTTTTCAATGCTAATTATTTCCAAATTAAAAAACAGATTTAGCCTCCACAGTCAAATAATAGGTCCATGACAAGTGCATGATAAATTATAAAGAACAAACACCACTATGGCTGCTGTTGAGGTCTAGTTCAGCTGAATTCTTGGTTTTGGTTACACAATGCATTAAATAGTTTGTGAAAGTCAATAGGAAATGCAGTATTGCTGAGTGCCCTGGAGGATGTGAGGCAAAATTTAATTTCCTGCTGAAGTTTAGTACATCTTTCCTTTTAAAAAAATATTTTTTTTGTAAATTCTACAATTAAAAAATTCTAACAAATACAGAGATTGAATGTCAACACATCCAATCAGTATTTTTGGACTTTTCAACAATCTTCCAGTTCGACTGTAAAACAAAATATCTTTAATCATGTCCATGTCTTCAACAGTTTATTGAGTCTTTTGCACAGCCTAAAAAATGATCAATCCATTTGTTCTTCCAGTGTATCTGGTTTCACTTTTGAAAGCCATATTTTGATATTGTTGTTTTTGAAGAAAATAGTGACATTCATATGTGGGGACCATGTTTAGAACAATGTTAAATTGAGGATTTTGTTAAAGAAAAATTAAAATTGGAGAAGTAGTTCTACACCAGCCCACTGTGCGGAGTCTTTTATTGGAAGACCCCTCTAGGAAGTACTGTAAAAAGGCTGGCCTATGTCCCCTTTGATTCCTTGTCTTTGTTGCTGGCATAGCTCTCACAGCATACATTAGAGGCAACTATTCAATCCAATTCCTTTGTAGCAATACAACCCCCATTCCTTCTTTAGAAGCAACAGTGGAGAACTTGATCCCTTTCAGCTTGACCTCATTCTCTTTCAAAGAACTGCAGCATTTGTGCTAATGTCAGTACATATTTGAGATCTTTGAACTCCCTTTCATGCTCCAACAACCACACCCATCCTCAGTCTTTCAGCAGGAGTTTTATTAGGTAAGCTGTTTGGGCAGCATAGTTGGGTATGAATATACTAACATAATTCAGTGTGCCTTTCAGTTTCTCTATTGAAGCTTAAGCCTTTATAGCACAACCAGCCCCCAGGGTGATTTTTCCCCCTAATGATTTAATTCTGAGTTTGTCTTTTTTCAAAGAATGCTTAAGAGCTGATGTCTAATAGACTGTGCTTTACGATGTACTGTCATAGCTAAATGATTTCTTAACTCAGTGCTTTTTGACTGGTTTGAAGAAAGAAACTGTTGATTCATCCTATAGGGAAGTCAATTAGCCAAAGTAAAAGATTCTTTGAAAGGAATAGCTTTGAAGTAGATGGCAGGAACTCAACAAGTTCTCATGGGGTGCAAACAGTTCCACCAGAGAATTTAACAAAGTTCCATTTGTTCCACATAGCTCTACTTTGGCAATCCTTGTTTATACATAATAAAGCTGTAGAGATTCTAAATGGAAGCTGTTCTTTCTTTGTTCATCTTTCTATCCCACACAGTAAGGAGAAAAATCAAACCACCTCCAGAACACACTATGGGCACTGGAATGCCTAGAATTAGAAGCAATTTTATTCTTGTTTTGAGATACTATCAGTGAATGAATGTGTGGCAATAATAATGAATATGTAAGTAAAATGTGATTGTTGAATATTTTTTATTCTCTCCACGAAATTTACATATCTAGTTGTGCAGCACTGAATCTCTGTGATGAAGTGTATATGACATCATTGTTTACCAGCAGATATGATTAGACGTGTTAAAGAGGAGATAAATTATCAATTGAAATCAAAGTATGTCATGGATACTTAAATTTAAGTGGAAAGAAAGATGTGTTCTCACATTCACGAGAATTTTTATACTGTATATTTTCATATTTCAAAGAGATATATTCACATTAATCATTAGGAATGTAGTTGAGGTGCCATTTCTTTGTATTTTCATGTTACTGTGGTAACTATACAATGAGTTCCTGGTTGATGACCGGGGCTTCTAGGCACTACTATAATACAAATAATAAATAATAGTAATAGCTAGATAATGTTGCATTTTGTTAATAAAAATAAATTTCATACTTGAGTCTGAAGGGACAGCATCCTCTTCAGTAATTTCATACTTTTAAACTGTGTCCCCTCCAAAAAAAATGCTGTGTGTGTCATCTTAGAATTATAATGTTTAAACAACAACTTTTGGGTTCATTATATTTGAAATGAGTAACTGAAGTATATTGCTTTGTATTCTTTATGGGCCTGCTCCAAAGCCCACCAAATTGAATGGAAAGATGCCTATTGACAGCAGATGGCTCTGCATCAGACCATGTATACAACTACACAAAAATACTGGAATACTGTAGTTTCTCAGATAAGGTTGCTAAATGCATTATATTTAAACACTAAATCCATAAATCAAGGAAATAAAAAGCTAAAGCTATCAACATTACATGCCATATATGCCCCCTTCCACAGACACACACACACATCTCACCAGCTTCACTACCATCATGCACCATAAATAACATACTACATCCTCAACTCGATTATAAGGATAACAGTCTTATAATCCCACTTTGCCTAATCTCTGCCCACCAACCTTCACCACAGAAGCTACTTCCCCTCCCTTACACTAGTCCTTCTACACAGTTCTGTAAAATTGCACACACTTGGTTTGTGCTGTCACATATCCTGTTCTTCATTAAAATGTCAAACTCCAGAAATGCCTGCGTAGCTTCACAGAGGCCATGGTCTTCAATGAGCCACCAGCTACTTTACTGAGCCCATGGTCTAGCAAAATCCTTACCCTGTGTCTGCAATCCAGATATAGGGAACGTAACTGTGGGCATCTCAAAAAGTGGTGTAATATTTTGTCCTAATTCTTCAAAGAGGCTTCCTTACACAGCACTGGAGACTTGAAGTGTGACAGGTTGTGCTTATTGGTGGTACTACACCGGGTTAGGTATCTAGCTCACAATTCTTCCCCATCTCCAGCATCCCCTGCCCTCAATTGCTCTAATGCAGTAGTGATCTCTTCTCCAGTACATAGGGACTGACTCATCCATCCAAGTCACCACCTGAGTCCACTCCCTTCCAGGGATGGGGAGATAAGAGTCCAGTGACATATATATGTCCAATGTCCCTGCAGCCCATAGATATTAAGGTCAGAAGGAACCATTATGATCATCTAGTCTGACCTCCTGCACAATGCAGGCCACAGAATCTCACCCACCCACTCCTGCGATAAACCTCTCACCTATATCTGAAGCTACTGAAGTTCTCAAATCATGGTTTAAAGACTTCAAGGAATAGAGAGTCCTCCAGCAAGTGACCCGTGCCCTATGCTACAGAGGAAGGTGAAAAACCTCCAGGGCCTCTTCCAATCTGCCCTGGAGGAAAATTCCTTCCCAACCCCAAATATGGAGATCAGCTGAGCCCTGAGCATATGGACAAGATTCACCAGCCAGATACCAGAAAAGAATTCTCTGTAGTAACTCAGATCCCACCCCATCTAACATCCCATCACAGGCCATGGGCCTATTTACCATGAATATTTAAAGATCAATTAATTGCCAAAATCATGTTATCCCATCATACCATCTCCTCCATAAACTTATCAAGTTTAATATTGAAGCCATATAGATCTTTTGCCCCCACTGCTTCCCTTGGAAGGCTATTCCAAAACTTCACTCCTCTGATGCTTAGAAACCTTTGTCTAATTTCAAGTCTAAACTTCCTGATGAACAGTTTATATCCATTTGTTCTTGTGTCCACATTGGTACTGAGTTTAAATAATTCCTCTCCCTCTCCAGTATTTATCCATCTGTATATTTATAGAGCAATCATATCTCCCCTCAGCCTTCTTTTGGTTAGGCTAAACAAGCCAAGCTCCTTGAGTCTCCTCTCATAAGACAAGTTTTCCATTCCTCGGACCATCCTAGTAGCCCTTCTCTGTACCTGCTCCAGTTTGAATTCATCCTTTTTAAACATGGGAGACCAGAACTGCACACAGTATTCCAGGTGACGTCTCACCAGTGCCTTGTATAATGGTACTAAAACCTCCTTATCTCTACTGGAAATACCTCACCTGATGCATCCCAAGACCACATTAGTTTTTTTCATAGCCATATCACATTGGCGGCTCATAGTCATCCTGTGATCAACCAATACTCCAAGATCCTTCTCCTCCTCCGTTACTTCTAATTGATGCATCCCCAGTTTATAACTAAAATTCTTGTTATTAATCCCTAAATGCATGACTTTACACTTCTCATCCTATTACTATTACTCCAGTTTATAAGGTCATCCAGATCTTCCTGTATGATATCCTGGTCTCTCTCTAAATTGGCAATACCTACCAGCTTTATATCATTCGCAAACTGTATTAGCACACTCCCACTTTTTGTGCCGAGGTCAGTAATAAAAAGATTAAATAAGATTGGTCCCAAAACCGATCCCTGAGGAACTCCACTGGTAACGTCCCTCCAGCCTGACAGTTCACCTTTCAGTATGACCCGCTGTAGTCTCCCTGTTAACTAATTCCTTATCCATCTTTCAATTTTCATATTGATCCTCATCTTTTCCAATTTAACTAATAATTTCCCATGTGGCACAGTATCAAACACTTTACTAGGGAAATCTAGGGAAATTAGACCCACTGTGTTTCCTTTGTCTAAAAAATCTGTTACTTTCTCAAAGAAGGAGATCAGGTTGGTTTGGCACGATCTACCTTTTGTAAAACCATGTTGTATTTTGTCCCATTTACCATTGATCTCAATGTCCTTAACTACTTTCTCCTTCAAAATTTTTTCCAAGACCTTGCATACTACAGATGTGAAACTAACAGGCCTGTAGTTACACTTTTTTTCCCCTTTCTTAAAGATAGGAACTATGTTAGCAATTTTCCAATCATATGGTACAACCCCTGAGTTTACAGATTCAATAAAAATTCTTGCTAATGGGCTTGCAATTTCATGTGCCAATTCCTTTAATATTCTTGGATGAAGATTATCTGGGCCCCCCGATTTAGTCCCATTAAGCTGTTCGAGTTTCGCTTCTACCTCAGATATGGTAATATCTACCTCCATATCCTCATTCCCGTTTGTCATGCTAACATTATCCCTAAGATCCTCATTAGCCTTCTTAAAGACTGAGGCAATGTATTTGTTTAGATATTGTGCCATGTCTAGATTATCTTTAACCTCCACTCCATCCTCAGTATTTAGCGGTCCCACTTCTTCTTTCTTAGTTTTCTTCTTATTTATATGGCTATAGAACCTTTTACTATTGGTTTTAATTCCCTTTGCAAGGTCCAACTCTACTTGACTTTTAGCCTGTCTCACTTTATCCCTACATGTTCTGACCTCAATAAAGTAGCTTTCCTTGCTGACCCCTCCCATCTTTCACTCCCTGTATGCTTTCTGCTTTTTCTTAATCACCTGTCTGAAATGCTTGTTCATCAGCTTTGTCTATAACTCATGCCTATGAATTTTTTCCCCTTTCTTGGGATGCAGGCTTCCAATAGCGTCTGCAGCTTTGATTTAAAGTAATCCCAGGCTTCCTCTGCTTTAGATCCATAAGTTCTTCAGTCCAATCCACTTCCCTAACTAATTTCTTTAATTTTTGAAAGTCAGCCCTTTTGAAATCAAAAGCCCTAGTCGCAGATTTATTTTTGTTTATTCTTCTGTTCAGTTTGAACTGAATTAGCTCATGATCACTTGAACCCAGATTGTCCCCTACAACCTTTTCTTCTATGAGGTCTTCAGTACTCACCAAAACCAAATCTAAAATGGCATCCCCTCTTGTTGGTTCAGCAATTACTTGATGAAGGAATCCATCAGCTATCGCATCTAGGAAAATCTGAGCCCTATTATTATTACTAGCACTTGTCCTCCAGTCTATATCTGGGAAGTTAAAGTCTTCCATGATCACGCAGTTTCCATTAGTATTTACTTAGTTAAAAACATTAAAAAGGGCTCTATTCATATCCAAATAAGATCCCGGCGGTCTATAGCACACCCCAAGCACGTCGTAGGAGAGGCTCTAATAGTTTTCTTCCCCAATGTGATTTTTGCCCAGACGGACTCTGTCTTATCCATTCCATCGCTTCTTATTTCTTTACATTCTACTTCATTATTGATATACAATACTATTCCATCACCTTTACTTTTATTTCTGTCTTTCCTAAACAGCACATACCCTTCAATACCTGTAGTCCAGTCATAACTACTATTCCACCATGTTTCTCTTATCCCTATAATATCTGGTTTCACTTCCTGCACCAGTAGCTCTAGTTCCTCCATTTTGTTACCTTGGCTCCTCGCATTGGTGTACAAACATCTTAATTTTTGCTGTTTGACCTTGCTCACATTCTGTACCCGATTAGGCACGGTACTACAGCCAGTATGACCAGCCTGATTCTACAGCCAGTATGACCTATTAGACTGGTATCCACACTGCCCTTCCTCCTTATGTCCTTTCTCCTACCCACGGCTCTATCCTTTCTTACTTTGTTTTCTTCCCTTTCAATGCTAAAATCTGGCGTGGAGATTACCTGGACATCTCCCAGTCATCTCCCCCAAATTCCTAGTTTAAAGCTCTCTGAATCAGTTGTGCCAGCCTCCATCCTAGAAGTCTATTTCCTTCCCTACTCAGATGAAGTCCATCCCGAGAGAACTGTCCTCTGTCCATGAATGCCTCCCAAAGCCCTCCTTATAGCACCACTGCCTAAGCCATCTGTTGATAGTCATAATCTTGACACATCTTTGTTGCCCTTCTCTAGGAACAGGCAGTATCCCACTAAAGATCACCTGAGCCTCGATTTCCTTAAGCATCTTCCCCAGCCTAGCATAGTCTCCCTTGATACGTTCCAGCTAGAATCTACCAGTATCATTTGTTCCCATATGAAGGATAATTAAGGGATTCTTTCCCGCTCCCTTTAGGATCCTTTTCAACCTCAGTCTACATCCTGTATCTTAGCACCTGGAAGACAGCACACCCTTCTATTCTCTGGATCAGCTCTGGTTACAGGCCTGTATGTTCTTCTCAGTAAAGAGTCCCTGATCACATAGACCTGCCTTTTCCTGGTGACTGTGCTGCTCTCCAGTCTATCCCCTGTTCCCTCTGGGTGCAAGTTCTTTCTTTTCCTATTCTCCCTTGTAATCCTCTTCAACCCATCCTGTATCTTCCTTGGACTCATATTTGGTGTAGGCGCCATTGACTCTTCCCCTTTTCCTATAGGACTAGCCTCTCTCCCCTTCTTCCTTGCCCTTCCACCTTCTGTGACCACCTGCTGAGCCCCTTCTTCATTTTCCAAGTCTGCAAACCTATTATTGAGCTCTATTTCTCCTTCACTAGCCCGTCTTTTCCTCTGCTTGGTTCTTTTAATCACATGCTTCTACTGTCCACTTTCCTCACCCAGTCTCCCCTCAGAATTCCTCAGTCCTGCTTCCATCTGCAAGTCTAATCTTTTCCCTTCAGCTACCTCATGTCTTTGCTCCATAATCTGCTTGAACCCCTTCTAAACTCTACCACACTTTCCACCTGCATCTCCAAACCTCGGATCTTTTCCTCCATCAGCTCTATCAGACGGCATTTCATGCAGACAAAACTCTTACCAGATACCCCCTCCAGGATCATGTACATACCGCAACTTCCACATCCAGTCATCCTCATTGTGTCTTCCACTACATGGCTGACTCCCACTGCTGTCTCTGTATCTGTCAGAGCCTTCCCACCTAAATCCTGTTAATCTGGGAAACACAAACCACACCAAAACACCACCCCCCACAGCAAAAACAAACCCCAAACAAGCACCGCAATACAAACTCCCCTTTCAAACTCTCACTGAAACTCCCGTTTACAGCTCTGTTTGCTAGCTCCTGTGCCGCTGCAGCTGTCTGTGCCACTGCGTAACTGGCTGGCTACCTTTATAGGACCCCTAGTCAGAGAAGCCCCTCCCCCTAATCAGGGCTCAGCTTCTCTCCCAGCACAAAGCCCTACAAGCCTCTACACATACAAATAACACAAATACAAAACCAAATATAAATACCTTCTCCTCCAGCAGAACTCCCACTGAAACTCCCGTTTACAGTTCTGTTTGCTGGCTTCTGTGCTGCTGCAGCTGTCTGTCCATGTCCAGGGGCCTCTGAGGTCTGGGCATCCTTGCCTCAGGGCTCACATTGTGTCTATCCTCCTTCGCACCAGAGGGGCAAGGGTTTGTGCCTCCACCTCCACCCCCACCCCACTTCATGGGAGGGATGTTGGTAAGGAAGCCAAGGCCCTCCTTCTCTACTGGACTTTGGACCAGGGCCGTATGAGAGGCAGCAATAGTTAACACCTAGGAGGGCTTTGAGGCTGCTTCCCTGGGCCACATCTTACCAATTATTCTCCCAGTCCATGGCATAGTCAAAAAACTTGCAAGTGATTCATCAGAAGATGGAGTGAAGAATTCCCTTGTCCTAGGGAAAAAGCTTGTCCCTCCTAGGGTAGCTGCTGCTCACAGCCCTCTCCCCTATACCCTGGACTCCAGCTGGACTTTACTCAGGAGCTCCCAAGATATGTCTGTACTCTGATCCTCTCTGCCCCATTCTGAACTGTCTGGCTCCCTTTTAAGGTCCCCCTGTAGCTGAAGAAGGTTCTTCAGGTAGGATGGCGTGGAGCCATCTGGGCCCAGAGTGCTCCTTAACTCCTTCCATACTAGTGTGGAGTTTATATACTCCATCACAGCAAGTCACTGATGTATAATTTATGCTCCATCAGCTAACCAAGGCATGGAAGCATGCAGTTACTAAGTAGGTTATTTCCCCGCCCCTTTTTTTTTGTTAGTTAAATTAATTACATAATCCCGGAGGCCACCCATATTTTCACTATGTGAACATTTTTTTTCTTTACTATAGGTTGTAGTTTTCCACAGTTCATACCTAGAGGGGCCAGAAAAAGAAAAGTAAAATCAGAATGTGAAATTTTGGGGCGCTGTTAATTCATTACAACTCAGAAAATGATTAACCAATTTTTTGAAACTTCTCAGAAAATGAAAGCTTTACTCAGATTATATGATGGAAATTTCAAACAGATACATTAAGTTTTTCCTATAACAACAAACAGGTTGAATTCCCACACCAAGTGTAAAACAGACATAACCCACAATAGCTCCTTGGGGTGGGCACTGTTATACTTGTTCCCTGGGTCACTGCCCATCCTTGCTTCTGTTCCTCCATCTGTACCATGGATGTGTCTTGGGGTCCCCCATGGAGTCCATTTGGGTCACTCTCTGGACATCCCATATTAGCAGCAGCTCATCATTCTTGGCCCCTGCAGTTGAAAGACCTGCAGTAGCTTGACTAGGCAGCATGGTTCTGGCTGCTTGGAGCCCTGCTCACTCACTTCCCTGCAGGAGGCTGCAGCACCAAACTGTTCTGTGGCTTGGTCCAACCAGACTGAGCAGAGTTGCTCCCTTTTGAACTCTCGCTGCACTGATAGCATGCCCAACAGGGGCGAAGTGGCACGGCTTTCTGCATCCAGAGCAATTCCTTAACCCTTCCCTCACTCATTGGGGTTTTAATCAGGTCCCATATGGCTTTTCTTTAAATAAAATGTAATAAAATAAAAGGAAAGGAAAGTTATTTATTTTTGTGCTGCTGCTATTTTGATATTTTTGCAGATCCTGAGAAATAATGCACTTTAATTCAATGGGTTTTACTATTCATTTTATTTCTAAACATTTGCAGTTCTGTTGGGTAAGAACAGAACTCTGGTGGGGGGGGAGCAACTGGCTGCACTATGGCATAGAAATGACAGAACATTTGTGGTGCTCTCAGCATATTGGTACTTGCATATTGGGAGCACCTAAGGGCTGCTCTGTTGATGTTCTTTCACCATCTTTGTGTAAAATAAAATGATGGTCTGCCTAAAAATAACTCAAAAAGGAATCATCCATTTTAAATTGAAACACAAACTCCATATTCATCTGTAAAAAGAGAAATCCATAGGAACAACTGTCATCATTCAGAATAGAAAACAAAACAAAACAAAACACCCATTTAAAAAAAAGAATAATCACAATTAAAACAAGCTTGCAATGTATTACTACAGAAAATACAGCTGGAGAATAAAGTCTGTTTGTGGCAGGAAAGGTAGGCGTAGTGTGCAGAATTCAGCTACAGCTAAACATGGAGAGATTTTAAGGCAGCCCACCGGAAGCAATAACATTTGTTTCTTTTGAGAGGCAAAGGGAGGACTGTGACAGGGAAAGAGTCAGAGAGAAAGGGGATCATAGCATTGAGAAGAGGCAGGAAGAACATGACAGCAGTTAAGGGGATTACAGAATAAGAACATTAGGAGGATTCCTAGCTGCAGAGAAGGACAAGGGACTTATCAGTCAGGTGGTTTTCAGCACGTAGGTGGAATTTGGTAGAGAGGTCTTTCCACTGGGGAAATCCAGAGAGTTCAGGCAGCTAAGAGTTGGCTAAATAAGGGGCTTTTTTCAATACAGGAGTGGGAGAGGGATGCAGTAGGTGAGAGAGTATCTGGTAGAAGGGTTTTAGAATTACCCACATACCAAAATATAGATAACAAATGGTGTCATATAAATAGCCCAATTTTAAGATGCTGGTGTTACATGGCTCATCAGTGAACTAATGAGGGTAGCTCTCTATGTTCTTGTAATAGTGCCCACCATCATAGTAACTGAGTGCCTATCCTGTGCTGCAGTGCATGCATATTAAAAAAACATGGTGAAACATGAATGTTTTTGCCACACAGGTGGCTGGGATCCAGTGGTTGCAACAGTTCAGACAGGTTGGGCCAACCATAAACAGCATTGACAACTTGTCTCAGAGCATGGCAGCACAAGACACCTCATTTGTAGCCTGTTGTTATCTTGATTTATTATTCATTAGTGTTGTTAAAGAGTTGATGCCCTATTAGTGTTTGATGGATTAGTCTCCCTGGGTAGCAATTTGCTATTAGTGCATTTAATATATACAATTTCTCCCTGAGTTCACTTTCTGAATAACACATTTAAAAAACAAACAAAATCTTCAAACACCTTTATGTGTGTATGTAGTGTGGTATGGTGAATGGGGTTGGTTTGTTTGTTTGTTTGATTTTTTGTGATTTTGCTGACATTGAACTATTGAGCAACACCCCCAAAAAGCTACAAAAAAAAAAGACAGTCACTTTATCAGAAAAGATCGGGTCAAACAGAGTTAAAAATAAGTTACACCAAAACAAACACATCCTTGAAACACAGATGTTAAGCAGTATCATCATATTAGAAGTCAAAAACATCAAGATAGTAGAGCATATCATTTACCAGGGCAGCACAATATTAGCCAACGGTGACCTCAAGAAAGAAGTGACATCAAAGATAGCAAAGACATCCACTGCATTCAATAAGCATAATAACATACAGAAATCAAAGATGAAATAATAAAAAAAAATAAAAGATAACTGAGAATTTTCCGCTCAAATATAATCGCAGGGGTAAGATAGACTGTGAGAAATGGAGATATATCAACATATTAGATAGAAAACTAGATACACCTTTGAAAATAAGTGTCTACGAAATATTCTGGGTATTGGATGGACAGACTAGTACCAACAAAGAGATCCAATAAGTTACAAACCATCAGGAAGTCTCCAGTAGAATTAGAAGGAAGTGTTGGACATATCTAGGGTATTTACTACTGATCCCAATATGCAGATACCCATATTGATCTGTAAAGTGGAAAGCAACTGGTCTGAGAAAATGAGGGCACAGAAGAGAAACCTTAACAAGAGCTCTTAGCAGAAGGGCATAACGGCTGATCTTGATATCACAGAGCAGATAGAAGCAGCAGCTTATTACACAGAGGGGCAGAAAAAACTGGTTTCCACCTTGTGTATCAACATAGGCAGGAGAAGAACTTAATAATACAAATCTTTGGGCCACAATACATTTATTTTATAAAAAAAATGATAAATTGAGTTGTGTTCTTGGATCTTGTGCTCATTAAATACGTGGGTGGATTATTATTTTTTCCCATATTTTCCAGGCAGTTGTTATTTTTGTATTTATTATTGAACAGTTTTCTGAGCACTTCTCTTCCACCGCCACCTTTTTTTAAAATCTTAATTGTAGGCTCTTTGAAGAAAATAAACAACTCTTTTGGAGCTTTTTAGTGAACATAAGAACTACTATACTGAGTCTGACCAAAGGTCCATCTAGCCCAGTATCCTGTCTTTCAACAGAGGCCAGTGCCAAGTGCTTCGGGGAAATGAACAGAACAGGTAATCATTAAGTGATTCATCCCCTGACACCCATTCCCAGCTTCCAGCAAACAGAGGCTAGGGACCCATCCTGGCTAATAGCCATTGATGGACCTATAATAGAATGTCAAATGACCTAGTTAATGCCTAAAAAAATTAGTGATGTAGCTACATATTGCACATGTAGTTTTTATACAGTTCTATGTAACCTCATTTATTTATTTACTTCCTGGATGCTTCAAACAAGTGTGGAATGACATTCCAAAAAAAAAACCAAGCAATACGAAAGTTATTAGAAAGGCTTCCAAATTCTACTTTCACTTATACTTATGCAACAGCACTGAGTTCACCATATATAAACAATCCATGTATGATGCAAATGCTATTGTGTGCATGGTAAATAATAGCCATAATTGATCTAGATTTCCTTTACCAGAATCACAATTAAAACCACATCACCATAGAACAATGCACTGTATATTACAGACACTGCAAAAATGCACCAAGGTTTAAATTTTAAAAGTTTCAACATCTCAAAGACTAAAAGGGATTCTGCTAAGTTTGTGGTTACTTAGCTAAGGTTTAATTTAGAGAATTTTCTTTCATGTTTTAGATATGACTGAATCTGAAAATGTTACATTGATTGAAAATAATTAAAAATACCATGTTATATCATGAGGGGATTATTAAAAAATGATACACACTTGTTGCAGGTTTTATAGGTTGAATTAAGGTTTACCACATTGAGGCAATCTGGCTTTGGGAGTGGTAAGAGTGGACACCAGGAAAATGACCCTAGAAAATTTGTCCTGACCTAACATATGAGTTCAGAATATGGTGCAGATTAGGCTAGCTCAACTGAAAGAGGATGAAAAGGCAGCCCTGCTTGTCAATCTCCTGTTAGCACAGCATGCTGGGAAGGGGAGGAGTCTGGAGACATTTATAATGCAGGTTTTTTGGAGTCAGTGTTTAGGAAAACATCAGAGGAAAAAGTGATTTTTCCTGTGACAAAATAAATCTGTGAGTATATACAGACTAGGGCATTGCTGGGAGATGTCTCTGGTGAACTCAGGAAGTGGAGTTCACTGATTGTTACGCAAGTCAAGGGTAAGACTGAAAGAATCTTGAGACGTTTGCTGGTGAGGCAGAGTTAAAACAAGGTCCCCCCTTATACTGGCTTCTGTCCTTCTCTGTGTGGCTTGCACTCAGTGGATGTTCTAGCTTTGAATCAACAAGATCAGCTACCTCCTGTCCAGACACCAGGGATTTATCCCAAATGGCCTCTCTGCTCTCCTCAGAGCATATACTCAGGAAATGGTTGTACGGTTAAATGGAACATTTAAAATCTATGCTAGGAATGTATGCAGACAAGGAGATGAGTGACTGAGATGAAATGTTACTTTACCTGTTATTTGCCTATAGCCAGGTCCCCCATGAGTTCACAGGATTTGCCCCATTTGATCTTCTGTACAGGAAAAAGATGATCTAGGGGCCCTCAATCTCAGCATCGGGGACCCCAGAAATCTGTTTGCGTGGGAAAATGCAGAATTTGCATTTTTACAGAGAATCTTTAGTTTTTGCATTTTGTGAAAAATAAAAATATATTAACTATTTTTTTTCTGAAAGTACCAGTGTCATTTATTCAATGTGTGAAACCTCCCGTCTTGTGTTTGATTTTTGAATGTGCTTTACATTTACAGTGGAACCCCATTTATCTGATCTAATTAGGGCTGAGCTGTCAGCCCTGGGCAGCATGGCTGACAGCTCAGGCACCAGACATTGTCAACCCCGGATGGCAGGTGGTTCAGTTAATATGGGGAGCCAGACAATGGAGGCTTGAATAACCAGGATTCTACCGTATAGAAATAAAACATTGTGTTCAACTGATACCTATATATATATAATATATAATATATATATATTGTGGCTAGGAAAGCTAAAGTTCAGAGTTTAATTTTAATCGTGGAAAAATACAGATTTGTATGGTTTTTTTTCAATCAGAGAATTGTGTGTTTACCACAGAAAACTAGGATCCTGCTCATCATGGACTCCTGGGAGTTGGGCACTGGATCAGAAGGGGAATCAGTGACTGAATATGTACAAAGGTTCAAAAAGGAGTTAAGGGACATGATAGAAGTGGTTCAAACTAACCTCATTAATAGCCAGGCCATACAGTTGGCATGGTACAATCATAATGCTTGTGAATGCACGTTTGAAGTGGGGGACTTGGTACTTGTGCTAGTCCCTGTAAAGAGCACAAAATGCCAAATTCATGGGATGGACCTTATAAAGTTGTGGAAAGAGAGAATGAAGTAACAAAGTTAAAAACAAAACAATAACCCCTTCCCCCCCAAAAAACAGTAAAGTTGCCCCACTGACAGTGCATGTAAATAGGCTTGAAATCTATTTGTAAAATTCCTGATGATAAACAGCATTCACAAGCATAAAATGCAACTCTGAGCTGAGCTCTAAACTTGTGCTAAAATTGCCTGAAAACTTATTTTTGATTTTCCTTCTATTGATTTTTCAGTTATAACAAATTTATGTTGCATAAAGGTGAGAGAAGAGCATCTACAAGCAGCAACAGCTGTAGTTACAAGAATACTGGGAGCCTGATGTAACTTGATTTTACTTTTGTTTTACAAATGAAAGCATTCTTGTCTACAAGAGTTAGTGTACCTGGGGAAATTGCATGACAGTAATTCAGGTATAGTTATGTCTCATATATAATAAGTGGTGCATAATCTGCTCTAGAAGTAGATTAAGTTAGATCAGCAAAAGACACTATTCTGGAATTAGAGCACACAGATGGGGAGTTATACTTACGTAGCTATTCGGCTATATGACTACATCAGAATAGCTGTCAATGTTAAGCTATGTATGTAGCTATTTCCCCCAGATAGACAAGACCTTAGTTTAATGCATTGTTTAAAAACAAAAATACAGGTGAAATAAACCTGGGCTGCTCTGGTGCTTTGTAAGTCCCAGCCATGTAAGGGGAGAAGGTATACGTTGAGAGACACCGGGGTGGTGACTATAGGTATTCTGCCTATATGGAGAAAGATTCTATAGGTGTTAAAGGGAGCTTACTTAGGAGTGTTTTCCACCTATCCTTTTCAGAAGTGCAGTCTGCACTCTCTCCGGTGTTGGTTTCAGACTGCCAACTGGTGGAGAAGGGGATGAGGCCAATGACCATTGTACCATACTTTCTTTGAGCTGTCTAGCACCCCTGATAGTGTTTTGACTTCTCTAGTGCATACCTTCAGAGTATATGTACCAGGAATCTAGTGAGCCCCTGCACACAGGTTTGCAAGGAGTTAGGAGCACTCCCTATACCTTTTCTAACACAGCTTCCTTGCACACCCACTCAGAATGTGGTACACAGTGCCCGTTTTATGAAGAGTTAGTGATGCAGACGACATTGAGAATATAAATGAATATATGTTAGCACCTTTAAGACTAACCGATATGCCAGAGGGGCATAGTTAAAAAACAGAAATCTTTATTAAGTACATTTCACAGAAAATAATGGGATAATAAAGTCTTGATGGGCCTGTACACAGACAGAGTATGCACTCCATGGCACAAAGACATAGGGAGATAATGCTTGCCTCAGGTGTGCTGCAAGTCATAAAGCCAAAGACCTTGAGTTTAAATTTCAGAAACAGAAAAGACTATATTTCTTAGTATCACTGCATATTTGCCACCACATATATGTACTCTATCTATATAAGCCACAGAAACATTTTTATTTTTAGCTTAACTTTAGAGTCTTAATTCTGCCTTGAACAACATCAGTGTAAATCCATTGAAATCCATGGAGTTACTCTGGTGTAAAACTGGTGTGAAATCAGAATTAGGCCCTCGGTATTTAATGGCTCAACAGTGTGTAAGAAGAAAGTATCTCCTTTACATGTGTGAAATATTTACTTGAAAACTGTCTAGTTAAGATTGTTCTATTTGTTTCTACTTGTTTGATATTCAATTTAAAAAATGATACACCTACAGGCTTTAGGATTTGGTGACACCTTTCAAGAGAGCCTCCCGCACAACTTAGCTGTGCTGACTCTGTGGGGGAGGCAGTCTGACGTTGATGTGGCTCAGTGAGAATTGATGTGTTTCAGGAAGAAAACACAGCTTTTCTTCTTCCTTATGATATTTGCAGAGACTTCAAAACTATGTCATTACAAATCACTCCTGGAGTTACAACTCAGACAGGGTTGTTATATGAACAGAAAAAAAGAGAGGGAATCGTAGCTGTGGAAACCTAATGAAACCCACTGCCATATGAACATCAGTAATTTTCAGAGCTGAATATGGAAAAAGAAATTAATTTGGCCAGATTTTGTGGGAAACTTTTTTTGGCCTGCAGAGCTTTAGTTGAAACTCAAAGTGAAATGTTTTTGCTTTCTGTGGATAGGCAACAATTTTTCATTATGTTTTGTGTTCACAATGAAACTGGGGAAGGTGTGTCATATGATACTTTTGGGGTATTTTTTGAAATGAGGAGTTCTGAATTTTTCCTTATAGCTCTTCTTTGTCCAGCCATCCTTATGAACTCCACTTATGGGACCTTATATTTCTGTATAACAGGACATTTCAAAATGCGCCACTACATGAACTTCACAACCTGGATGGGAGGACTCCTTCCCTTGACTCCCTGGGACCCTTGTATCGATAAATATTGCATAGCCTGGTATCCAGGCTATGAGCTGGAAGGTTGAATCTGAACCTATTTGTATAAGTGAAAAAGGACTGGCCTTTAGAATTGTAGTAAGAGTCATGAAAAGTTTGGACACATCCATCATTGTTACTATTTTTGTGTATTATAGCAGCACCTAGCAGCTTCAGCACACTCAGTGTTGTACATACACATAGTGAAAGATAGCCTCTGCTTCAGTGATCTTTTTAGACAAGACAGACAAAGGGTGTGAGGGGAAACAGGGACAGAGAGGGGAAATTACTTGATTCCCAGCCCAATGCCCTACCACCAAACTGCTCCTTCAATGCAAGCCATTATATTGTGCACTTCAAAACAGCCATGTAAAAGTGAGTTATGCATCCTTTTTAAATGCATTCTCTATTCTCCATCCACTGATCATGCTTAATTTTTCAAGTTCCTCAAGTCTCTAAATAATATAACCTCAACATCCCCAAACTAAACTGTGAATACTATGGTTATATTATATAATTGCATAAGCAAAACTGGAACTGTTTTAAAGGTGACCACTGTACTTGCATTTTTGAATCTTGAGGCAGATGCTTAGGTGGTGTAAATTGTCATAGCGCCAAATAAATCAATGGAGCTTTGAAAATTTACAGCAAAGGATCTTCTCCATCGTCTATTCATATAGAAATGTCAGAGGACAAATAAGGGTCAGAGACAGCCTTGAAATTGGTATTGTTTCTCCAGTAAACACAAATTACCTTATGCCCATAATAGTCCTAAAGAAGTACACAGCTGGAAAAATGTCCCCAAAAGAAAAAAAAATGTATAGGAAATTCTTCCCACTCACTCCTATCTTCACACCGTACACACAAAATATCCTGTAATGTAAGTGACCTACTGCATCTAACAGTGCAAACTGGTCCTTTTAAAAGCTTACAGTACAGCAAAATTGATTCAAGTTGATTATTTTGTAATTCTGTTCATTGTGATAGGAGGCACTGAACAGAGTATAATCTTGTATGAGGGCACATTTTTACCGTAGAAATAACCATACTTTAAAAAAATGCATGATTTTTAAACTATCAATGATCCAAATTATCTGCAGCCAGTGATATTCTTATTTTACAGCCACATAAAATTTGGCCCAATATGTAAATAGTGACATGCTGTTCCCATTGCCACACTTCTGAACTGGAATTGTGCAAAGACTCATGTTTTGGTAAAGCAGAAAATATTTGTTTTTTTAACTCTGTGTTTGAACCTGCCCTCCTCCTGCATACCCTTCTAAAGTGTGATCTGTGCTCATGGCAATCTTTGCGGGCAGCAGGTGTCAATGCTGAATTCAATGGGTGCATCACTCAGAACAGAAACAAAGCCTGACAATCCCAGCTCCTGCTGAAGCTGACTTTGTTTATTTGGCAACTTGCTGCAACTGTTTTGATCTGTTTGTCAAAGCTGAGAGGGTACTGTGTCTATAAATACTTGGTCAAAATGGATTTGTTCCGGAAGCCCAGAATATAAAGCCAGCCCAGGGCTTACTGCTGTTACAAACATCTAATGGCACAGCTGGATGTAGACGATTACACCTACAGTCAATTTGTATGGAAGTTGATTGACTGTCATATTTGCTATTTCCCTACTCTGTGATTCTGGGATATTGGGGTTTTTAATGATTGATAGGTATACTGCAAAATTGTACTGTTTGTTTCCCCTCCTCCCCCCACCCCCTTAGGTTCTCTGGGTACATATTGTTTATTTTATGGTAACAAAGGATTGTTTCATTAGTTTTGGTCCCAGTTATAACCACAATTTGATGCACCAAAAGGAACCAGCTAGTAATATTAAACTGGGCAGCTAATGTTGCTTTAACACCTTAAACAAAATAGCATGAACCAAATCTTCAGATATAGTGGTACGTCTTTAGGTTACTTTTTAATTTAGTAACTTTACTCATCATCAAGATTTCTTTAAAATTTAAACTAAAGTATTGACTGTTGATTTACAGTTAGTGTGTTACACTATCACAAATAGAAATTAAAATAAATAAATGGGAGTCTTCCACTTCCATGCCACTGCTTAAAATGAAATATGGTACAATAAATACTGAAAGGCATCACCATTTAATGGGGCTAGTGAAATGAGTCCATGATCTCAGTTCAGTTCTCAGTGGACCATCTGTAAACACTATCACAACTGGCACGTGGGTGGCAAAAGTTACTGCAGGGGTTGGCCATGCTTTAAATAGCACTGATAATCCCAGTCCTCTATCACCATCACAAGCACTAAATAAACCTGAACATTAAAAAACAAAACATCAGGTCATGGACTATATGCTCTTCATTACCGTTCCCCCGCTTCCACAAACTCTGTTCCATGGTTCTGAGACTGGGCACCATAGGAAGAGAACAGCTTACTTCACCACATGTCCTCCTGCCCCAGCAGCCCTTTCATGTGGCTACAGACCTGAGGGTGGGGGACATGCCATGATTTGCATATTTCTGCTGTCAATGACCTGAGGGGGAAACCAAAGCAAATGACTGCATCCAAAAATATGTAGTGACTTACACGGATCCCTCCTACACACAATGGAAGCACCACACAATGCATTTCTGGGGAGAAGTCAGTGGTCAGGCATGTACTTCTGCAATAGGCATGCTGTACAGGAGCCACCAGGCAGCAATGAGGAAGAGAGAGGACTCCATAAAGATAAGATCCATACAGGCCTCATGGGATCTGCGTGTTTAGGAGGTAGGACCCCAATCTCTTCTATCTGAGGGAGGGAAAGCTCTCCTTTCCCACCAAATAAGAGTTTGGAAGAAACTCCGCAAGTTTTAGCTCTCAGAGTAGTCCCACAGAGGCGAGTAGGATCCTTTAGTTGTATTAAAGAAACATTAAGTTGACAGATACTTCTTTCTGAAGTTTTTGTATCTATCCTTGTTGCCAGGGACACTTGGGATTGCAAATCAGCAAGGAAGATACTTCTCTATATCTTTCAGGGTTTTTTTTACCTTGTGCATTTGATAGCACTTTGTGTATAGTCATTTTCACGGATTCACTGGTAGTCAGCTAAGGCCTGAATTAAAGCCTATTGAAACCTTTCCATTGACTTCAGACCAAGCCTCTGATATATCCATTTCCCACTTGCAGAAAAGACCCTATAAATATAAACTGGCAAGCAGGAAATACCTTACAACTTTTTAAAGGATTCAAATAGGACATGCTACTTAAAAGCGCTCCCTCAGAAACAGGATTTGTAAAAAAGTTACTCTATTTAAAAATCAAGTACAATGTCCCTTTAATCATGCAACTTCAGCCTCAAGAGTTCATTCAACTAAGTGTTTCAGACACTGTGTCTATATACTCCTTCTTGGTATCCAGAAGGGCTGTCTCTTGCATCCCCTGAGGCACTTGGGGAACAAGAAGCTGAGTCGCATTTAAATAGGTAATCCCTTGCTTTCCCAGAGTTCTTCCACTGGCTTCACAGCTTCAATCTTAGCACTAAAATTGCTAAAATATCATTAGAGGTTCAAGCATTAAGATATATTTACACACATTGGTACATTTACATCAGCAGTAGTGGTTTGTTGCCATATTTGCATTGTTGCCTGTGCATTGTACCCTGTGAGTTAAATATTTCAATGAAATCTACCTCTTTTAGCAGCTGATCCTGGAAAGCACTGACATCCACGGTTGCAGCATTGCACACTTCAATTCTATGTTGTTTTTATTGGCATATGCTGGAATATGAAGAAATATGAAGGAAAAAATTCTCTAGTGAGTCGTATGGCCTTGATGCCACTCAGGTGGAGTAAAAAGGCTGCAACCTTGGCCACAGCTGGGTAGCAGACAATTCCTTAGGTATAAGAAAGCTCTACTGAATACCAGATTCAGGTATGCACCTTTGCCTCAGTGTGGAGGAGGGAGACATTCTGAGCTCTGCTGTGCCATTTCTTCTCTGGCATAAGGTCCATTAAGGACCCTGTGTCAGTGCTGTCATTTAGACCTGCATGCCTGATAGTACGGATAAGTTATACTGGGACTGCCCCCCCCCCCAAGTCAGGGAGATTTCTGATACTAGATCCTCTCTCTACTGTGCTGAGCAGAGCTCTGGTGCAGCAGAGAATATTGCCCATAGATTTCAGGTTGCCCTTTAAAACACAAGATTTACATTTTAAAATGAGAGTTTAAGGCAGCTCCTATGACTGGACATTTAGGCCCCCATTCTAGAAGGGGATGTGCAGTGGGGAAAAGGTTGATGGGACTAAATCTCCTGCTTACCAGGCTCATCACACTACATTTCCAGGTAGTGGCTGCTGGGCTTTCTTTCTTCTTCTGTCTCTCGGTGCTGCTTCTCACTCCCCTAATCCCCTCTCATGCTCAACCATAGTTCAAATTTCTGAGTGGCTTTGGAGGTGCCTTTGTTTTGACATGAGCCATGGGCCTGTGTTTAGGGTCAAGACCACTTAACTGTTTTATCTACCTGATTAAAATGGCTTCTTTACATTTACCTGAACATAGGGTATCATTTATACTCAACCCTTAACAAGGTTTACCCCAACCAAAACCAATCCTGTAGTAATCCTACAGAAGTCAGGCTACCCATAATGCTTATAAACATTCGGCACATGCATAAGTCACTGCAGGATCAGGGCCTCAGCTGAGTGGTCCAGTTCAACTCCTTCAAAGTTGAATGGAAAGATTCTCTCTGAGTTTATGGGAACTGATCATATCTCAATTAATTGCTTGATTCTGAAAGATGTTCAGCCCCTGCAATTCCCATCCTCAGCATCATTGAGAAGTCAGACCTAATTTAATAAAAATAAAATTGCTTAAATATATTTAATACAAAAAAAGCAAGCCCTTGAAAGTACAACAGAAAACTTTGGTTGTTCTTTTAGTTAAGAATATTGGTGCTTTCATTGTTAATTTGAATATAAAACCTGACAAAAGAAGTTTGTATTCAATTTCAGCTCAAGGTCTTTGGCTCTGTGACTCAGAACGCACCTGAGGCAAGCATTCAAAAATGTAAATATTATGTTCATTTGAATACAAAATAATTATCCAAAGCAGATGCTTAAAAGGCAAATTGCCATTTCACATTTCCTTTGTTCAAGGGTTTTTGTTTTTTGTTTTTTGTTTTTTTTAAAGGCATAATTAGCTAAATGCCATTATGGTTGCAGAAGCATTACTAATGATACTTGGTCCTGTTGCAAGAACTTTGCAGGCACTCCTCCCCCACCCAAACAAGGAGATTTGCTCCTTCCTACACAAAACCAAATTAAATGCTTTCTGCAGAGAATATGGTGGCTCAGTCTACACTCGGAAACTGACTTGCACTAGCCATTTTTAAAAGCAAAATGACGATATCCAGCTCTTATACAGTGCTTTTCATCCATAGATTTCAAAGTGCTTTACCATCTTTTAATGCATTTATCCTCACAACACCCCTGTGAGACTGACCTTCCCTATTTTGCACATAGACAGCTGAGGCATAGAGCAACTAAGTGACTTGTCCAAGATCACACACAAAGGCATGCACAAAGGAAATTAAACCCTGGTGCAAGGATATTTTGCACCCTAGGCGAAACTTCCACATTGCGCCCCCTCTTCTCCTCCCTCCGCAACCCCAGAAAACTAGTAAACTTAGCATTATAAACAGTTTCTCAGAATGAGTAACAGCTGTTGTCATGTTTCTTTTTTATCTTTAAGGCATTTCAATTGTTTGCCATTGCCTCTGATGGTATCCCATTCAAAGTCTTACTATTGTGCAAAGCTAAACAATTGAGCCTTGACAGGTTTCAAAGTAGCAGCCCTGTTAGTCTGTATTCACAAAAAGAAAAGGAGTACTTGTGACACCTTAGAGATTAACAAATTTATTTGAGCATAAGCTTTCATGAGCTACAGCTGAAGTGAGCTGTAGGTCACGAAAGCTTATGCTCAAATAAATTTGTTAATCTCCAAGGTGCCACAAGTACTCCTTTTCTAATTGAGCCTTGCATTGCATCACCAGCCAGGTTAGGCAGGGTGACAAATCCCCCTTGCCCCAAAGGGCCATTATCCCCTGATGACGAATATCTACTCCAAGTCTGTAAAGCAGACTTTTAAGGAAAATACATTATTCCTTCAATATTACTCATGCACACATCTCACAAAGATTCTCACTCTTGATAAGTTATCCCAGGCTTCTGTAGATCCTTTCCACATTCCTCTTTGTGGGTAAGTGACCTGTAAGACACCTGTGGGGTGCAGTGAGTTTGTCAAGCCTGCGGTGACAGCTGTTTGTGAAGATCAGGGTGCTGGTGTCACAGTGAGCTTGGGGTGTCTGACAGTATGGGGCAGGGCACTGAGGCTGGTGGGGCAGGTAACACTCACTGGCTGGGGGGGCAGGTGGTGCCAGGATGGGGCAGGGGCAGGTACCGGTCAGTCTCCAGCACTTGGGCCATGCCAGGGCCAGCAGCCTCTTCATCTGGGCTTCTCCCCCGCTTGACTGGGGGCCACTCCGCCTCTCAGGCTCCCAGGCCACCGTCGCCGTGGCCGCCCAGGAGGACGTGGGCAGGGGGCACCGCCACGGAGGAGACGCAAGGGGCCGGGCTCGGATGGGACCTCACACCTGCCGGTCAAGAGCAGCAGGAACTGGGCGCCGCTCGGGGGGAGCAGGAACCGGGCGCCTACGTTCCCCCATGCCCCTGCAGCTGCGAAGGCTGCCACCACCACGGGCGGCCTGAGTGCTGGAGACTGACAGGTACCTGCCCCTAAGCAATAGTGTAAAAAAAAATTGGGGGGCACCGCTTTTTGGTGCCCCCAAGTCTTGGCGCCCTAGACGACCGCCTAGTTCGCCTAGTGGTTACACTGGCCCAGCCTCCATGACTAGTATCCTAATCACTCGTCCATCTTTCCTGTTTGGGGATAACCACCACTGACATGCACATTTTTAAAATACCACTGTCTTCATTTATACAACATGCTATTTTAAGTAATGTGTATGCTAGCCCATTTTCTAACAGTGCACACTTTGTCAAACCTAGACCAGGCCTGCGAGGGTTGGGGTGCATGTGTGGAATTCAACCTTTCCCATCATCTTTGGTTTAAGTAATGGTGTGTGGGTTGGCTGGAGAGTTCAAAAGGATCTCTCTTTAGCTTGCACTGCAGGTCTCTGACTGCTTGGCATAGAGCTGCATTTTGCAACTGAGAGCAGGCTCTATTTTTTTCATGCTAGGTAGATCATAGAAATGTAGGCCTGGAAGAGTCCTAGTCCATCCCCACACACTAAGGTATATTTAATCCTGCCTCAAATATAGCATTAGAATAACTATGTCTTGACCACACACTTTCTAGTCATTAACATGAAGAACAGCAACTTTGAAGGAAGGCTGCAAGGTTGTGTTGAAAGTATAGAAGCCTCTGACCTACCTAAAGAAGGCACTGGTCATGTGTGATCCTGCTCCCAATCTGTTTGTACACCAACACTTAATAGACTGGTATAGAAGTCCTGCTCAGAGATACCCCGGTAGCTCCCATTGTGGACTCTCTGCCTATGAAATATCACACAACCACTCCCTAGGGTTTCAGTGGTGCAGCATGTCTTGTGGGACTCTTCACATTTGGGTTAATTTTACCTTTATTGAGCTATTGCATCCATACAATATAATGATTCAAGCTTTTCCCTGAAGTAACTGACAGAGGAATTGTTTTGACATCAAGAGGCCAGAAACAAGATCAAGAGATACAAATGTCTAGGGTGAGGAAGAATTGAGGGGGATTAGGAAGTAAGCAGAATGGACATGTGAGAGAGGGAAGCATAACGTACACAAAATAACAATGCAAAACAGTAAAAAAAATAAAATCCAGTTATGTAAATTCAGGTAAGAATTAGAGTAATCAAATCTTATTCTCCAAGACATAAACTGATTGCTTGCCGCAGTCAGCAAAGATGTCCCTTTCTCCTTTCTTACATTTTCACCATTGCTCAATTGGTTAGATGTCATGTAGTGGTGACTGGGAAGAAAGTTGCCTTCTGCTGCACACCTGGTACTGGCCATTGTCAGAGTCAGGATAGGAACTGTGTTCTGTTGTTGTTTTGTTTTTAATTTCCAGTAATCCCCCGTCCCAAAAAAAAATTGCTTTGGGTCAACCCAAAAATGATTTTTTAAATATTTTTCAACAAATTATAAAGTAAAAAAATACTTCTAATTTAATGAAATATTTAATCTGACCCAAAACAAGAGTGATTAGATTAAAAAATTAAAATGCTCAAATACAATTGAAGAAAATTTTGAAGTCAGTCATTCAAATTGAAAAATCAAAACATTTTGCTGCAGAGTTTTAAAATGAAACCCCCCTGCCCTCACACACCCCATTAAAATAGGTGAAATTTTTATGAAAGTCACAGAATATTGTGGTTGACCTGAATCTGCATTTTTTGCCCAAAAACGGTTAGGTAGAATTTTTCCGAGTTCTAGTCAGGATATAGTAGTAGATGGAACAATGTTGTGATCCAGTATGTCATCTCCTTTATACTTGTGTAAATCCCTCTGTGGGGATCTGACAGAAGATCCAGTAGGGCTCTGTTCTTTCTGCTGGGCAAGTGACACTCCTCTTTTTTGTTTTTCTTCTTCCTAAGTGTAAGGTAGGAATATGCTGCTTGCTGCCAGAAATCTATGGTCAAGGTGAAAGTTTGTCTTTGGCTCCAGGTATGCAGTGATTTATATAGAGTCGATAGTGTGGGCTGGACAACTGGTGGAGATATTACTTTAGGTATAATTTCTAATGCAAGACATGTAGGGCTCTATTTCCGATTTTCACTCATACGTTTGTTCAGACCATTGTCTGGACAGAGTTCCCAAAATAATCCTCATGCCAGGTACAATTTTTGGCTGGTGAAACTTTTGAGAGCCCCAATACCTCCTTTCTTTGAAAATGCTCAGCAGGAACAGACAACACCTGCCCCGGTACTGCACACATAGCCACGATATTGAGTAATGCAAAACACTTAAACATTTGTTCCTTGATTAGATCTGAACTAAGCATCAAAATGTTACTGTCAGGCCTAAATTTTAAACTTAACAGTGCACTTCTCTAGTTGAGAACTGAAGGGTGAGGTCTTTTACAAGAGATCCAAACTTCAATTCTAAGCATGTAGGGAATACAAAGAAGAATAATTCTCTCAGGGTATTTATTTCTGCTTTCAATCTATACAAAGTAGGAAGTGAATACAGAAATGAAAATGATAAATTAGAGATAGAGCAGTCTACAGAGTTCTGAAAGTCACCACTGTCCAAGAATGCTGGCAACAGACACCCTTCAGGGAATAACACAACAATATAATAGGAATCAGAAGCTGCTTGGCAGTTGACATCTGCAGAGTCGTTTAGAGTGCCTTGGGTAGGAGGTCAGACATTATACTAAATTTCCACTGGACAGGTGCCAACAGCAAGTTATGCACATTTTCCATTTTGTCCCAGGTGGTACTGACTGTGCTCATTTTCACCTCAGGGAATGAATGTCATATGGCAACAAGAAATTGTCTCATTCCATCAAGGCATAGGTCTCTTGTGTACCAAAAATACAATTAGAGATTCAGCCAGCATACGGTATCAATCTCATGGTTTATATAAGCCATAGCAATGCCTAAGATAGACCAAAACACATATTTTCAGATCTGGTCCAGCAGGTGAGTTTGAAATGAGGGAGATACAAGAGATCTCAGTACTGGATATATAGTGGGAATAGTAGCATTATAGTAATTTCTGAGAAACTGCTATGGACAGTCCAACAGGAGACTTGGGCACTGCTGATTCCTTAAAGACATTGATTTTTGTCTTTTGAACCAAATCCTCATAGCTCTCTACAAGAAAAAACAAAACAGTGATGAACAAAGTTACCAAAATGTATTTCTCTTCTTCAAAGACTTTGGAATACCTTCACTGGAAGTCTGTCTAGGACCTGAAATCCTAATTGCAGGAAATGTGTGAGCAAATGTGTCCCAAGGTTCAGTTAGGAATAGTTAAGTATGCTAATGAGCAAATTATATATGATCTTACTTTGCATGTTCCAAGCACACACAAGACAGAAGGCATTAGTCACATGGAAAAGAAGTGCCAACGTTTGCAGCTTCACCCAGATTGAGTCCCAGTGAAATTCATGAGACTTTGGCCCATCCAGAGCTAGCATTTTTGTTGATCATCTAAACAAATAAGAGATTTACTTGCCAGTGATAGGCAAGTCAAGTTCTCTGGCCCCTGCCTAATATATGTGACTGCACTAGACCCAGAGCTGCTGAATTGGTCGAGTTGAAAAAGCCCCTCCAGTGAAGTGGAGTGGCATCTGTTTGTGCAAGTAACACAATACAATAGTCTGTCAAGCACAATGGCAGAGCACACAATCACTATGTGCTGGGTGATTATGCACTAGCAATGTTTCTCAACCTTTTTGATACCAGAGGTGGACTTGATGCCTTCCTAAACTGCATGAGGAAGATTTCAGGATCGACAACGGTCCATAGACCGGTACACTACAGCTACATATATTTATTTATTTTAGACTTTAATGTGAAACATTGAATTGCTGTCATGTTTCATTGACATTGCTCATAAACTCATCTAAAGCAAAGTAAATGTCTCCTATTAGTCAAAAAGAAAAGGCCCAGCTAACTGGAACAGCCATACACATTCTGTCGATATCCATCCAATTGCAGGATCAAGGCATTAGAATTTTCACACACCATTTTCACTTTTAAAATTAAATACTAGTTTGGACAAAGTGATTTTAGGAAAGCCAGAGACAAACAAACAAAAATGGTAAACAATCCAGTTTGGGGAGCTCCGTCTGGAACATTCCAGTCTGATTGTTGGGATCACTATCACCAGCAGAGGGAACATTTTCAGGTATTACTGATTGGGGTAAAATGTTTGTAACGCCCTGCAGCTGGACTGAACAGTTTAGAAAGCATGGTCTATGTCTCCTGTACTTAGCTGTGCACTACCCATCAGATTCAAAGGAAGAGTAATCAAAGCATGAAACATTCCAGTGTGTGTGTGAGACAGAGAGAGAGAGAGACACAATGAGAATAAGAAATGTCCCATTTAGTGAGGGATTTCAGATGTCAAAGTGGTCCATGGATATTTTCACATATTTTTAAGCTGTTCTAAAAGTAAGGATGCTGATGAAATCCATTTTCAAATGCCAAATATAAATACCATAGGACCAGATTATTTTTGGATTGGCGAAAGGGAAAGGATAGGAGGGAAATAGGAAAACAAGGAACCTCTCTTTCCTTCCTTCCCCTAAACCCCCACTAACTGCCATGTGCAGCTTGCATAAGTGCCAAGTACAACTATATTCCACATGCTTGCCAAAAAGCATAGCCACAACTGAGCCCACATTTAGGGCTAAACCAGATTTCTCTCCTACTTTGTCATCCTGCTTGACACTCGTGGAAGGAACAAAGCCAATTCACCTATTTTTTTGAGGAAACTTTGTGGCCTGCTGCCACTCTGCCAGTCAGTACAGATGCAGAATGGTTCATCTCCCATGGCCAGCATCCTGAAGAGAGCAGCATGATGGAGCACACATTGAAGATGCAACTGATGATGTACATCAGCTCATTCCAGGAATAAACCTAAGTAAATACAAAAATCAATTCCATTTTATTTCACTGATCAAACCCAAGCTATTTAAGAGAGGCCAACTTCTCCTTTCTGGTACTACAGGAATTTTGATGAGTTTATGTTGATGCAACTAAGGAGAATTTGGCCCAATTATTAAAAAACAACATAGGGACTGAGTCTTATTTACAGTAAGGCTCCTTTATAGCATTCTGTCATTGTTAAGGGGGCTTTGAAGTGAATGTAAATGTAATGTACGTATATTCTATTTACACCCATTTAAAGGTTCCATTCCATTGTTCAGAATTTCCTAATTAAAAAAAATCACATTGTTTTGCATTTTTTGTCTGATATTCTCACCCAGTTTTAAAAGAAACAAAGCTTGAAGAGGACTGTCTTTGTTCATAAACAATAAAATGCTCGCTTATTTATTTGCTGATAGGTTTCATAGTAGCAGCCGTGTTAGTCTGTATTCGCAAAAAGAAAAGGAGTACTTGTGGCACCTTAGAGACTAACAAATTTATTAGAGCATAAGCTTTCGTGAGCTAAGTGAGCTGTAGCTCACGAAAGCTTATGCTCTAATAAATTTGTTAGTCTCTAAGGTGCCACAAGTACTCCTTTTCTTATTTGCTGATGTCATCTATACAGTTTTATCAGTCCAGGCCATGAGTAACAATTTCTTATAAATTCAAAAATAAGAAGGGAGTCGACAACACTGTTTCAAAAGCACTACTGACAGTTTATTGATTTGCTGTAACTGGAGCTTGTGTAATCATTTGTATTATAATTAAAAATAAAAGAAGGTTAGCGGTGTACTTTAGCATCCTAGTACATAATGATTAGAAGATAAAAGCTGTCTTTTAGCCCTTTGGCTAAGAAGAATGGTGGAAGCAAGGCTAGTATGTTGCAGAGACGGAAACATTGATATTATACTAGGATGTGTGATAAACAGAATATTGTATCATATATATCAAGGATTTTTTATACTCATGGTCTTATGTTAAAATTATGAGTTGCACTGAAAGATAATTTTTTAATTGAAGCATTTCTGATTTAAGTTTTAAAAAATTCCAAACGGTTTATCCTTCACCTTTGCTCTTATTTTCCAAGCCTGATAAGATTTGTCCAACACTAGACAGAAGCTTAGGTGAAATACATAATTAAATAAAATTTGAAATAACTATGGATCATAATGTCTACTGTAGTGCCATGAGGAGTTTGATTTCCAATATAGAAATTAGAAGCATACAATGAATATGCCATCCAACTAGAACAATGGGATGCTAAACATCAACCTGTATGTCTGATGGAAGCTGATGGAACTTAAGCATATACTTAAACAGGTGCTTAAGTGTTTTGATGAATTGGGGCCTGTGATATTACTTTCTGATTATATAACACATATCACAAATGTCTATAGTACAATGGCCTAATGGCTAGAGAACTGGACTAGGACTCTGGAGATATGGATCCTATTCCAAGCTGTGCCACTAGCCTGCTGGGTAACCTTGGGCAAGTCACTTCCTTGCTCTCTGCCTCAGTTTCCCCATCTGAAAAGTGGGGGTAATGATATTCACCTCCTTTATAAAGCACTTTGAGATCTACTGATGAAAAGTGCTATGTGAGAGCTAGCACCATATTAAGCTAAGTGTTTCAATTTGAATTGGCTCTGTACACCTACATGATTAATGCATAATCAACTGGAAAAATAATTACTGTATATTCAGTTCTATTTTAAACAAAATTAGAGAGGAATATTTAACCTGTGGATTTCTTTTTACTGCATTTGTGCACTTGTGTCAGAGCCCTAATAACAATTAGCTATCTAACAGAACCCAACACTACTATATTGTCCATAACAGTTTGTGTGAGAAATTTGTTTACTAAAGGACAGTTTCCAAAGCAGCTTTGACACACTAGTCTTCAGCCAACAAGTCCACAGACATGGATTCCATGATATAATGTAACACTTCATAGCATCTTGTTCAAATCTATTACGTCAATCATTTGCATTTTAAGTAGAATCTAAATATGTATTTCCCCCCAACAGACTGGAGCTGTTACAGCTTACTTGGTCAACAATGCCTTTTGCAAGTACTCCCCAGACAGGCAATTACATTACCTTTATTTTTCAAAGTCCATAACTAGATATCTACTCCACAGATCATAATAGCATCCTAGCTGAGTGGGAGTGAGTGTGTGTGTGTCTCTGTGGGGGTAAGAGGGGGAGAGGAGAATAAATTTTGGTCTGTTTTCCCCTTTGAGTCCATCCATCTCCCCTGCCAGTAAGGCCTTCTTGAAACCCCTGGAATTAGGCTTCTTGCAGTAACCTTGGGAATCATTCAGTCTCTGCACTCAGGGCCACTGCAGAGGTCAAACCATTGCAGTTGTTTCTCCAAAGCACCATGTAGTTCCTCTGTAATGCTGCACTGTCTTGTAAGGTCCTTTGTCTGGGACCAGGTTTCCCTGGGGCTTGGGACCTCTTGGAACCTCTTCCCTCCTGGAGTATCTTTCTCTTTCCCAGGTTCCCTTCTTGATAAGCTATCTAATCAGTTCCCCTGAGAAGCTGCTTTCCTCAGGAGCTTTGTCTGTGCTCTGGGGCTTCTTGACTGAGCCCTTATAACTCTTTATTAGGTCCAGCATTCCTTAGCTAATTAATTGCTGCACAGTCACTTAGGCAATGAACAATGCACAGGTGGAGTTGGGTTGACTCATTCTCTTTAGTGGATCCTGTCATAGGTAGGCTGGATACATGTCCCACAGACCAGCTCACCTGTGATAGGCTCCTTTAAATCTATCATGATGTATCTTTTGGCTGCACTTTTTAAAAAGAAAACAGGTAACACCTAGAGCACATTACAACCAAATGAATGCAGGCAACACTAATACTTTGGAAAATACTATGCAGTAGGGCAATTCATTCATTAAGCTGTTGCTTCCCCTTTAATTCACTACACTGGGCTAGGTATTGCAATGAACTGATTAAACTTCATGCACTGGTCACTAATGGACAGAAACAAAAATGCTCAGGTATGCATCATAGGCCCTGGACTATTCTGCCTTAGCACAAAAGGTAAATGCTTTTGGAGCAGGAAGATCTGAATTCTCTTCATGCTATTGTTGGCAGATGTTTATGGCCATGTTGTAGAGCACAGTGACAACTCTGAAATTCCTAGATAGCCTCTGATTTGTTACACTGCTCTAAACCCACATATGTAATGCTATCTACCATATGTGCTGCACAAGACTCAACCTTTGTTACCACTGCCACTGGGTTAAAGTTCATAACAAACATAAATGACCCTCTTTATTTTGTTCACAAATTGTGAAAATCACAGATTTAATCATTTTTCTAAATTGTTCACGCACTTCAGATCATTTGCAAATATTTCATTGTGAATATTCAAAATGTGAGCTGCTAATACAAGTGTCATTCATAATTTTTCTTCTGTTCCCTGATTTGATTACTTTAGTAACTAACCAATAGTTTCAAGTATCATAGGGGTAGCCATGCTAGTCTGGATCTGTAAAAGCGGCAAAGAGTCCTGTGGCACCTTATAGACTAACAGATGTATTGGAGCATAAGCTTTTGTGGGTGAATACCCACTTTGTCAGATGCATGTATTGGAAATTTCCAGAGGCAGGTATAAATATGCAAGCAAGAATCAGGCTAGGGATAATGAGGTTAGTTCAGTCAGGGAAGATGAGGCCCTCTTCTAGCAGCTGAGGTGTGAACACCAAGGGAGGAGAAACTGCTTTTGTAGTTGGCTAGCCATTCACAATCTTTGTTTAATCCTGAGCTGATGGTGTCAAATTTGCAAATGAACTAAACCTCAGGAGTTTCTCTTTGAAGCCTGGTCCTGAAGTTTTTTTGCTGCAGGATGGCTACCTTTAAATCTGCTATTGTGTGTCCAGGGAAATTGAAGTGTTCTCCTACAGGTTTTTGCATATTGCCATTCCTAATATCTAATTTGTGTCCATTTATCCTTTTACATAGAGACTGTCCAGTTTGGCCAGTGTACATAGCATGGGCATTTTGAAGCACAATGTTTACAAACCAACAGTTTGGATTTCAGATTCAACATGAGTGTGGAATTAAAAATTCACACAATTATTGTAGGTTACTTATGAAATTAAACACAGGCTTTTAGCAAATGCTTGAGCAATACAGCTTCAAATTAACTTTTCATGAACATTTGTGCTAGTAATATTGTCCACTGGGGGTAAGTCCACCTCTGTGCAGAGAATCAACACAAGACAAATGCCACAATTAAGTACTCAAAATAGATTTGTGGAACTTTAGAGGTATATATGCCTTGTGTTGGCTTCCTGCACAGGGATGAATATTGCCTTACAATGTTTATGGAAACTGAATAGAAAAGGGACATGAATGCAACTGAACCAAAATTGTTTAAAACTAGATGATTATTTTATCAAAACTGTTTTGTAATGTTCTCCCTGCTCTAGTCATCACCCTACTATCGCTTAAACACACAGGGCCATACTCATACATGATGTAACATCAATTATTTCATAAATAATTTTTTGAAATAATAATTTCATAAATAAATAATGAATTTGGCCTAGCAACTTTGAATATGGTGAATTGGGAAAAATAGAAGATCCAATATTTGTGTTTATTATACATTTTATGCATCATTTATATTAACTGTTTTTGTAATTATGCAGGTTACGAACATTTGCATAAAGACATCCTCAGCCCATTAAAGAAACAAAGTTCAAAGCAGCATTTCCTAGGTTTTAGTTAATTTTGTTCCCATTTTGGCAGGATGGAAGCTGGCTATGGTTCAGTGTTTCACACAGCTGTCCAATTAGAACTTCCCTGGAGTGATAGGCAGTAATTAAATATAAAGGGAGGTTAATGCTGAGCTTGGTAGTGCTGTCATTGATGGTAACAGATATGAGCAGCTTAATCACTCTTGAGGACAGATGTGATTTTTGGTCCCTTCAGATTTTCGGTGGGCATGTGCAGTGCCGCTACATTTTTCACTGAAAAAAGAAAAGGAGTACTTGTGGCGCCTTAGAGACTAGCAAATTTATTTGAGCATAAGCTTTCGTGAGCTACAGCTCACTTCATCGGATACATTAGTGGAAAATACAGTGGGGAGATTTATATACATAGAGAATATGAAACAATGGGTGTTACCATACACACTGTAACTAGAGTGATTACTTAAGGTGAACTATTACCAGCAGGAGAGCGGGGGGACGGGACCTTTTGTAGTGATCATCAAGGTGGGCCATTTCCAGCAGTTGACAAGAACATCTGAGGAACAGTGGGGGGTGGGATAAACATGGGGAAATAGTTTTACTTTGTGTAATGACCCATCCACTCCCAGTCTCTATTCAAGCCTAAGTTAATTATATCCAGTTTGCAAATTAATTCCAATTCAGCAGTCTCTCACTGGAGTCTGTTTTTGAAGTTTTTTTGTTGAAATATTGTCACTTTTAGGTCTGTAATCGAGTGACCAGAGAGATTGAAGTGTTCTCCAACTGGTTTTTGAATGTTATAATTCTTGACGTCTGATTTGTGTCCATTTATTCTTTTACATAAAGACTATCCAGTTTGACCAATGTACATGGCAGAGGGGCATTGCTGGCACATGATGGCATATATCACATTGTTAGATGCAGGTGAATGAGCCTCTGATAATGTGGCTGATGTGATTAGGCCCTATGATGGTGTCCCCGAATAGATATGTGGACACAGTTGGAATGGGCTTTTTTGCAAGGATAGGTTCCTGGGTTAGTGGTTCTGTTGTGTGGCGTGTGGTTGCTGGTGAATATTTGCTTCAGGTTGGGGGGCTGTCTGTAAGCAAGGACTGGCCTGTCTCCCAAGATCTGTGAGTGATGGATCATCCTTCAGGATAGGTTGTAGATCCTTGATGATGCGTTGGAGAGGTTTTAGTTGGGGGCTGAAGGTGATGGCTAGTGGCGTTCTGTTGTTTTCTTTGTTGGGCCTGTCCTGTAGTAGGTGACTTCTGGGTACTCTTCTGGCTCTGTCAATCTGTTTCTTCACTTCAGCAGGCGGGTATTGTAGTTGTAGGAATGCATGATAGAGATCTTGTAGGTGTTTGTCTCTGTCTGAGGGGTTGGAGCAAATGCAGTTGCTACTCTGAAACTTTTCATTGACTATTTTTAACAGCACATTTATGTCCTCAAAAGAGTTGAAGAGAGTTTAAGTTCTCAAATTAGTAAACAATAATGCTGAGGGCCTATTAAATACGAGCTAGCTGACAAATTGATCTAATTACTTAAAAGATATTAGCAGGGAGAACACATATGTATGTTTTAATGTTGCTTAAAGAAATTCTCTCCAGGCCAGCTGTATTGTGACTGAGTCTAGACCTTCAGTTTAATTTTGAGAAATAGTGGCACTGTGTGAGAAGTTTCACTTGTAAAATGGAACTCACAAATTTTGATTCTTTGTAAAACATTGGGGTGGGGAAATTCATTTTCCTGGAGTATTTTGATCTTTACTTTGATCAAACCTAAGCAGTTTTTTGTCAGCAAAACATACCTTCATTGAGAGGAGGGGTCAGCTTACCTCTGCACTTGTGCACATGGGCATTTTGAAGCATAAATGTTTACAAACCAAAACCCAGGCATATCAATTACCCTCACCAGCAGCTCACAAAGATAATGTCGCCAGCAGGCACAATGCCTTCTGAAGTCCTCTTAAGGTAGTAAAACGCTACACATCCCACTTTTAAGAGCCACTATCTAGCCCTAGTCTACTGCTTTTCCTCCTCCTTCCACCAACTACAACTTAGTTTTCATCTCAGTTAGCAGAGAATTATTTTTATATAATTTCTCCTGCTGAAGAGCTTCAACATTTTTGAGCAACTCTCTCTTAGGACTCTAGAGGCACTAACCCTTCCATATTGAAGAAAATGTGCAAAAGTCCCATCAACTTCCAAAAGATCGGACCCTGGTAGCTAGTGTTATATTTTGTAGCATAACTGTGATTTCTCTTACAATATGCCTTCTATTTAAAAAGACAAAAGAAATAGACTAGGGTCTTGCTTTTCCTAGCAGAGTGGCAGAATATGGAAGGGAAGTGAAAGAGACTAGGGAACTGTAAAGTGACTTACTCTTTGTCATCTTGCAGAAATTTTATTATGTTTTACTTAGAACCTATATTTTATTGGCTTGATTCACTACAAAACAGAGCATGAGAAGACAAGTCTTACAGATATAAGTGTATTCATGATGGGAATACAGAAGACAATGAGAAAGACAACAGTAGTGATGGATTACTTAAAATATCAACAGCAGAGAAAATGCTCATAAATAAAAACTATTTTTGGTTTTCATTTAATGTTGAGGGAAAAATACAACAAAAAGCCTCCTTTGACGTTTTTTCTTACCTGTTTAGTTACTGTCAGCTCTATATTCCCAACAATCCTACAAAGCTTCCCCTAGAAGCTCCTGTGCTATTATTGAGTACCTGATGATATAAAATAATTTATCTGAGATGACAGACTACATAATCAAAATGTTTCCAACACTTTAGTCCTCAAGGTTTTATGGAGATGTGCCTCAGGTAGCAAAATATCCATTACTTGAAGATAATTGTACCAAACACAGTATTCTATATTAAAGAATTAATGCTGCATTCTCAAGGCTCAGACTCATCAGAACTATTTTAAGCCCTCTTTTGTAACATTGTAATTTCTGGTTTCAGAGTAGCAGCCGTGTTAGTCTGTATTCGCAAAAAGAAAAGGAGTACTTGTGGCACCTTAGAGACTAACAAATTTATTAGAGCATAAGCTTTCGTGAGCTACAGCTCACTTCATCGGATGCATTGTAATTTCTGTCTATCTTTGTCATGAAGTACTCATTCACTACAGGGGGTGCCTCCTCCTGGCTGCTTTGGGTAATAGCTCTCTTCCAAGACCAACACCTCCTGCTGTGATCTCTGAATCTGTTGTCCTCTCTCACACTCTGCAGCCCATCTCTCATTATAGGAACTGATTTCCTCTTCATGACTTGGACTTCCGGCCAGACCGCTATGCAGTTTCCTCTTCCAGGCATAGTCTCTCACTAGAACTGCTGTCCAGGCACTGCCACTCCTTAAGCAGCTAGTAGGGGAACCTAGATCCACCCACTACTCTGGGTTCCAGCTCAGGGACCCTACAATATGCAACCAAGGTCTTGATCCTCTCTCCCAGGGCTGTTTCCTACCCCATCTCCCAAAAACTTTCCTCTCTACTCTTCTCAGTACACCCTTCCCACAGGGCCAGGGTCCTACTCGTTCCCTGGGTTCCCTCCTTCCCTCTCTAATACACAAAGGGTGAGCTACAAACCACTTCACTGTAACCCCCCTTTTGTTGCCAGTTTCCCAGCTTTATACTAGCCCAGCCCACACCTGCTCGTCTGAGCTTCATCTTTTAACCATGGAGTTGCTTCTCTAGTGTGGCCAATCACACCAACTGGCCTTTTCTCAGCTTCCTTAACCCTTTCAGGAAGGGTTGCCAGGTGTCCAGTTTTTGACCAGAAAACCCAGCCAAAAAGGGACCCTGGTGGCTCCGGTCAGTTCTGCTGACCGGGCCTTTAAAAGTCCTGTTGGAAGCACAGGCAGGCTCTCTACCTAGATCCATATGACTCCCGGGAAGCTGCTAGCATCTCTCTCTGGCTCCTAGGTGGAGGGACAGCCACAGAAGCTCTGCACACTGCCCCCCGCCCCAAGCACCAGCTCAGCTGCTCCCACTGTCCAGGAACCATGGCCAATGGGAGCTGAGGGAGCAGTGCCTGTAGGCGTGGGCACCACGGAAAGTCATGTGGTCATGCCTCCGCTTAGGAGTCGGAGAAAGATACCGGCAGCTTCCTGGGAGCTGCCTGAGGTAAGTGCTGCCCTGAGCCTGCACCCACTCCTGCACCCCAACCCCCTGACCCAGACTGGAGTCCCCTCCTTCACTCCAAACCCCTCATACCTGCCTCAGCCCAGAGCCTGTATCCACAGCCAGAGCCTTCAGCTCACCCCCACCCCACACCCTTAACCCTGCCGCATCCCAGATCCCCCTTCCACATCCTGAACCCCTCATTTCTGTCCCCACCCCAGAGCCTGCATCACCAGCCCAGAACTTATTCCTGAGCCCCAAACCCCTCCTCTCTGGCCCCACCCCTGAACCTGCAGCCACAGCCAGAGCCATCACCACCACTCACCCATGAACCTCAACCCCTTGCCCCACCCAGGTGAAAATGAATAAGTGATGGGGGAAGAGCAAGTGATGGAGAGGAGAGGGATGGAGTGAGCGTGCGTCATGGCCTTAGAAAAGGGGCGGGGCAGGGAGCAGAGCAAGGACGTTCGTTTTTCTGCAAATAGAAAGTTGGCAACCCTACTTTCAGGGCTGGCGTGGGGTGAATACCCCATTACAATGTTTAAATGACATTCTTGCTTTGATACATTGCATCATGTTGCATCAGTCATGCTGATTTACATGCAACTGGTAAAGAGAGAAGAAGCATCCCTGTCCTCCTCCATCCCTCTGAATTCTACATTTAAAGAAGGTAGCAACTTATTAAGGGCCACATTTTAATAGGGTTATCACATTGAGTAACCTTACCCAATTATCTTACCTTAACCTATTACTTTCAGTGAGACTACTGGTGGAGTAAGCCAATACTCAGTGTGAGTAAGGGTGCATCTACATGCTCAGTTAGCATTCAGCAGGCCAGGGTGTAAATCTACAGTGATCTAGTCTCCAAGTTGTCAATTGTTCATGTTAACTTGGTTACCCACATTTCCATCCCACTTTTCAATGCACCTCTGGTATTTAACTTTTTCTGTGTCCTCCATAGTTTTCCCAAAGAAGGTGCTCCTATTCCTTGGGAGCTATTTTGTCTTGTAGCAAGGGCTGAAATATTCTCTTGGAGTAAGCATCTTGTGCTAAATAGATGTCTGATGCAACTCCAATGAAGTATGAATTTGGCCTCTAAGCACTGTCTTATTATTACAAGTTGTTCATCTCCATCCTCAGTTGTGGCCATTCTCCACAGGACCAGTTTTTCTCAATAGGCTGAGTACTCCCACGTTTGCAGTTGGCTATTTTCAATGAATTTTAAAACATCAGTCAACTGAATACCTCAGCTGTGAATCATTTACCTGAGATAACATAATCCATGACAGCTCACTATGGAGAAAGTAATGTGCGTTTCCAGTAGTGTGCTGAAAATGTCTTTTTGCTTGTTTATGTGTATGTTTTGGTAAGACAGGGAATAGCAAACTTAGAAACATAAAATATAAAACTTTTCTTTGGAACAATATTTTTGGTTCCTTATTCTGTGACAGTAATTTCTCCATATTATAAGCTAGTCAAGCCTGAAAAAAGTGACTGCAAAAATGGCACCAAAAGGTTCTTGTCCCTCTGTGACTTCCACATCAGCTATACTCAGTTTACAGGTAAAAATTTTTCTAACTGCCAGCCCTGGAAATTCAACCTGGGGCCTGAGAATCAAGCTATTGATTCTTGGGCAGGCCCCATTATGCTCTCCGTTATATGCATCTAAGTTTATTTTAGGGCCCGTGGCAAAAGTCTTTGATACAAATGTAATATATGTTGCAAAACAATTAAGAAAGCAGAAAAGTCGTGAGGCTGGTATTGTTATAGGGCAAGAGTTATGGTTCATAGGGTGCATTTTCTTTTCATCTCCATATTTTCAAATGTTTGTGTTTCTTAATTTTAACTTTACTTCTGAATTTCCTGTGATTTTTAATAGTCTCTTTCTCACTATAACTACAACATTCTTGTGAGTTTTTTGTTTGTTTTGTTTTCGTTGTTGTGAATTGACTGACACATACTTTCAACTTCAATTCTGGATTAAGTATGGCGAGGTCTATACATTTACATGAAAAATCCACACCCTGAGTGACAGAGTTATGTTGACCTAATCGCTGGTGTAGACCGCACTATGTTGATGGGAGAGCTTCTTCTGTGGACAAGGATTGCCTATGCTGACGGGAGAAGCTTTCCATCGGCACAGCTGCACCAATGCAGGTTTTTAAGTGTAGACCTGCCTGTGGATTACTTTATGTTTCTTGAACATCTTTAGGCACCAGTGTCCCTTTGAAAAATTGTCCTCAACAGCCAGCACTTATAGTGCTTCCTCCTAGAATGCAGGATATTTATTTCTAAAATTGTCAAGGGCCTTCTGGATACCTTGTTTGGTGCATATGGAATGTTTTTTTTTTTTGTTTTGTTTTTACTTTTCTAAATCAAGGAAGTTATAAACGCTACTGTTTTTATGAGCAGGAAAGAAAAGCTTTTATAATAAAACTCTGAATAAATATAGACCCGGTTCAGGAAAGTACTTGACTTTAAGCATATGCTTAAATGTTTTCCTGAATAGAGATTCTTTTCTGAATCTAGTCCATAGTGCAGACTACTCATCTCTAATGTTTGTTCTGGGAATAGTACAATCTCATAACACCATGACAAAATATCTCTGGGTATATAAATGGTCTTCTGAAGGGCTGTGCTTCATTTAGACAAAGAGGTTTTGGTGCTACATGGTTTTGATGAATACCAGGAACTTTGGAGTCAGACCCAAGCCAAATCTGTAAGAGTGTGAAGCTGTTAGGGTCTGTTTGTATGTCAACAACTTGTCTTCATTTATATTTGTGCATGTGATCCCCCACTCCAGAGGGAACCAATTATGGGGTAGAATGAAGTTAGGATTAGTCTTCTTATGGTATTTTAGTTTCTTGTTGTGAAAATACTACAAAATCAGATTTTGATCCAATAAGTTACTTGATGGGATACTGAAAAAAATATACAAATACCGAGATAGTGGGTTCTATTCAGGTTTACAAGAATATAGCCGTTTTCAAATATATTTGGATTAACCTGAATACTGCTGCACTGGGCTTTACTCATGTTCCTGTGGAACTTGAATGCCAGTCCTAGAAGCAATGTAATATGAGACATGGGCTTTTCCCGGATCAGTGTTACTGAGACGTTCACTGTAGTGCAATCAATCAGGAGGCACTTTTTGAAAGAAAGCAGCAGTTTATCTTGACCTCTAAAGTGGCTAAGAATTCCTTTTGCACTATCAAAGGCTGTCACAAAGCTACAGTTGACAGACAGCATAATGCCAACTTCAAGATGCACAACATTTCCAATTGCATATATTTGCATATCTTTTACAGCTTTGCAAAGATTGCAATATGGATTTGTGGTGCATCTGTGTTTGAAAAATATGTGTTATGGCATGGAGTACACAAGCCTAGTAAAAATCCCATATGGCATATCTCAGCATGAAGCAATTCACCCAGAATCTGCACATGTTTACGCTGTCATTTTATCTCTGGCTATAAGACGATCTAAAGTTTTTACATGTATAGTATTAAAATAGTAATCTGAAGCCAAATCCTGCTCATCTCACCCAGACTAATAATTATTTATTATTTTGTGTTGCAGGACTGTCTACAAGCCTCAGTCAGGACTCATTGTGCTATGCACTGCACCAACATAATAGACAGTCCCAGTCTGGAACAGTTTACAATCTAACCATGATATGAGATACAATACAAGCCACACATCCAAGGTTTTGGGCTTGATGTAGGAATCACTTTGTGAAATTCTATTGCCCCTGCTATGCAGGAGGTCAGATATGAACATAATGGCCCTTTATGGCATTAAATATCTATGAATCTATGAAACAGATCATAGAATCATAGAATCATAGAATATCAGGGTTGGAAGGGACCCCAGAAGGTCATCTAGTCCAACCCCCTGCTCAAAGCAGGACCAAGTCCCAGTTAAATCATCCCAGCCAGGGCTTTGTCAAGCCTGACCTTAAAAACCTCTAAGGAAGGAGATTCTACCACCTCCCTAGGTAACGCATTCCAGTGTTTCACCACCCTCTTAGTGAAAAAGTTTTTCCTAATATCCAATCTAAACCTCCCCCATTGCAACTTGACCATTACTCCTCGTTCTGTCATCTGCTACCATTGAGAACAGTCTAGAGCCATCCTCTTTGAAACCCCCTTTCAGGTAGTTGAAAGCAGCTATCAAATCCCCCCTCATTCTTCTCTTCTGCAGACTAAACAATCCCAGCTCCCTCAGCCTCTCCTCATAAGTCATGTGCTCTAGACCCCTAATCATTTTCGTTGCCCTTCGTTGTACTCTTTCCAATTTATCCACATCCTTCCTGTAGTGTGGGGCCCAAAACTGGACACAGTACTCCAGATGAGGCCTCACCAGTGTCGAATAGAGGGGAACGATCACGTCCCTCGATCTGCTCGCTATGCCCCTACTTATACATCCCAAAATGCCATTGGCCTTCTTGGCAACAAGGGCACACTGCTGACTCATATCCAGCTTCTCGTCCACTGTCACCCCTAGGTCCTTTTCCGCAGAACTGCTGCCGAGCCATTCGGTCCCTAGTCTGTAGCGGTGCATTGGATTCTTCCATCCTAAGTGCAGGACCCTGCACTTATCCTTATTGAACCTCATTAGATTTCTTTTGGCCCAATCCTCCAATTTGTCTAGGTCCTTCTGTATCCTATCCCTCCCCTCCAGCGTATCTACCACTCCTCCCAGTTTAGTATCATCCGCAAATTTGCTGAGAGTGCAATCCACACCATCCTCCAGATCATTTATGAAGATATTGAACAAAACGGGCCCCAGGACCGACCCCTGGGGCACTCCACTTGACACCGGCTGCCAACTAGACATGGAGCCATTGATCACTACCCGTTGAGCCCGACAATCTAGCCAGCTTTCTACCCACCTTATAGTGCATTCATCCAGCCCATACTTCCTTAACTTGCTGACAAGAATGCTGTGGGAGACCGTGTCAAAAGCTTTGCTAAAGTCAAGAAACAATACATCCACTGCTTTCCCTTCATCCACAGAACCAGTAATCTCATCATAAAAGGCGATTAGATTAGTCAGGCATGACCTTCCCTTGGTGAATCCATGCTGACTGTTCCTGATCACTTTCCTCTCCTCTAAGTGCTTCAGGATTGATTCTTTGAGGACCTGCTCCATGATTTTTCCAGGGACTGAGGTGAGGCTGACTGGCCTGTAGTTCCCAGGATCCTCCTTCTTCCCTTTTTTAAAGATGGGCACTACATTAGCCTTTTTCCAGTCATCCGGGACTTCCCCCGTTCGCCACGAGTTTTCAAAGATAATGGCCAAGGGCTCTGCAATCACAGCCGCCAATTCCTTCAGCACTCTCGGATGCAATTCGTCCGGCCCCATGGACTTGTGCACGTCCAGCTTTTCTAAATAGTCCCTAACCACCTCTATCTCTACAGAGGGCTGGCCATCTCTTCCCCATTTTGTGTTGCCCAGCACAGCAGTCTGGGAGCTGACCTTGTTAGTGAAAACAGAGGCAAAAAAAGCATTGAGTACATTAGCTTTTTCCACATCCTCTGTCACTAGCTTGCCTCCCTCATTCAGTAAGGGGCCCACACTTTCCTTGGCTTTCTTCTTGTTGCCAACATACCTGAAGAAACCCTTCTTGTTACTCTTGACATCTCTTGCTAGCTGCAGCTCCAGGTGCGATTTGGCCCTCCTGATATCTTTCCTACATGCCCGAGCAATATTTTTATACTCTTCCCTGGTCATATGTCCAACCTTCCACTTCTTGTAAGCTTCTTTTTTATGTTTAAGATCCGCTAGGATTTCACCATTAAGCCAAGCTGGTCGCCTGCCATATTTACTATTCTTTCGACTCATCGGGATGGTTTGTCCCTGTAACCTCAACAGGGATTCCTTGAAATACAGCCAGCTCTCCTGGACTCCCTTCCCTTTCATGTTAGTCCCCCAGGGGATCCTGGCCATCTGTTCCCTGAGGGAGTCAAAGTCTGCTTTCCTGAAGTCCAGGGTCCGTATCCTGCTGCTTACCTTTCTTCCCTGCGTCAGGATCCTGAACTCAACCAACTCATGGTCACTGCCTCCCAGATTCCCATCCACTTTTGCTTCCCCCACTAATTCTACCCGGTTTGTGAGCAGCAGGTCGAGAAAAGCGCTCCCCCTAGTTGGCTCCCCTAGTACTTGCACCAGGAAATTGTCCCCTACGCTTTCCAAAAACTTCCTGGATTGTCTATGCACCACTGTATTGCTCTCCCAGCAGATATCAGGAAAATTAAAGTCACCCATGAGAATCAGGGCATGCGATCTAGTAGCTTCCGTGAGTTGCCGGAAGAAAGCCTCATCCACCTCATCCCCCTGGTCCGGTGGTCTATAGCAGACTCCCACCATGACATCACTCTTGTTGCACACACTTCTAAACTTAATCCAGAGACACTCAGGTTTTTCCACAGTTTCGTACCGGAGCTCTGAGCAGTCATACTGCTCCCTTACATACAGTGCTACTCCCCCACCTTTTCTGCCCTGCCTGTCCTTCCTGAACAGTTTATAACCATCCATGACTGTACTCCAGTCATGTGAGTTATCCCACCAAGTCTCTGTTATTCCAATCACGTCATAATTCCTTGACATCACCAGGACCTCCAGTTCTCCCTGCTTGTTTCCAAGGCTTTGTGCATTTGTATATAAGCACTTGAGATAACCTGTTGATCGCCCCTCATTCCCAGTATGAGGCAGGAGCCCTCCCCTCTCAGACATTCCTGCCTGTGCTTCCTCCCGGTATCCCGCTTTCCCACTTACCTCAGGGCTTTGGTCTCCTTCCCCCGGTGAACCTAGTTTAAAGCCCTCCTCACTAGGTTAGCCAGCCTGCTGGCAAAGATGTTCTTCCCTCTCTTCGTAAGATGGAGCCCGTCTCTGCCCAGCACTCCTCCTTCATGGAACACCATCCCATGGTCAAAGAATCCAAAGCCTTCTCTCCGACACCACCTGCGTAGCCATTCGTTGACCTCCACGATTCGACGGTCCCTACCCAGGCCTTTTCCTTCCACGGGGAGGATGGACGAGAACACCACTTGCGCCTCCAACTCCTTTATCCTTCTTCCCAGAGCCACGTAGTCCGCAGATGAATCACCACATACAACGTAGGGGAGCACAAGGCTATCGTGAGACAATTATGACCAGATAAGGATCATAAGTAGTCCCACTTACCTCAAAGTACTGCCTATTTTCATGCATGTCAACTACAATTTGTCTCTTCCTACTTTGCTGCCAAGGACGGCTATAGTTTTGAAAACCTTTGTTGGTGACAAAGGTAAAGGTGCCTTTTCTGACAGAACAAGTTGACCGTAACTACAGCTCCTGGCAGTGGAAATAGAGCTGTCAGGATATTTTATTTTTCCCCTTTGTCAGCCACTATACTACATATGCAGCACTATTAAAATGCTGCTCTAATGCCGAAGTTCCCATAGACCCTTAATTGGTGCCCTGTTGTGGTGTTTGTGGTGGTGTTTTTTTTTCCAAGCCTTCAAATCATTTCAAGCACTTACTGAATATGGCCATAAAACAGATGTCACTTCTCAGGATTGCTTGAGCAGCAGATTTCCTTGCAGTTGTGAAAAATATGAATGGGAGAGAGATTATTCTGCTTACTAGTCTTAACAAGAGGTTTCTTTCTATTGTCATTTCACTTATTTTTTACATAAGAACAGCCATACTGGGTCAGACCAAAGGTCCTTCTACCCAGTATACTGTCTTCTGATAGTGACCAATACCAGGTGCCCCAGAAGGAATGAAGAGAACAGATAATCATCAAGTGATCCATCCCCTGTTGCCCATTCCCAGCTTCTGGGAAACAGAGGCTAGGGACAACATTCCACCCATCCTGGTTAATAGCTATTGATGGACCTATCCTCCACTAATTTATCTAGTTTTTTTTTTGAACCCTCTTATAGTCTTGGCCTTCACAACATCCTCTGGCAAGGAGTTCCACAGGTTTACTGTGTGTTGTGTGAAAAAAAATACTTCCCTTTGTTTGTTTTAAACCTGCTGCCTATTAATTTCATTTGGTGGTCCCTCATTCTTGTGTTATGAGAAGGAGTAAATAACACTTACTTATTTACTTTCTCCGCACCAGTCATGGTTTGATAGACCTCTATCATATCCCCTCCTTAGTCTTGTCTTTTCAAAGCTGAAAAGTCCCAGTCTTATTAATTTCTCCTCATATGGCAGCCATTCCATACCCCTAATTATTTTTGTTGCCCTTTTCTGAACCTTTTCCAAGTCCAATATATCTTTTTTGAGATGGGGCAACCACATCTGCACCCAGTATTCAAGATGTGGGCATACCATGTATTTATATAATGGCAATATATTTTCTCTTATTATCCATCCCTTTCAGAAAGATTCCCAACATTTTGTTTGCTTTTTTGACTTCCACTGCACACTGAGAGGATGCTTTCAGAAAACAGACGACAGTTAGTAGTTCTGCAATTTCATATTTGAGTTCCTTCAGAACTTGGGTGAATACCATCTGGTCCTGGTGACCTATTACTGTTTAGTTTATCAATTTGTTCCAAATCCTCTTCTAATGACACCTCCATCTGGGACAGTTCCTCAGATTTGTCACCTAAAAAGAATGTCTCAGGTTTGGGGATCTCCCTCACATCCTAAACCGTGAGGACCGATGCAAAGAATTCATTTAGTTTCTCCGCAATGGTCTTATCGTCTTTGAGTGCTCCTTTAGCATCTTGATCATCCAGTGGCCCCACTGCTTGTTTAGCAAACTTCCTGCTTCTGATGTACTTTTCTTTTTTGCTATTACTTTTTGAGTCTTTGACTAGCTGTACTTCAAATTCATTTTTGGCCTTCCTAATTATATTTTTACACTTCATTTGCCAGAGTATATGCTCCTTTCTATTTTCCTCATTAGGATTTAACGTCCACATTTTAAAGGGTGCCTTTTTGCCTTTACTGCTTCTTTTACTTGGTTGTTTAGCCCTGGTGGCTCTTTTTTGTTTGTCTTACAACATTTTTTTTAATTTGGGGTATACATTTAAGTTCAGCCTCTATTATGGTGTCTTTAAAAAGTTTCCATCCTGCTTGCAAGGATTTTACTTTTGGTGTTGTATCTTTTAATTTCTGTTTAAGTAACCACCTCATTTTTGTATAGTTCCTCTTTCTGAAGTTGGGCCACTGTGTTGTTTTCCTCGCCACAGGGATGTTAAATTTAATTATATTATGGTCACTATTATCAAGCGGTCGAGCTATATTCACCTCTTGGACCTGATCCTGTGCTCCACTTAGGACTAAATCAAGAATTGCCTCTCCTCTTGTGGGTTCCAGGACTAGCTGGTCCAAGAAGCAACCATTTAAGGTGTCAATAAACTTTATCTCTGCATTCCTGAGGTAATATATATCCAGTCAATATGGGGATAGTTGAAATCCCCCATTATTATTGATTTTTTTTATTTTAATAGCCTCTTTAATCTCCCTGAGCATTTCACAGTCACTATCACCATCCCGGTCAGGTAGTCTGTAATATATCCCTACTGATATTTTCTTTTTATTCAAGCATGGAATTATTATCCAGAGAGATTCTATAATACAGTTTGGTTCATTTAAGATTTTTACTTAATTTGATTCTACACTTTCTTTCATATACAGTGCCACTTTCACACTGGCATGACCTGTTCTGTCCTTACAATATATTTTTTACTCTGGTATTACTGTGTCCCATTGATTATCCTCATTCCACTAACTTTCTGTGATGCCTATTATATCAATATCCTCATTTAATACAAGGCATTCTAGTTCACCCATCTTATTATTTAGATTTCTAGCATTGGTATATAAGCACTTTAAAAACTTGTCACTTATTAGCTGTCTGCCATTACATGATGTAATGTAACCCCCACACAAACAGAAAAGAAAAGCTCTAAAGCTATGTTGATAAGTGACTAAAATGTTATAAGAACAGTCCAAGAGCATTGGGGAAAATATTCTGTCAGAGTGACCCAGTTATGTCTATTTATGATTTTCTAGGTTATATTTTATCTTTTCCCTTTGTCCACTTTTCTTTCATTTTCTTCAATTTCATCTATTCGCTTTTTTTGGATCAAAACTGGTATGCTAATGGATGGAGAAATGTAGTGGATTTTAGGTCACATTAAAAAGCTGTGTAATGGATGTGTTTAACTGATGCTATAGCGGCACCTAAAAGGGTGCCTTTCAGGCAGGATGAGATTCATTTTACTGAGGGCCTGTCTAAAACCTCATGCAAATGTTAAGGATCACTTAAGTCCTGAGGATACAAATCTCCTCTGTGTAGAGGGCAGGCATAACACCAGTGCTCCATGTCATCACAAAATAAAGATTTTCATTCTGTTTTTTAATCTTACTAGTCTTCTATTTTTCCCTTTGCTGCCATGCTAGCAATTGACTTGAAGCATGCTCCTTCTCCTTTGTAATCTGTAGCAAAATTATCATTCACTTCATTGGCAGCTGGAAAGATTCCTACTATATGTCTCTATTATCAGCTCTACAAAGTGATATCCTCATGTCAGTGCCTATTTTATGTAATCGTATTTAGTCTAGTACATATTTTTTTAATGATGAGAAGAGAAGTTGCTCTGCTTTCAAAAATGGGGAGGGTAATTTGTATCCTCACAACATTTAAGGTAACATGCTCCATTTTCATAGCCTCCCTTCACTGTTTAACACTTTACAAACAATTATTTATGATCCTTTTTAAAATAGTGTATTAAAAGTTGCTGACTCTCTACTACCTGCTCTGTGTTGGCAAGTAATAGATCATAGGAGTGATGATGACCTGATGATGTATTACACTAATACATCATCCATATGACAATACTCTAATGATGGATGAGTAATACGTCTTCCAAGCAAGCTCTCAAATTAGGGGCTGTCTGGAAAAAAAGTGTTTTTTCTAAATTTATTATTTAAAAGTTTTATAAATATTTTAAAAATTCAACTCAATTAATCAATTTGGGCAGGCAACACTCTCAAACATAGGCTATGAGCTTTGTATACTTTAACTGCCACAACCTTGAGATCTGTTGATTCTAGAGAACCTTACCTCAGGGATGACATAAAGCCATTCCCTTAACATGCAACGTAATGTGTTGCATGAGGCAACAAATATCTCCCCATAGAATTTCCCTGGCAGAATAGTAGATATTGGTAGATGTGTTAGATTTTTTTTAATATCCTGATACCATGGCAATTCTTGTTCTTTCTTCCTTCACATTATTTTCCATTTCCTACCACCTTTGGGAAGTAGAATCTCTCTTTTTCAGTATCAGATATAGAGTCTGGGTGACAGATGACACTTTCATCCTATTTCAAGTCTCTCCATTTACACCTTTTTGTATGTTGAAAATCAGACCAACCAAACAATTCTGTTTTGGGTCTTCTGTATTTACACTACTGCTATACTTCATAAGTAAAACTGAAGTCAATGGAAGTTTTGCCATTAACTTCAATGGGCCACAATTTCATTCTATAACTTAAGTAATTATCTTCATTGGATTAATTTCTAATCTATACAAAAGTTACAGTTCTGTAGATAGATTTTTATTTAATCCTTTTTCCTATCCACTCAGAATTGAAATGATCTGTTCATAATGAGCTAGATGTTCTCATGCACAAATGCACTGGGTAATATAGTAATTTTTAAGAAAAAGGCCCCAGTGGTCTTAAAAGGGGATTTTTGCTAACTGAGGCACAGTTTGGCCCATTGAGCATATGTACTGGCCTTTCTATGTGCTTCAGAATTTAGAAATGCTGAGAGTTTGACATCTTCATTATAGGCCAAACTTGCCCACTTTACTCACATGAGTTATCCCACTGACTTCATTGTGACAACCAGCATGAGTGACATTTGCAGGTTTTTGAGTCTGTGAATATTAAGTAACTCAGGTAAGAATACTAATCTGAAGTATATATATAATATATATAACATATATTATTTTTTGGTAATAAAATGGTCTCAGACACCGGATTTAGGAGATTGAGGTTCAATTCCTAGCTCTGGCACAGATTTCTTTTGTGACCTTGGCTAAATCACTTTCTCATATGAGGCTCATACTATAATGACAAATGCCATAGAAAAACTGCTAAAAGTAACTAAATATAAATATATAGACTCTCTCTTTTAGAAACCAGAGGCTCAAGATACAAATATCATGATGATCTTCATCATCATTGTCCTCACTAAGAGATAAAAAAAGACATCAGCTGGCCAGATCTAGACCAGGACAGCGAGTATAGACTACAGTAAGTTAGTGTGAAAACAAAATGAGACCTTGGCTACAGGGGCTACTTTTTAATATTTGTAAAAAGTCAAGCACTTAGAAATTGTTGTTTATGGTCTCTCTCTTTATATTATTTTTTTTGTTTGAAATACTGGCTAGGTTGTCTTTGCGTTCCTGCTTCACAGAAGAAATCCTAATAAATCAGGTTTGTTTTGTATTCATGTAAACTGAAACTCAAAGAAGATCGTGTTGTAAGACACAGATGGTTCAATAAATCAAGCTGAAGAGAAATAAGTAAAACTGAAACTAGAAAAATATAATCCTACGTATTCCAGTTGTACTGTTCAATAAGGTACTGACTGTAAATTACTTTACAGAGCAATCACTATTTCAAATTATAATTGTATAAAATAAAATAATTGATCAGCTTGATAGATACAATGTGTCTTTATTATTTTTGTCTGTCAGAAGAATAGGCATTTAGCAGAGTAAATGGAAATTCACACCACATAGATCGAATATACTTCTTGCTAATCATCTTAACTAAAAACTGTTGCACCTATAATTCTATCCTCTTACCTTATCAGATGTTATTATCTATTATCCTTATTAAATCTGTATTGCTGCAGCAAGCTTAAATTATTTAAGAGAAACCATGCTTCATTTAGTTTAGCATCATTATTAAATTTAAAATCTCTTTAGCAGAACCAAAAATGGATGTAAAAATTCTCTAAGGAAAGTCACACATCATTTGAGAAATGATTCTTGAATAAGAACAATCAATTCACTCTTTTAAATGAGCTCTGTGATTAGATCTTGCATTTTCGCTTGTTCTGATATTTCAGTTCTTCAGAAGATTGATATTTTACTTCTAGGTATCTAGGGCATGTGTAAACCTTTATTTATGGTTTGTTTGTTTGTTTCATATGAAACTTGATTCTGCAAGATGCTGATTGCTTCCAAGAAATGTTGAGCAACCTCTACTGCTGTTAAAGTCTTTGGAAATTGGTGCCCTTGGTGCTTTTTAGCTCAGCACTTTGCAGGGTCAAACCCATTGAGGAAGGATTTACATCTCACCGATTGGAATATTAAAGCTATGATGCTCAGGTTCAGTTTGGATAAATATCCAAAAATTGAGATGCCTATCTAACTTATATAGACTTGTTGGGATAGCACATGTAGAATGGAAATCATGCAGGAGTAGGGATGGTTGTGAGATTTCCAGCACTTGAGAATGGCCTTTCTCACCATATTTATTCATTTCTGGGTCTGATCCCAGGTAGAAATGAATAAAAGTTATTTCATTATCAGAACTTCAAAAAAGTTTCCATTTGAATTTTATTCTTGAAACGTTGAAAAGGGAAGAGAAGACTTGATTTTCCAAACCTATACAAACCTTCCTTTTAAAGAATATGTCTTTTGGATGATAGAAGTTTCAGTTAATAAAAGAATTTGCTGGTTACTCTCTTCTTCATACTCGCTTCTTCATCCTTGTGGGTGAACATTCCAAAGTCAGGACTTTTTCTTTCAATCTCTATCACTACTAGCCACCCTTCTTGACTGATCCACTAATATCTGGCCACCCTTTCTGACTGATCTACTAATATGATATACTACAATCTCCACAACAAAATCACAATATAAGTCAAATCAACGAGTTGTCTACTTGTGGAAAATGCAGTATGAAAACTATGTTACCTTTGATTTTAAGATCAGGAAATGCTGTTTCATGGGAGTAAATCCACATTATTCTACCTTTGCGTATAAAAATTGCCCTGTACAATAACTTTGCAGAAGCAGATCCTTCTGCTAAAAATATTTGTATCAGATACCATATTGTAACCGGGTACCCTCTGCACCCCTCCAGATTTGGCCCTTTGGCCCCTCTCTTCCATGAATCATGGACACTTCAGTCTGCTGTCACACACGTGTTCTTTATTCATGATCAGTTTCCACCAACAGTTTCAAACTATATAGAGGCTGTACAACTGCTTGGCCTACCACAGGTCTGGCCAGCAACAGACTAGGAGACTCCTACTCCCTCTGAGCCTGGCCTCCCACTCTTAGTCTCCAACCCCTCCACCCCCCTTCTCTCACTTCCTTCCAGCATTATAGTTCCTGCTAAAGAGGCGGGCAAGTGTGGTCAGTTACCAGGCAAACACAGGGTGAATCATCCAGCCCCAATCCATTCTTCCTGATTTGGGCTGGAATGGCAGGAGCTGTCTAAGGGCTTCTCCAGCATCACCCTGCCACACATATAAACGGGGCTTACTTTCCTCTCATAACTGACTGTAAAGCAGATGCTAGGAAAAAAGAATATAACACATTTGCAATATTCACCACAGAAAGCAATATTAATAAGATTCATAGAATCATAGAATATCAAATTTGGAAAGGACTCACGAGGTCATCTAGTCCAACCCCCTGCTCACAGCAGGACCAATCCTCAACTAAATTATCCCAATCAGGGCTTTGTCAAGCCTGACCTTAAAAACTCAAAGGAAGGAGATTCCACCACCTCCCTACGTAACATATTCCAGTGCTTCACCACCCTTCTAGTGAAAAAGATTTTCTTAATATCCAACCTAAACCTCCCCCACTGCAACTTGAGACCATTACTCCTTGTTCTGTCATATGCTACCACTGAGAACAGTCTAGATCCATCCTCTTTGGAACCTCCTTTCAGGTAGTTGAAAGCAGCCATCAAATCCCCCCTCATTCTTCTCTTCTGCAGACTAAACAATCCCAGTTCCCTCATCCTCTCCTCGTAAGTCATGTGTTCCAATCCCCAAATCATTTTCGTTGCCGTCCGCTGGACTTTTTCCAATTTTTCCACATCATTCTTGTAGTGTGGGGCCCAAAACTGGACACAGTACTTCAGATGAGGCCTCACCAATGTCAAATAGAGGGGAACAATCACATCCCTTGATCTGCTGGCCCCTACTTATACAGCCCAAAATGCTGTTAGCCTTCTTGGCAACAAGGGCACACTCATATTCAGCTTCTCGTCCATTGTAACCCATAGGTCCTTTTCTGCAGAACTGCTACCTAGCCATTCAGTCCCTAGTCTGTAGCAGTGCATGGGATTCTTCCATCCAAAGTGCAGGACTCTGTACTTGTCCTTGTTGAACCTCATCAGATTACTTTTGGCCCAATCCTCTAATTTGTCTAGGTCCCTCTGTATCCTATCCCTACCCTCCAGCATATCTACCACTCCTCCCAGTTTAGTGTCATCTGAAAATTTGCGAAGGGTGCAGTCCACTCCATCCTCCAGATCATTAATGAAGATATTGAACAAAACCGGCCCCAGGACCGACCCTTGCGGCACTCCGCTTGATACCAGCTGCCAACTAGACATGGAGCCATTGATCACTATCCATTGAGCCAGACAATCTAGCCAGCTTTCTATCCACTTTATAGTCCATTCATCCAGCCCATACTTCTTTAAATTGCTGGCAAGAATACTGTGGGAGACCATATCAAAAGCTTTGCTAAAGTCAAGGAATAACACATCCACTGCTTTCCCCTCATCCACACAGGCAGTTATCTCGTCATAGAAGGCAATTAGATTAGTCAAGCATGACTTGTCATTGGTGAATCCATGCTGACCCTGATCACTTTCCTCTCTTCTAAGTGCTTCAGAATTGAATCCTTGAGGACCTGATTTTTCCAGGGACTGAGGTGAGGCTGACTAGCCTGTAGTTCCCTGGATCCTCCTTCTTCCCTTTTTTAAAGACGGGCACTACATTAGCCTTTTTCCAGTCATCCGGGACCCTCACCCCACCCCCATTCACCATGAGTTTTCAAAGATAATGGCCAATGGCTCTGCAATCACATCCTCCAACTCCTTTAGCACCCTCGGATGCAGTGCATCCGGCCCCATGGACTTGTGCACATCCAGTTTTTCTAAATAGTCCCAAACCACTTCTTTCTCCACAGAGGACTTGTCACCTCCTCCCCATGCTGTGCTGCCCAGTGAAGTAGTCTGGGAGCTGACCTTGTTCGTGAAGACAGAGGCAAAAAAAACATTGAGTACATTAGCTTTTCCCACATCCTCTGTCACTAGGTTGCCTCCCTCATTTACTAAGGGGCCCCACACTTTCCTTAACTTTCTTGTTGTTGCTAACATACCTGTGAAACCCTTCTTGTTACTCTTAACATCTCTTGCTAGCTGCAACTCCAAGTGAGATTTGGCCTTCCTGATTTCACTCCTGAATGGCTGCGCAATATTTTTAAACTCCTCCCTGGTCATTTGTCCAATCTTCCACTTCTTGTAAGTTATCCTGTAAATAGATAAACTTATCTGTTAAATATGAAGTTTTGTCTCCTGTGAATATTAAAAACAATATTAAAAGTATAAGATAAAAATCCAGATTAAAATAGTATGTACAATTTTCCAAAGATGGAGGTTGAGGAATGATTTTCTGTTCAATGTGTACTATACCAGCATAATGGGACCTTGACCCATGATTGAGTTCCTAGGAGCTACCACAGTACAAATAATAAATGATAATCAGATCTAGAAGTTATATTCTTAAACACATATTCAGGCATCATAATAAAAGTAGCCTAATTTTTAGAGGTTCTGAGTACTCACAACTCCAGTGAATTTGAATTAAATCTTCAAATGTCACTTTTACTCAGGTGCCTAAATATATAATTAAGAAATCTAAATTTAGGTATTTAGTTTCAAGAAATTTTGGTCAGCATTCCTTGAAACTGAGGAGTTTGTGTAAAATGGTAACAGAAAGAATTCTACTTAAAATTTCCCAGGAACATAGGATCCTATATAACAATTAAAGTCTGAAAGTTAAATGTCCAAGTTAAGTCTACTGGATAGAATGAAACATGGAGGGATTTACCTGAATAATTAGTTAAAAAAGGAGTGAACTTCATCTTGCTGTGGAATCGGACCAGGAGCTTATGTTCTTTAAGACATCTACTTCCTGCAAGGAAAGAAAGAAAAGGTGTAAGCTGATCTTAACATACACCAACAAGTAAATTAGGTTATGTTTTAGGTGGGCTAAAAGTTGGTGGTGATGACCATAATGTACATAATGTGATGACCATAATGTGCATACATGCACATGAAGTTGTGCTGCAGTATTATTTTACTAATGAAAATTGGGATGTCTACATTATTCACAGCCAAGTTATGGAGTTAATCACAAATAAGTGGTAAAAGGATTAGACGATGGCTATACAATATAAATTGTTAAACTGTCCATGGAGTAGCCCAGGGACTGGCAACCTTTGGCACGCGGCCCGCCAGGATAAGCCCCTTGGCTGGCTGGGTGGGTCAGTTTGTTTACCTGCCATGTCTGCAGGTTCGGCTGATTGCAGCTCCCACTGGTCACAGCTCACCACTCCAGACCAATGGAGGCTGTTGGAAGTGGCGTGGGCCAAGGGATGCAAGAAACTAAAAGATTTGGAAAGAAATGTACTTTACTTCTGAAAATAGTCTTATGCTAGGTTGCCTCTGCTTCTGGCCACAGCATTGGCCTGGGACAGTGAACCGCAGCCAGTGGGAGCTGTGATCGGCCAAACCCACGGACACGGAAGGTAAATAAACCGGCCCAGTCCACCAGGGGCTTACCTTGGTAGGCTGCGTGCCAAAGGTTGTCAATCCCTGGAGTAGCCTCATGGTCTCCAAGCTACTCTGAGGAGGGCGTAAACTACAACATGTTGCATTTCATGTGGACATCCCCTCCCTGATGCACCATCACAGTTATGCCACCAGGTGTCCACCCTTTGTCCCTAGCCTAGGAGTTTTGCAGCACCTCCTTATCCTCCTATATTACTATCTATGATGTGAGTAGCTGGTTCAGGTACCTAAGCGGTCACCTTGGGCTAAATGAGGCATAATTCACTGATGACAAATCTTTCATTTTTGCACCCACATATGAATTTCTCTCATTTATCAATTGCTATTTTCATGCTGTGGTTCCTTCTTCACCTTACTTTCACAAATATAAATCCCCCATTGAAATCATTGGGAGTTGTATCCATGCAGTTGTAAGCAGATTTGGGCCCTGCAACTCTTTTCCGTCATAAATTGATGCCATCATTTAAAAACAAAACAAAACTTTCAAAATGGTTGAAAAGTACAAAATCAAATACATGAACAAATTATTTGATTTGACATTTTCTAATCACACAAGTGAGAGCAACAAGTTTAGCTGTTCTGGCTAAATAGCATTTTTCAAAAAAGAGCTGTCAAAAGCACAAAGAACTGTTATGCTTTTTGGAGTGGATTTGTGTAAATATTCAGCAGATTTTCTGGTTTTGTGGAAGTTCTGACCCTATTACTTTGCGGATTTTCTGATAGAAACCTAGAATAATAAAATACTTAGACTAACAGTTGATTTATACTACATCGATTGGGGAATCTAACATCAGATTTCAAGCCTGCTCCTGCATACTTTACATAGGCAACACATCAGTTGGCTGAAATTATCTTCTGCTTTACAAGAAGTGTAGACCTAGAGTGACTTCGCTGAAGTCAATGGAGATAGTCTGGATATTTACAATGGTGTAAATGAAAGCAGAATTTTGGCCCCAAAAGCGTATTGTTCCAAATTAAAGTCAATCCACAATTTTATAGGTAGACAATAGTAAGAATGCAGGGTCTGAGTAATATGATTATGGTAATAATTTATAAATCTATAAATTTATCTCTCCCTTCTTTACCCCCCCCACATAAATATTTTCCCCAAATAGTTAAAATATCTTGCAGTCAAAATATCATAAAATAAAAGATTAAAAGAACAAACTAAGTGCCCTCATTATAAGAAGGGTCACACAGTAGCCAAAAGTTTTACAATTTAAAAAAACCCTCTTAAAAAGCATTTTCAGACATTCTTTAAAATTGAAGTGAGGGACTGAGGCAGATGCCCAAATGCTGTTGGTTCCATATTCTCATGATTGCCACAAGAAATGCACGCTCATTCACCAACCTAAGATGTGAGAGATGAATTTGTCTCTCACTTTGGATCATATCCTGGGAAGATGTGGTCATGGTTTATTATTACATTATAGGAATATAAGGATATTGGATTTTACCATTAAGATTAATAGAAAAATCATAATTGGTTTTTAGTTTGCATCACATTAAAATATACATTTAATTATATTACTATGGAAATAATTTGGGTGATTACTTCAACTATTGCAGAGCTGTCACAGAGTTGGACCTCAAGAATTAATCCATTTATTACTCCACTTTTATGAGGTTTTCTCAGGAGTTTTCTTTTGGGATTATACAAAGATGCTGTGAAAATTTGTTCATGTGACCATGGATGTCAGTAATCAGTAAAATATATGGTAAAGACACAGTTTCTGAGCAATATGTCTATGTTGCATTGTGTTTAGTTATATCAGGTAACAATGCACAACTTGACCCAACAAAAGTCAATGTTTTGTTGTTACTTATTATTTATAAATAATAAAAAATCAGGACTCCAAACAGAGTTCATGGTCTGATGAGAACAGCTGAACAAACATTGTTTAAAAAATATACAGTTCTTTGTTGTACATTCATGTGTTCACATCTCTACTTGCAAATTCCTTAATGTTCAAAGTTATGGACAAATTACATTTGATTAAGCTTTTATATGACTGTATTGGTGGCTGTAATGTGCATTAAGGAAATCCTTTATCAGATTCATCCATATTTTTCTGTATATTGGTCTGAGAAAGCTACATATAGATGAACTAATACCAATATTAATATTTAGCATTCTTTGTGCAGTGTTAACATACAGTAGAACCTCAGAGTTACGAACACCCTGAGAATGGAGGTCATTCGTAACTCTGAAATGTTCATAACTCTGAACAAAACATTATGGTTGCTCTTTCAAAAGTTTACAGCTGAACACTGATTTACTCCAACTTTAAAACTTTTCAGTGCAGAAGAAAAATGCTGCTTTTAACCATCTTAATTGAAATGAAACAAGCACAGAAAGTTTCCTTACTTTGTCAAATCTCTTTTTTTAAACTTTCCCTTTATTTTTGAGTAGCTTACGATTAACACAGTACTGTACTGAATCTGTTCTTTTGTGTGTGTGTGTCTCTCTCTATTGCTGCCTGATTGTGCACTTCTGGTTCCAAATGAGGTGTGTGGTTGTAACTCCGGTGTATGTAACTCTGAGATTCTACTGTATATGACAAACCTGCATGAGTTTAAAAGTTTTCTTCATTACATACAGTGAAATGGAGGCTATTTCCCCAAGCACTCCCCTCTAGAATGAAAACCGATTTTATTTATTTATGTATCACTCCTGAACAAACACAAGACTACGATTGATCGTTCTAGTGCTGGAGTATGTCAGCTATAATGTGTAAGACATAATTATTTGGAACTTATTTCATTGGACAAAGGGTCACAACTCAGTCATATTAACAGAGCCAAAATAGTTTATGGGCTTCCTCAGGAGGGGGCACTCCCACAGTAGCAGCTGCAGCACTGCTCCTCAACCACGCATTCCCCTCACCTCTTGAAGACTCTGCACCAAGACTCTACACCATTCCCATTGCTGTGTTAGGCAGTTGACTTCTCTATGTAAGGGTAAGCTCTCAGCTGATTAACAAGCAGGAAGACAATGAGAAAGAGACTGAGCAGCACAGACACTGGAATCTATTGAGAGCAGCTCCAAAATGGGAGTGTCATATTGTAACCAGGTGCCCACTGGGGCAAATATAACCTCACCAACATCATCCTTCTGTGGGAATTCCTTCTAATTACTACTGACCCTCTATCCATAGGCATTTTCTTTGAAGCCTCTGCCTGAGCCATCCCAACTTTTAACAGTTTGGAGATACAGGAACTACAGAACAAGGGAGGCAGGATCCAAGAAGTGAGTGGGTGGGACATGTTGAAGAGCTGCATAGTACTCTCGACACACTGGTCTGACCATCCTCCAGATAACTCAGGCCACCAGCAAAGAGCAACCACATTCAGGAATACAAGGCCTGCGTACTCCTTGTTCCAGTATAACAGGAGTTTAGGATTGGCCCTAAAATACTATATTTCGACTTATTCTGAGGACCTCCCACAGGCAATAATCACTACTTAAATCAATGGGAGCCTCACCATAGATTCTGAATATACTGTATACATCCAGGCCCAACCTTTAACCAGGCAAAACCCTTCCTGAAAACAAGAGGAGCTTGGCCTATTCAGGGATTCCAGAATCCAGCATGAGCATTGTATAAATGAAGATATCCCTTCCTCCCTGCTTCTCACTGCTCTTTCTGAGTGTGTGCCAATCGAATGGCTGAATTTTATATAAATCATGTGTTTGGCTATATATATTTTCTTATGTTCATAAATTAGCATTTGGGTTTTTTGACATTTGAAAATAAGAAATGGAAGGAAATAAAATTCAGTGGATCAAAATGAGAATCAGGATCTATCTGAAAGTTATTACTAGTGCGAGTGGCAAGAAAGTCAGGCTCTGCTTTACCACGAAGTAGTTGAAAATAGTTCCCTGAGAACAACCAAATTGGAAAGGACTGTGCAATCAGTATTAATGTATGTTATTGATCAGAGTTAACCGTTTGCTTTTTTTTCCCTTGTAGTGTTCAACATAGGTATCCTCAGTGTGCACCTCACATTCCTATAAGAATTCTGCGCCACTGAGCAATGCAGAATTTTGCAGAAATTAACACTGTGCATGCAGAATCCCCCCCCCCGCCCCGAAATGGGCTGCAGTGCTGCTAGCTGTGACTAGGGGCCACTAGACTTGGTAGAATCCAGCTTGCACATAGAAGACACTGCTGGGGAGAGTCCCCAGAATGTCCTCAGGGAAGGAGAGGGCAGCACGCAGGAAAATCTGTGCAAGCCTGGGACTGAGCACACAGGTGTTTCTTCCTCTGGGTCCCTTGGTTCAGTGGGGCGGGGAGTAGGATGGGTGTCTGGGAAAGGGGGACCCCCACATCTGGGCTCTGGAGGGAGGGTGCAGGTATCTGGACCAGGTGGCCCCAAGGCTGGGCTCTGGGGAGGAGGGGGTTTGGGTGTCTGTCCCCCCTGGCTGGGCTCTGGGTGGGGCAGTAGGGGGCAGAAAAACAGAAACTGGGTTGTCATAGGGGTTTCTTTATATCTCTACTCCCAGAAGAATTTTCGTGTGTATCTGTATTGTTACAGACATACTTGCTGACAGGTATTTCAAAATAAATTACTAAGCTGATTGAAACTGGCATGATTTTGACAAAGAAAATTTGAAGAATTTTGCAGAATTTTAAAATATTGAACACAGAATTTTTAATTTTTTGGTGCAGAATTCAATACTTCAGCAAAGACTACAAAATTAGGAGATGGGCCAGAAAGAGGAATCAAGGGTTGCATACATTTATGAATTTGCAAACTTATTTGAAACTGATACAATAAGATACAATTACATTAAGCTCAGTATCCCAAGTTTAGTATTTGCGTTCTTCTTTTTTATATCATCGCCATGCTGTAATTTTGATGATGAAACCTTACATGGTCTGTTCACTATGTGAAAACTAACCCAGTCTTATTACAGAAACACTTTCCTGAATTTTAATATGATAAATTATAATAATCAAGCATTCAGAATGCTTTTTAGATGGATTGTCTCTAAACGGTAGCTATGGACTCACTGTAACTTCTGCAGCTCTGTAAATAAAAATGACTGAACAAGTTTAATGGATGTCTGGTTGAGCTTCTTTTGGTCAAAAAGTTAGCCTGAACTTCTGGCTGTCAAGTAACAACCCATGTTTTTTACTTCACTACAATCCTATAATTCAGAAAGGAGGACATTGTTCAATTGGATTGAAGTAGAAGGCTATGATCATGCATAATGTTGACACAGTAACTTGGTAGTTATACAGAGGTGACCTGAAACTGTATTTACTGAAATTTTGACTTTAATCCTATGCAGTAGATTCCAAATTGCTAATAAATAAAAAAAAAGAAAAGAAAAAAAGAGTTAATTATAATTCATACAGAATCTTCATGTGGACATTTACTTTTAATTATTCAGTGTCTTTTACTATTAGCTCATGTTTTTAATTAAGATATGCATAATATATCAAATTTCACTAAGTGTCTTTCAAGAAGCTTTGATAACGCAGTACGATGCCATGGAAATTCTCTGGTTTTAATAACACCAAAATGACATCATTCTGGAGTATATTTCTGAGTGCTTGATTCATTTTTGGGGGAGAGAATATCTAAGTATTGATAATTAAGATGAAGATTCTCATTAACTGAAGCAAATGCTAAATGGCCCAAGGGGGTGCATAAATAATAGGCGGTAGTATACTGAAGGTGAGGAAAATAACTGTAACAATGCTTTTGCAGATTTACTAATTACAATAGCTTCCAGCACTGCCATATCAACCTTCAAAAACTGTTTCCGAAAGTGTTTAAGAATAATGATAGCATTTTTAACTGGAATTGCTCAACCTGCTTATTAAAATAAAAATAAGCAAAGTAGCTGGTATAATTCTGTGGATTCCTGCTGGCTATCTACTTCACAACTAAAATAGCTCTTTCCTAAAAGGGCAGTACTTCTGAAAATGAAATCCATTAATATGCTTACATTTTATTCTAATCAACTGCAGCAGTTACCAAGTGCTTTATTGTTACAGCAAGATGATTTTGCCATTATGAAATTTATCATTCAGGAAACAGTAGATCTCATCAGCACCTCTAGTCTTTTTACAATGACAGCTCTATAAAAAGTCTAAAATTAGTATAGATCTTTTTTACATAAGTAATTGCTGAATAGTATACAATTTAAAGTAATTTATCTCAAACATCTGAAAAGTATGTGACTGTAAACAATCATTTATCAGGGAACTGTTAAATAAGCTTTAACAAAGTTTGTAAGTAAGGTTTAGTGAGCAGAAATGGAATAAATGAGAAAGTACTAAGTTTGTTAGAAGTAAACATTTAACTTTTCCCCAAAGTTGTCCCACATCTTTAGTCTCACCTGATTGGAACATAATGTATTTTTCTGCAATATGTAATGTAGTTTTTAAAATTCTGATTACTAAGCATCATTGCAGAATCATGAATGGAAGACGCAGACTGGTGCAGATGTATGCTTACAGTTATACCCTAAGTATTACAAAAAAGAAATAAACACTTGAGAAAATAATGCAATTAACTGCTCACACAGAGACAAAAAATCACTATGTTCCAATAACTCTATGGTCTTTGTCTCTTGACATGGTGTAACTAAAGTAACTACACAACCAAGATTCTCCCTTACTATTCCGGTATCCATACAGCCCAGAAACACCACCCATTCCGTTCAAACACCATGGGTTAGAAAGCCCAGCCTACCAGTTTCACCCTCCCAGGATTAGCTGGAAGTGCCACCGTAACTACCCAGTGCACATCCCTTCCAAAAGCTTCAGATTCCCAGTCATCCAAGAATGTTAGCATATCCATTTACAACCCGACCAGCGTTTTTTTACATCTTCCTCTCTCGCCATAAAGGAGAGCAGAGAGGAAGGGTATGCAGCTTCGTTGTACATTGGACAGCAAATAATTGGTAATTTATACTTGCCTGTAATTCAACAAATATCAGTTCGCATATCACATGACAAAACGTCAAGGAGTCAAGAGATATCTAATAAATCTCTTGTCCCTACACCCAAATAGCCTAGGTTCTGCATGCTGTATGGGCAAGGACCTTTCTTCAAGAAAATGTTCTTCAGGTTAGACAGGTTAGACTGGCTTTCCCTGCCCTGCACTGACTGGCTGTTTGCTCCAGTCCTATGCCTCCCTTATAGTCTCTTCACCTCAATGTCACTCCTCTTACCATTTTCTTTCATGCCCTGTCTCCTGGACCCCCTTCCTTTCAATGTCCTTTCTCCTTTCCCTTTAGCTTATCCTCTCCTAACTAAACCCACAAAAAGAAAAAAGAATTTGTTGCCATCACATGTTCACTCTGCTTATGCGTTCTACCCTATTCCCACCCACCCCACCGTGTCTGTCTTATCTCCTTAGACTGTATGATCTTCGGAGGGCAAGGATAGTCTCTTTATTCTGTATTAATGCAGCACCTAGCAATGTGGGGTTCTGATCCATGACTAGAACACGTAGGTACTATAGCAATTCTAATAAATTGTTGCCATCATCATCAGTGCACAACCTGCTGACAAATCTGAGGTCATTTTTCCAGCATGGAACCTGGATCCCAAAGATACAAAAATCTTCTTTTAATCTGAACCTGCATCCTCCTAATAGATAGTACAATAAATCACCTCTTACCCGTTGCAGACTATAAGAATCAGTGCAAATTACAGTATAGTATTATGCAAACAAACCTCTGAAAATTCATATGCTCAGTTGGGCAGATTAAGTTTTATGGAACAACTAGCTAAGGTCTCCAAGATTTGGGAGCAGGGGAGCAGAGACATGAGCACAGAGTTAAAGATGGTGTTAGCTGAACAGAAATTTTGCTGAGCTCCTAGAGTGGGATTTTCAAACTTATGTAGCATTCGTTTAACTCTTGGATGGACATGAATAGAAGTTCTACCATAGAGTTCAATGAAGAAGAATTAAACATATGTTGGGAGCTTTTGAATATCCTACTTCTCGTGCTTCATGCTGTCATGCTTAGTGTTAGCACTCCTCACTAATAGCTTGTTTATCCACTCACAACCACTATAACTCCATTGATGTCAATAGAGTTACACTGGTGTAATACCAGTGGAAAAAAAAATCACAATCAGCACCCACGCCTTGTTCTGAAACAAGGATCCACTGGTGATGGGATATTTTATAACTCTTTCATTGGTATTTCCATATAAATATAATTGTCAATTGGAAATAACAGAAAGAAATGGAATCGCTATACGAGATCTATTTATCATTAATTAGTAAACAAAATAACTGTGGCCTTGGCAACTGGGCAGTTATTTCTCTCTGTGAATTCAGTAAAAGGTAAGTAAATTTCAGAACTATTTTCCAAACAGGGAGTATTTTTGATAGGGGAGTTTTTCTATCACCAATATTTTCCAAATTCTGTTATGCCATATGTGACCAAAGAACCTGTAAATGCCAACTGATGATTGGGAGTGGGGGTGTAACAGAATATCTTGATTTTGGTATGTACATTCTGGTTCACCAAAGAATGTCATATGAGATCTTAAATGAAAGCCCATTGATCATTAACATGTATGTTGAAATATATGTGCAGATACTATGTAGGGAGTTATATATGGTTTTAAAGACATTAGTCACCAACAGAGCTGAAAAACAAGTTTTCCTGCAGACAGATGGTAAGAAATGTATCTCTCTGTGTCAGGATGTAATTTCAGGATTGTAAGCTAAAACAGTGGATGTACATTACATATGAAGTAAAATGTTAACAAAGAGATGTGAAGTGAACATGGAAAGAGCACACATGAAAAACAAACTACAAGCAGTTATCCTGTCTCTGAAAACAGACAATGAACTTTTATGGTATTTGTAGAAGGCAAAGAAGATATCCCACCTCATTTTGCTTGTTTACATTCATGAGATCGGGATCTCAGCCAACTTTGGTTGGAAAGCGTTTGTGTGAAATAAAATTCTTTAGACAGGAGGTTAACCTGATAGATAAGCTTACTCTCTAGAAAGCTTATTATGATTTTGTTTTATATGTAAGCCTTTGTTTCTAATATCCTTACTCACTATCTCCTGAATCTCTAGACTTTGATAATAAACTTATCCCTGTTTTCATTACAAATATATATCCATGTTGTGGTGTTAAGCGAAGTGTTGATCTTGAGTTGAATCTTGCAAGCTAGTGTGTATATTATTCCTTTAGGGACAGAAAATCTGGTATTTCTGTCAGTGAGTCACACTGGAACTGAACCAGAACAAGAAAAACAGTTTGAACCAGTATTTTTACTTGAACTGCAACGGAACCTTTACCATTATTTTGTTCTTCCTATTGAACCTGAACTGAGGGGGAGGGGGAAAGGGCGATGGGGGGGGTGAGAGAAATGTGTTACCAGTTAAAATAAGGTTCAGCATTTTTCAAGTTCAGTGTTTAAAAAACAAAACAAGACAACAAAATAACATATGGGCATGTGATTGCTACTGGAAAGGCCTGCCTCAGTATAATAAGATGAGAATGAAAGTAGGAGGCCAGCCCGCAAGAATAAAAAGGAAGAAGTGAAGCTTAGGAGCTGACTACACATGAGGCAGCAGGGGGGCTCCAAGATAGATGTGCTCAGTAACTGGAGTAAGATGGAACTTTTGTGCACAGCTGAAGTAAGAACACGTGCTACAACTTTTCTCGTTTGCAGGGGTATTCTAGGCTGGGAATGTCCACTCCTCTTGACTTGGGAAGGTGAGGCTTAAGAGAAAACAGTGATCATCAGCTCCGCCTTCTCTCTTCTTAACCTCATACTTAAGTCTCAAGGAGTGAGTTCCCTCCTTCTTGGTGGGTTGCTCTAGGCTCCTTGAACTTTTCCCCAGAGTCCAGTATCTCTGGCTTCTCCCCAGTCCAACACTACTAGTATATTAGCAAAGTAGAGGCACTTGCAAGAAGTCTGAGAAACAGGTTGGAATTTGGAAAGGAGAAGTCTAGATTCAGAACAATTCTGTGAAAATTTGCAAATTAAAAACTCAAACAGATAGGTAATGACTCAAGATCACCCTTCTCTGCTTCTCAAACTTCTTGCTGCTACTATGCTAAAGCACAACCACACAAGTAGATTATGAAAATATGCAACTGGGCTGTGCTGCTGCCTTTGGTTAATGTATAAAAATATATTTCTTCTGTAATTTATTACAGTGCTTCAGAATTAATCATGGAAAGAAACCAACAGAATACCATAAGGAAGTTCTTCAGATATGACAGTGGACAAAAAATCAATTGGTCAAGTTGGGGACACAGAGTGCCAGTCAATCATGCCAGGGAATTATGCCACCAATCTGGAATGGCACATTCAAAGACACCACCCTGAGGTGTATGCTGCACTTTCTTTAGGAAACAAAAAGAATTACAGAATGAAAATAATGAACAATCACAATATACACCCAATCCTGATGAATCCACACCCAAAAGGCTCCTACAGCAGAAGCTACTATGGACTCCTAGTGATACCTAGGCAATTACAGTAACAAATGATGATTTGCAGATTGCTTGAGTAGAATTAGTCACCGTAAATGCAAAAAGAAAAGGAGGACTTGTGGCACCTTAGAGACTAACAAATTTATTTGAGCATAAGGTTTTGTGAGCTACACCTCACTTCATCGGATGAAGTGAGCTGTAGCTCACGAAAGCTTATACTCAAATAAATTTGTTAGTCTCTAAGGTGCCACAAGTCCTCTTTTTCTTTTTGTAGATACAGACTAAAATGGCTGCTACTCTGAAACCTGTCACTGTAAATGGAAGACCATTTAATATAATGGAAAATTCACAATTTCACATAATTTTGGCTCCATTATGGAAGGGCTGGGGACAAAACTTACACTGAATGCAGAAAATGTATGAGGCAAAATTGCCATTGTAGCAACCACCATTCAGAAGAGGATCAAAAAATAAATCAGGGGAAGACTAATTTCATTGAAAGCAGATTTTGCCACATGATTTGACTGGTCCCTTTTAGGGATTAACATTGAGTATAATGTTGCAGGACAAATTGCTCTTCAGACTCTAGCATTGAAAGAAATCAAGGAAAGAAATTCCTCTTAATATTTAAAGTCAATGATTTTTAAAGTTGTTGGTGTGTATGGCATATTATATGCATATGGCGGGCGTATGGTATATCATATGGCATGTATCCAACAGAAAATGAAGCAGACATGGTGAAAGCAGTGAAAATAATGACTAAGGACTAGGACACTGAAGAAGCCGAAGAACAAATTCCGACTAGGTATTGCCAGAGGTAGCAATGAACCAGGGCTCCTTTAGGAACCAGGCCTCAGTTCAAGAAAGCATTACTATTCAGCAAAGCACTTAAACACATGCTAAACTTCAAGCAGATGTTTAAGCCTCATCAAAGGCAATTGAACAAAAGCAACTGCTTAAATTTAGGATTGGGTCTGTAAATGACTCTCTTGGAAGCCATTTCATTTTGTAAAACAAAGAAAGATCCCCAGAAATAATAGGCTAGGTTGCCTTTTCTCTTCCCATTGCCTGTATCTCCATTATCTACTGCTTTTCTGCTTGGGAGGGAGAACATCTGAGGCCTCACTAATGATTGCAGAAAGAGTCCTGAATATTGGCACATTATAAGCTCTGTATCTCCCCAAACATGGCCAAATCCCAGACTACGGCATCATCATGACAATTGCTCTGATGCCACAGGGGGATTCAGGTACTTTGATTTTGAGCATGGTATAAATGCCTAGATTAGCACTCACTGAACATCTGCAGGCCCAGCATATAACCTGCTTTCTGCTTAAAACTTGATTCTCCTGCTGAAGTATGCTATACATAATTAGCTAGGTTTTTAGGTGCTGAAATACAATAAAAGTCTGTAAATGGACGTGGTATGGCTGGATCACTTTGCCATGGAAATGTGCACCATGCTAATCAGTGCTTCTCTCATTTTGCCTGGTCCAGTCAGTGTGTTCAGCACTAGATCTGTTGCTGCACATAACAGCTGTTTATTTGTTCAGAACCAGATTATATCAGTTCTGTTTGGAATCTTCAGAGGAAAAAATGGTTTTGAATAGTTCCCATTGCAACAAGATAGCTTAATTTGAAGGGCTAGCTCAGTGCCGAGTTTCAAAATAGCAGAGAAAGCAATTAATGTTAACTAAGTTGAAGAGGCATCTGCTGTGCATGTTTTGAATATGCCCTTTTTCAGGAAATTAATTCAACGGGCTAAAACTAAAATATTTGATGATGTAGGAGGAGAAGCTTTTTGCAAACATACATATATTGCATACAAAATTCTACTTTTCCTGACAGTTATTTAAACACACTGGAATGGATCCTCAGTTGCTCTAAATTGACAAAGCTCCATTGACTTCACCAGAACTAAGACAATTTACAACAGTTAAGTATCTTCGCCATTCACTTTAATAATGGATTTGAGTGTGTGTGTGTGTGGGGGGGAATCTATGGATTTTTTGTCTTTGACTTCAATGGGAGAAGGATAAATGAAGATATGAAGCTTTCAGGTGGAAATTCATCTGGGATGTAACCACATTGAGTTCCATGGAGTGACTCAAAAGATGAACTTTGGTCTAAGTTTTGCAGGCATATTATATTCTTCAAAATATGTTCCAATATAGTTATCCTTCTTGCAAAAATGCCATTTATTTTAAAAAAAGAAAGTTTATTTTTCTATCTGTCTAATTAGCCAGTCTACATAGGTCACAGCAGGTCTCATCTAATGTTCATTTGCTGAAACCCACACACACACATATACAGAGGATCAGCATTAATCCTTATCTGAAAATGCAGTGCTTTAGCTCTAGCTAAATCTTTCTTTTTCTTTCTTTCTTCTTCTTTTTTAATTGACTTCAAAGACGAAATGTCACTGATATACTAAAAAGATTAGGATGTTTCTAATCATGAATTTACCAACCTAGCCATATATATTATAAGACTAGTGCATGCATGTCTGAATTTTCTCTGTTCAACAGAGAGAAGTGTTTTATCTCTTCTTATGGGCAATCTGTTGCTAACTTTCTGCTGTTGCACCATAAAATAATGGCAATTGCCAACGACATGCAATGCTTTTATTTATGTATACATTTATATATTCTCACAGACTGTGGTAAAAGGTCAAATCTTGCAGGAATTATGTAAGCAAAACTCCATCTGAAGTTAGCAAGAGGACTCTTGCATAAATAAGGATTACAAGATTTGGCCACTGTTCATCCATTATGCACACAATCCTATTCCCCTTGAAGTCAATTGCCAAACTCTCATTGAATTGCATGAAGCAGAATCAAGTCCTATACCAAAACATGTAAACTTTGGGCCTGATTCAATTCTCACTGAACCTAATCAGAATTTTGTCTTCAGTGGGAGAAGGATCTTGCCACTTAAAATAATATTAAGTGCTCACAAAACTAATGCAAACATTAGAAGCAAGCATGCAAATGAGGGATTATGAACTGTACATTTTGTCACTTCACCAAAATGTACCACTATATAGCTACATATTGCTTGGCTACACCAAAAGAAGGACAGGATACATTTAACATGGGCTTACTCAGGTCACAACTTTATTATTAGATGTCTGGGACTACCCAGAAGATAAAAATGTACGGTGCAGATAACCCCATGTTTATTGCATACTTACCTGGGGGCTCCCCTTCTTTCTCCATCCATGTTCCTTGCCAGTACCTTACCATACCCGGGGGCTTCCACCAGCTCCCCCTCTTGCAAAAGGGAGGCTTCAGGCACAGAGCTGCCCCTTTTAAACCCCACATTCCCAGGGGATGAGTCAGACCATGCTGACCCTTTTGCAGCAGTTTTCATCTCCCTCACTCAAAGCCATAAAGCATCATTTCCTTCATTCATTCAGCCAACCTGCCAAATACTACCCTCCAGCCTGCTTAAAGGTGCAGGGCCCTCATTCTGTCACAAAAAGTGTTCTCCCGCAGAAGAAAAAGAGACAGTGACTGTGTTGTGTGGGATGACTGTTCTGTCTTTAGTTCATTCAACCAAAGCTGCTCATGTGCATGTATTACCCTGCATATTTATTAGACGATTATGCAAGATTTTACTGAAAGATTAGCAGTAGAAACATTTAGGAATGAATTGTGCCTTCAATTACACTTGGGCAACCTACAAAGTCAATCAACCAATTCACATTTACTAGTGAAGCAATCATAAGAGTCTGCCCCAATCACATTATATTGATATAACTGAGGGTAGAATTGCCCCCAAACTCTCAACTGGATATTAAACATCCTAACATATTCAGCATCAGATTGCTGCTCTTGGCCTGTGAAACCCATATGCAGGAGGTAAGTAAGTGCTAGTCTACACTGGCAACGCTAAAGTGCTGCCGTGGCAGCGCTTTAATGTGACTTGTGTGGTTGCGGCAGAGCACTGGGAGAGAGCTCTCCCAGCGCGCTAAAAAACCCACCTCCACAAGGGGTGTAGCTCCCAGCACTGGGAGTGCGGCTACCAGTGCTGGTGCACTGTCTACGCTGGCGCTTTACAGCGCTGAAATTTGCTGCGCTCAGGCGTGTGTTTTTTCACACCCCTAAGGGAGAAAGTTGCAGCTCTGTAAATTGCCAGTGTAGACAAGCCCTAAGTTAAAAGACTAGGGGTAAAATCCTGGCCCCATTGAAATCAATGGCAAAACTGCCATTGACTTGAGTGGAATCAGACATTTGACCATGTTACTAAACTGACTATCTGAAAATCACTATGAGCAGCAACGTACTATACTGAAGTGAATTCAGGCTGGATCCTGTAAGTCCAAATGTACAAATTATGCTGGTTAGACACCTAAAACTTTGCTTTTCCTATGAAAGGTCATTGAATTTTAAATGGTCGGTTAAATATTTTACTTTAATTTTCGGAACAGTTCCATTAGGTCTTAGAAGCCCTTTTATTTCTGTATATTCAACTTGGGACTGAACTAATCAAGCTAAGCTAGCCACATCAAATATCAAAAAAATAAAAAAAGGATTAAGAAGGGGTCTGAGAGCATCTTCTCTGCCCCTTAAGGACTGTGTGGGAGGATGGGATAATTTGCCTATCTCACTGCATTTCCAAATCAGTGGTGATGGAATGAACTGTAGATTGATGATCATGTCTTTGAGCAGAACACTTTATATTTAATTCTTTCATCAGTTTGTACTAGCTAATTATGTGTGAGGATTTTATTCTTTGCTTTCAATGATTTGTCAATGTGTGGGATGACAGTACAGAAGAATGGAATAGTTATTTTTAATTGCTCCCAGCACTGAACACTCCTTTGGGCATAGCTGGGATCTGTGATAATTTGATTCTCATTGCCCCTGCCTATGCACTCACAGAAAACCCCAGTTAGAGAATCCTAGTGTACTCTCCAGCTTGGTTTGCATGAATCCTTCAAGATACCAGTTCTGTATTAAAAATAGAGGTGATGATAAATTACTGGCAAGTTGGAAGCTTTGTCATCCACTTTGTTGCACATGGCAATCAGTGGACAGTGATGAACTGAAGTAATTTCTGGTATATTCTCTATGGTGGATTTAAATTCAGGGCCTATGGTTCATAAGTGTTTTATGTAAATAATTCTTGGCCTAATTTGCTGTGTTTGCAAATTATCTCTTCAGTGAGCCAGCTGCAGGAGCAGGCAGTAATGACAAATGGTACCTGAATCAAAATATTATAAAGTCTTTCTCTGGCCTTCTATTTTCTAGTAATACATTTTAATTTGGAAAAAAAATAGGTCTCCCCTGCTTTAAAGTCAATTTAAGAAGCTCTGGGTTCATTATAAATATATTTGTAGCACCAAGAGAAGGATGGCAATAACAATTGGTACGTGTAATTTATAGTGCTTTTGTACCCTTGCTGCATGTACTTCACTTTATGTACCATATGCTGTGCAAACATTGGTAGCTCAGTCCCAGCCTCTTATTATTAGCCCACAAGGCGTCCGTTTAGAAAGGTGTGAAAGTCTGAAGGCATGACTTCTTCTGCTGTGATGTCCATGTGGCAGATGTTTGCATGGACATGCTGTGTTCAATGGAAGGATGAATCAGTGAAAATATTATTGCATAAAGGTGTAGACTCCAATTATTTCAATAATATTGCTGTTACTTTAATATATTTGTTCATGAATGACCCCTACTCTGATAATGGTTAAAATCTTCAAAAGTGCCTAAACTGACTTAGAAGGCTGAGATCCATTTTCCAAAAAGTGAACAAGTCAATTAGGAGCCTAAGTCCCATTCACTTTCAATTACATTTTGTCTTTTAAGTCACTTAGGTTCTTTTAAAAAAGTGTACCCTTTATCTCTCAAGTCTTTTTCATTCAGCATTTTAAAATGTCTGGCTATTATGAAACTAGTGCAGGCTTGGAACCTTAAAAATTTCACCACACTTGAAGGAAAAAGTCTCTTTTTTTAAAGCAGGAATCCAATATTATTCACTGGAATTACCTTTCAGGTTGGAAAAGTGGAAAGTTAAACCTACAGATCTGTGACTTTGTTATATAACTCTGATTATTAAATATTGTATAAAGATGATGACAAAATATTCTTTTTAGAATTAATTTGTCATGGAATCTTTCATTTGTGCAGCATTCATTTTGTTTCACAATGCAGAATCTAACATGAACATATCAAGCTGTATTCTTCCTTCTATTCTTTTAGAACAATTCTGTCCGCGTGAAGAGGTGGAACAAAATGAAAGGGGCTAAATCAGTCAACTCTTACTCACCACAAGCAATATCGTGCAAATGGTCCCCTAACAATCGATCTGATTATTCAAGGAGATACTTCTTCCTGTGAATTTGGGGATAGACTCAGTTCCTTATTCTCTTCCGTAACTACACTGACATGAATGAGTTTGTGTAAGGGACTGAAGTATTGGGCATTAAGCAGAGGAGATTAGGTCCCTAGTGCTTACAGAAATATCATATTATATAATTATAGGATACGATTTGGAGAGTAATGCTGGCCCCACCGAAGCCAATACCAACATTGACATTAATTTCAATGGGACCGGGATTTCATCCATTATTTCTTTACAATCTACCTTGTCTAATTCCTACTTGCCTTGCTTACCCAAATTGTCTCATTGATATGGCCCTTTCATATTTTCTTTTTGTTTTGAGATGCATGGTTAAGCAACCTTTAAATGCAAATTAGCACAGTTGTTAGAGTTCAGATGACCTCAGTCTATTTTTCTTTCAATTTCCATTTATGAATCAGGTAAACATAAAAAGTAAATGAATGCATTTTAAATTTTGAAAAACAATGGCCAGATTCAGATCTCATTTACACGTGTATAGATCAGAAGTATTTCCCATTGAAGTCAGTGGAGTTAAATCAATATAAATCTGTGAAATCAGAATCTGGTTCTCTGATAGCTAGAATTTTCCTCTCTGCTTCAAGAAATCTAATGCATTCAGACTTTGATCCAAAAGCAACATACCACAAGTCTGTAATCTTTTTGTTTTTGTACTTTAAAGTAATTAAAGCAAGTATGGTTACTTACACAAGCTCCCAAGACAGCTATGCAACTGGTGTAAGTTCCTCAAATCCATCGACTTTTACAGAGCTATGCTGAATTACTCCACTTGAAAGTCTGACTTTTATTTAGTTCATTAGTGGCGGTTTTTTGTTTGTTTTTAAAATCATGGAGTGAAGTTGTGTAGTTAGCAATGATCTATGTAATATATTGTATATCTGGCCACACACAGAGAAGAATACCTACTGCCCTGACCAGAAAATCTAAGAGGAGCAAAGAAGCTAGCTGGAGCATGCCCTGCTACAACAAACTACCTTATCATGGCATAATTTATCAAAGCAGGCATGTGCTCAGATACCATAGTTATAGACGTGGCATAAAAACATGACAATAACAGAATGGAAGAAGAAGAAACATTGTAGGTAACACAATCGATTCTTTTTTATTAGCAGCACACTGTGCCCCGTCTGCCACTGGTTAGCACTCAACTGGAAACTGTAACATGTGCTAAGCAGATCTGGGGTGCAACCCCACCAATCCTTAGACCATGGCCTCATATGGATGTGGCACATATGTCAGTTCAGTGTCCAGTATCCTCCTTTCCCTGTTCTTGGATATGAAGGGAGCATGCCCTCCAGACTGAGTGCAATAAGTAATCTATTTATTTTTTCTCGCTCTCCCATTTGCCCTCGCCTTTTGCATCAGGCCAGCATGGTAAAAAAAAAATAGACCAAAGTATCTATTACAACTTTATAATAAAGTAAACAAATATTTTTGACCCTTCAACACTTTCAAACAGTGGCACATTGGACGATTTCTTACAAAGTAACAGACTTGAATTTATATCAAGACATTTTAATTAGAGGCCTAATGAAATCATGTTTTATCAAATTATGGTGGACTAAAACTTACAGGCTGTGAAAATTATAAAAAGTTAATTGCAATTTCAAAATTAGAATAAAGTATATTAAATTTTTTTGACAAAATAACAAATACAGCTGCTTCTTTATGAATGTTTAGGTAATTAATTCTTTGTAAAGAAAGCAATGGTCTGTTAAGAAGTTTTGAGACAACAAATTTATCAGAAATATTTCTGAAATTGCTCAAATAAAATGGTAATTACATCAGATTGTATTATTATGTATTAGTATGCAAGTTGAAAGTTACAGTGTCATTTTGTACTGGTATTGCGTGGAAGATTGCCATAAAAAAATCACAAATAGCAAGCTGCAAGTAAGCTTTTTGATGGTATCCTAAGTTGATTTACGCCCCAACCTAAATTCATATGTGCGAAGGTGATCCTTTGCCTCAAGTTGTGTTAGGTACAGAACCAACATGGAAGAAACCTGTCCATTGGATGAGCTTTTTGGGAAATCCCATCCATCGGGCATTGAATAAGCACTAGCGATTAAATCTTGGTCCTACTGAAATCAATGGCACAAGTTCCATTGCTATCAGTAGGGCCAGGATTTCACCCTGACTAACACTGTCCCCATTCAAGTCAGTGGTAAAACTCCCATTGACTTCAATGAGATTAGAGTGGGGCTAACAATGAGCACTTTGGAAATATCACCCAATATGTATATAGGGCATCAGAAAATAACTTGCAACCAAGAAAGTTTTTTAGCTATTCCAGCTCCTGCCCTCAGCAACTAACTTTTTATGTTTTTGTTTGTTTGTTATGCCACTTTAGTTCAGTTAAATTGTTCTCCAGGAAATTATTCTGGATTTAAATTAAAGTCTTTCTCCCCCTTTACTCCCATGCTCCAAATCCAGCATTTAAATTGGCCCATATAGAGACTATAGTGGTGAACTTTGGACATTTTAAATATAACTGGAAAGCTTTTTGTATATCAGTCAGCACCTTTGTTATTTATCCCATGACTGTGTAAGTTAGATGGATGCTAGGACAACTATCCTGCTGTGGTGTTAATCAGATGATAAAAACCCTGCTGGGAGTTGTGGTAATTACACTGGGATAGCTCATCTCTTCTTGAACTCTCTCCAGGCCTTCATTTTTTCCTAGTAACAACAGTAGTACTAATTAAAAGCAGATGTTAATTATGTCAGTTTATCATGTCCCTCTTCCTTGACAAGTTTAGTTTAATGGTAACTACCAATGAGCAAGAACTCTATTGACATCTTTTTTGGTTCAGTGATTTCCTTCCCGCTTTTGCTGTTAACTAGCTCAAGCTTTTCTATGGTATGAAGGCAGAAGATTTTCATATATATTCTCCCTGTTTGCTGGTATTCAGTGAGCATCTGTATTCTATCCACCTCCCAGGGTGATTTACAAATAATTCTATTGTAATTATAAATAATCTGGCATTCAGATAATATATTTGCCGTATTTTTCTTCTCTTATAGCCAAGCTCAGAAGTTAGACATAAGGCAGTGTAAGTACAAAGCTCCTACACTTACTCAGGCTCTCTGAGACCTCCTGTATGTGTGTGCAAGGCAGTGTAAGTTGGTATCAGTTACACATTAAGGAGTTGGAAGAAAATATAAATTAAAGTAGCCCCAAACTTCCTTAACATATACTTTAAAAAACCTTCTCCCGCTCTTTACCATGTAAGTAATGCTCAGGGTAAAGCCGGTGCCACTGCAGTCTAATTTCCTAATGGCAATGGAATTTATGTTAGTAAAGGATCTTTTTTTATTAGATCATCTACTACTGCTGATATGTATCACAAGAAGCTCAGTTTTGCAGTCCTTATGTAAGCAAAACTCTCAATAACTTCAATAGTAGTTTCTGACTCAGTAAAGTCTTCATGAACGATACCTATGAAGACATTCTTTTGTTTGTGAAATCAGAGTTTTGACTCTGGGGTTACCATTGTGACTGCTCATTTGAACAATAAGTACAGAATCAGCTACATATTGCTTGATTTAGGACATCACAAGAGTTTCTACAGTAACCAACCGAGATGTCACAAATACAGGAATATAGACCTGATCCTATAGCTGTTGTTCACATGATTAGTTCTATTGGCTTCAGAGGAATTATTTATATGAGTAATGATTTCAAGACTTGGTCCTATGACCACCTAGGACGAATAATCAGCAAAAGTGAATGAACTCTTTAAGATTCAAAGATCCTATTGAAATTTCAGGGAAATTTCTTGAGTATGGTCCTGTAACTAAAAACATGGAAAGAAAACCTCCAATTTCTTTGTCCTTGTCACACACCAATTGCAGTATTCCAGCATTTGCATATTATCTTTCATGATGAAAGATTCCAGTGACCTTTACTCAGAATGTCAATCTTTCTTTCCATCTCTCAATTATCTCTACATTGTTTATCACATGTCCATCAACATTGAACAAATGTTTAAGATAGGAAGTCCATACAATATAGACTGAAACACCGGGGCAGTGTAGACAGGGGATAATGCTGCTACACCAAATGTTTTTCATAAGATCTTTAATTAAGGCAACAAGAAATATTTCTGACAAAAGATACAATAGATGTATTTTTTCCCATAAGCCTCTGATTAATTATCTTGAACTTTGTGTGTAAGAGTAGCAGTCTTAGCCCCTATCAAAATTCCAATTTGGATAAGTCTGCCCTGGGGTTTCAGTTGGATATCTTATGGCGTGTATGCTGTTCAGCAGGGTAGATGGACAGACAAATAGATATTTCATGTAAAGTGTTTGGGATGAAAGATGCTGAATAAATGCTGTGATTTTTTTTAGAAGGAAAAATAAACTGGAATCTTAGAGGTCTTCTGCCACAACAGAAAGGATACAAAAGTTGTGATTATGTGCAAATATGCACCACAGATGTTAATCCACCTTCCTAACATATAGGTTTGCATTAGCAGTTCATATTAATATCACTGCCAGTTTTATGTACATTTGGAGTCAGATTATTTTGAGATTTTCCTCAAATTAAGTCAAATTCAACTATGTAACTGAGCTAGGGCTTCAGAAGAACACACTTTTCCCTTCAAAGAGAAAATCTGATGTAAATAAGGCTAGTCATTAAGAATAAACTTTTCAAAAGTGCCTAAATAATATAGAAATTGAAGCACTATTTTCAAAAGTACCTAAATCCCATTGAAATTCAGTGGGCCCTAGGCTCTTAAGTGACTTAGGCACTTGTGAACATTGGACTCTGGTTCCTAAATCACTTGGGTGCTTTTAAAAATGTTATCATAAAACATTTTTAAAAAATACTCCATTTCTAATCTTTGGCATCAACTTCATTTTATTAATATTTCAGTCCATATTAAAAAAAACAAAATAAAAAAATTGGAGTGAAATACTGGCTTAATTGAAAAAAAGAAAAGGAGTACCGGTGGCACCTTAGAGACTAACAAATTTATTAGAGCATAAGCTTTCGTGAGCTACAGCTCACTTCATCGGATGCACGAAAGCTTATGCTCTAATAAATTTGTTAGTCTCTAAGGTGCCACCGGTACTCCTTTTCTTTTTGCGAATACAGACTAACACGGCTGCTACTCTGAAACCTGGCTTAATTGAAGTTAATGGAAAAACTCCCATTGATTTCAATTGGGTCAGGATTTCATACCTGGAATCTGGTCCTATATTACACTATTCCAGTTTTACAATGCTATAATACCATTTAAAGAAATAGCATTATACCAGTGTAAAACAGGGATAGTGAATCAGACCTGTGGTTGCCATCTGGGCACATAATTTATTTGTGATTGCCCTGAAAATATCTCCTACACTATAAGAGATTTCACTGTGAAACTTGCCTCCCTGTATCAAACACATACAAGAAGACCCTGTATTAAAATAATGGGATTCTGGAGTTCAGCTCATGAAAACAAAGCAATTCAGACTTAATACAGCAGCTCTTCCTGTCTGTGTCAAGATATTTCAGAGATTCAAGCAGTGGACTATTTACATTACATATGCTACAATGCGAAGGCAGGGTGTGACACTGAAATCACACTCTCCAATTTGCCTTGTCACTTACTATTATGAAGTAAAGTAAGACAAACTGTTTTAAGCCTATCCTGGGGTATATGTGTACATTTCTCTATTTCAATAAGCATACATTGATTTATTTTAGCTATTTATTATATAACCATACCACAGAGATCATTATTATTTTTATGACAGTAATCGTGTGATGCACTTTATAAACACCTAGCAAGAGACCGTACCTTAAAAAGATTACAATTTAAACAAAGAGCAGGAGGGGATACAGAGAGCCTCTGTGTGTCCCTGTATTCATAGTCTACACACTATTGTAATAATCTTTGTCTAAAATATGCCTTGTGAGATATCATGTGAAAACTAATAACTCATTAATCAACAATATGGTAAAATGTATGTAGCTGCATTATATGTAAAGTTATGAACATAAACTAAAATTATAATAAAATATGTTTACCTGACAAATCTGGGGAACAGGTAAGCCTGTTTCTTGAAGATAAAGGACAAGCGGACACCTCTAGCCAAGTGTCATCAAACTTAACTGGCAATCACCTGTCAAGCGGTCATTCTTTGGCAAGGAAGGGGAGCAGTAACAGATCGATTTGCATTTTAGCAAAAAAAAAAAAGAAACCTATTTCATCATGAGACTCCATCATCACAACTGCAAGAAAATGTATCTATGTGTAAATACAGGAAATTTCAAAGGGTGACTAGATTATAGAAGTCAGGGTCAAAACCACCCCAGCTATACTCTCTCTCTCTCTCTCTCTCTCTCTCTCTCTCTCTCAAACACATACACACACACACACCAAGAAGACAAAGGAACCAGCCGTCTGGAGTCTGAGGACTTGAGAATTTGGTCAGCTTTGTTGCTGGGAATATGTGGTAAGAATTTTATCTTGAACCATGTCTAGTTTGTTAAATGTCAGTTACTAGAAATAATTTTATCTTTATTTCTCTTGATACCATTTCTGACTTTAATGCCTTATACTCATACTCACGTGAAATGTATCTCTTTCCAGATAAATAAACTTATTTTATTCTTTAATCAAAACTAATCCAGTATTGTGATTAAACTGAATTGTTTGGTAACTCCAATTAAAGTAGCAAACTGTTGTATATTGACTTCTTACAGGGGCAACAAACCTCTAATGAGATGCCAGAGGTGTCATGAAGATAACAGGCATAATCCTTAGCTCGTTTAAATTGATATAGTTTTATAACTTCTTAGGAGCTGCACCAATTTAAATCAGTGGAGGATCTGGCCTATAATGCCATCCATTAAATCTACATTGTCTCTTTTTCCTCAAAAATAAAAGCCTGTAATATATTCCAAAAAGTTAATGTTCCTACCAAGCATGCTGTGCTGCATAATCCTCTATTCAAAAGCAATCTATGAGATACTTAAAATAATTGTTATAAGCATGTAAGAACACATTTCAGCTTCACTCTTAAATTGTAAAAAGAACAGGAGGACTTGTGGCACCTTAGAGACTAAAAAAAATATTAGAGCATAAGCTTTCATGAGCTACTGCTCACTTCATCGGATGCATACAGTGGAAAATATAGTGGGGAGATTTTATATACACAGAGAACATGAAACAATGGGTGTTACCATACACACTGTAACAAGAGTGATCTAGTTGGAGTCTTCAAAGACAGACTCCAAGAAGAGACTGCTGAATTGGAATTAATTTGCTAACTGGATACAATTAACTTAGGCTTGAATAAAAACTGGGAGTGGATGTGTCATTACACAAAGTAAAACTATTTCCCCTTGTTTATTTCCCCTCCTACTGTTCTTGTAAAGTGCTGGAAATGGCCCACCTTGATTATCACTACAAAAAGTCCCCTGCCCCACTCTCCTGCTGGTAATAGCTCACCTTTCCTGATCACTCTTGTTACAGTGTGTATGGTAACACCCATTATTTCATGTTCTCTATGTATATAAATCTCCCACTATATTTTCCACTGTATGCATCCAATGAAGTGAGCTGTAGCTCACAAAAGCTTATGCTCTAATAAATTTGTTAGTCTCTAAGATGTCACAAGTACTTCTTTTCTTTTTACGGATACAGACTAACACAGCTGCTACTCTGAAACCTCTTAATTTGTGTGAATCTGTTTAATAGTGAGATTTCCAAAGGCATAAAGGGTGCTCAGGTACCCAACTCCCACTGACTATCAGGATATGCCCTTTGGGGTTTTGAAAATCTTTCTTTATATTTACAGGGTTCTTCTGGTAGGCTCTTGGGAACAATCGCTACATGGCCAGAGTGAAGCCGCAAGCACGAGCCAGCAAAGATCTTGGGACTGAACGACTGAATGGGTAGATGTAATTTAAAGAATAATGTGTTCTGGGTGATTAATCAGTCATCATTCTCAGCAGTGAGATGATTTCTTTATCTATTCTTGAAGAAAAATGGGGTTGGTCAAACAGGGTAGATTATTAGTCACTGGCTGCTTTACAAGTAGTTGGTCATCTTCCCCAAGATCAGGTGGTATATCTTTACTTAAAGTATCAGTATCTTGGTCTTTTGCTTGTTTTATCATTTCTTTGTCCTGTGGTGGCTTAGGCAGAGAAACTTAAAGCAGTGCTGTTTTCAATGCCATTTGTCAACGTATGTGGTGTCGATCAATAACATCATAAGAACTGGCACAGTTCATTTTAGTGGTACTATCTCTTTGACATTGTGCTGATTTTTAAATCTATTTATGAAAGCTGTCCATTAATCTCTCAACCATTTTGTTTAGTATAATTTGTATAATTCCATTGTGTTGAAACTGAAATATTCCACACACAAATTAAATCCTGACTAGAACTTGCTTGAAAAAAGGAATATATTCCTATGGAAAAAAATGTGGTTTTGAAAATAAAATCAGAAAATCATTCTGATGAAACAATTTTGACCAGATATACTCCTATCCTCAAAACAGGAGTCCAGAATCTGATTGGCCTTTCTTGGAAATGCCAAAAGTTGTAAATTCTTTGAGCCAGATTGTCAGACTTTCTATTTTGCACCACTAAAGTTGTCATAGCCAATCAATGCCACTGCCCCTTGGAGACACTGGTGTTTTGAATGTGGCTATGGGGAGTGTGTCTGGGTAGACCTGGAATGGAATGGAACCACCATCTGCTGGAATGCCCCTGCAAATGAAAGCAGCCATGGATTTTTTCTAAGTTGCACTGGAGACCAAGTCAGGTGCTGGTTGTCCATGGGATATGCTAGTCACCTGAACCCTTCCTCCCCTCAGTTAGCTTCTATATCAAGCAGAGCCTAGTTAGACGTGAGGATCTACACCACCATTTACTGCTGATGTTAATAGTGTATTACAGGGTAAGTGAATTAAGCATTCATCAGTAATTACTAAGGTTATTATTTACCATGGGGAAAAAGTAAATCACTCTCCCATAATCTCCCATAATCCACTATGCTAAACATATAGGGCCAAATCCTCAGGATCAGCAAAAATGTACAGAACAAATGATGGGGGTGATGAGAAAAGGTTGTGGCACAGCTTGAACCTGAAGCTGTAATGTACACTTTATCCTTCCTGCACTGCAGTTCAGATCCCAGTGGACTTCCACATTCCTTGCCAGTGTTAAGTTGTCTGTTTTCAGAAACTCTAGAACATTAATGAGAACTTCATTATGACTCTGACTCAGAAAGATACTTAAGCATATTCTTAAATTTAAGAACACAGAAGCCAATGGACCACTGACATGCTTGAAGATAGATATGTTTTAAATATCTTGCTGAATTGGGTTCAGAGTTTTGTCTCCCCATTTAGATATTTTAATATGTCCATCACCATGGCCTCTGTTCTTAGTGCATTGTTCAAAAAACAGGAATGTTGTTACAGAGCTCACTACATTATCATCAGGATTTTGTTGTTGTTGTCTTAGAATACACACTCCAATAGTCTAAAATATTCTAAAGCAATCTTGTGTCATGCCATATGAATGGAAACTCTGGTGTTGTGTCTGTATGATAGGTGTTGTTCAACTTGTTGGATAACCTTGTTAAAGTCTGGTTTTGGCAATCATGCAACTCTATGAAAGCATTCATCAAACTGGTCAAAGTTGGAGTAGTATGATGTTCAAGTTTAATGGAAATTCACATCCACACATAAAAATTGTGCAGCTTTTTCTGGTTCTTTGTGGACCACTACAGTTACAAATACTCATGGGGTAAATCTCTGCACTGCTGTTCTAGTATCCAAAATGCCTCCATTAGATTTTGGATAGGAAAGGCAATTTTTCTGTTATCAGGTACAGTAATCATTGTCTGAGCGAAGGGTTGACAAACCAGATAGTCCTTTAGTATTCCTAAGCCATGAAATGTGATGTCATGTTTAGCTAGCATTTGATAATTTTATCAAATCTCATGGAGTTTTGGTAAATGGTTGCATTTTCCAGTTTTGCCAAAGAATATTGGTGGTAGTATAGTCAAGCAGCTTTCTATATATCTTTTTGAGGGTAACACACCCTTTCTCCCTTTTTTGTTTTGAATAAACCCAGTTTTCCATGCAACTTGTTTCCATGAACTAAAATCGCTTTTGGTGGTCAGCAGTTTAGATTCTTTTGTTTATAGTATTCTGTTTAGCACCAGTTTATTCTTTTGTGAAGTTTGAGATAGCTTTAATCTACAAGATTTACAGTGTCCCAAAAACACAAACTCTTTCCTTGTGTCTACTAATTGCACAGTCGTTTTGAGGCTGGCAGACCTTCCAATTTGATGGATTGTGTATATGAAAGTTTCATCCTCTTCTTAATCTGATGTATTTTGATCAGACTTCAAGTCAGTTTCCAGTACACAGTTAAATTTTTGAAAATCTGCTTTCTGTTTGACTTCATCTTCTCTGATGTTCTAGAATTAGAAGATTTGTGATAATGACATAATGCATCATTTTGATTCTAGCTCTGACATACATATCCACAAATGCCAGAGAGGTTATTCCTTCTGCATGACACACTCCTTTGTGAGGATATAGTTGACCACACAATAACAAGTCTCTTCTGACATTAGTAATGAGTAATCAATGAGTTGTCTTTTTTTGATATAATTTGCATTTATAACAAGAAACTCAGTACTTCTTGGCCAGGTAGAAGACACATATCCGATCTTATATTATGAGAATTCCACAAGGGGAATTTCTGTTCTTAGCCTTTTTAACAACAGTTTAGTGGGTGTGAATTGCTTAAGATCATCATCTACATGTTGGACTTTTCATATTTAGGCTATTGTCCTCAGACAACACAGTAATTTCTTGATTCAGCAGTGTGTTGCCTTTTAGATATAAAGATCAGTCATGTTAAATTCCATTTTGGTAAAAAAAAATACAATTAGGTCTTACTGAAAGGCCTTATTGAAAGACCTGTTTATATCTCCTGGCATGTCATCATATAGTTTTGGTCCCAAGATTAATAGAAAATGTCCCTTTTTCCAGTCTTTGGTGGTGTCATTGGCTTCTAATGGTCAAATTTTCCAAGTCACTGATGCCATAATTCAGAGGCAATTGTTGCATCAAACGGAGTGAATGGAGGTATCAGATTTATATGTTACTTTGTAATATTATTAGAGACAACTTCTGTTGGTAAGAGAGTCAAGCTTTTGAGCTTACACAGAGCTCTTCTTGTCCTTCAGGACTGAAGTGTTTTTTCAAAGCGCAGAAAACTTGTCTCTCTCACCAACAGAAGTTGGTCCAATACAAGATATTAAGTCACTCACTTTCTAATATCCTGGGTTCAACATGGCTACAACAACAATGCATACACCTCTGTAATATTGTTCCTCTTGGATAAGAATTCAGGGCCTTTTTACAATGTGATGATTTTTTCACCCTTGGGCCAAATTCTGGTTTAAATTATGTAAATTTAGAGTATCTCCTGTGAAGTCAACGGAATTACTGTGCTCCAAAAATTTAGACTAATGTAAATGAATGTAAAACTTGGCTGTGATATCAAAAGCTACATGTACAAAAGGACAATTGACCTCCCTTGACCCGATGAGTTTTGAGAATAATTTCTGTTTATGTGCAATGTTATCTTGTCATTTTTGGCAGAGCCCAAGAGACTAAATTATGACAATGTCTTCTTTGCTGGCAGTTACACTCTGGTTACCTAGTAACTACTCCAGTGTTGCCTATGGCTCTGTTTTGTTTATATCCAGTTAATTGTTTCTGTATTGCAAGGTGACTTCTTCTATAGGGTAATGGAAGGTCCTTGTGTTCTTTATCAAGTAACTTTGTTTGTGATTAGTAAAATAGGACTTTTTGTTTCTTGGTTAGTTTATATATTTTGGAATTGCTTTGATGCAGGAGAGATAGAGGTCACTTAATAGCTGGTGTTTTTTGTTGGGTTTCTTATGACAATATTATTTGTTATATTTGCATGAGTTCTTTGACTGATATTTCAGTTAAGAAGGCGTATGACTATGCTTTTCTTCATGATACATCATAGGGAATTGGCTGGTGCATAAGTATAACATTATCTTCTAATCAATATAATAAGAATTTCCCCACTGTGTGTCACTGGCCATCTACTGTTAGCAGTGAACAAGGAAATGAGCTTTTGAAACAGGACCACCAGTATGACAATGTGAAGTTCCAGGTATCTATAATATGCAGCATGCTATCTCTGGTGTCCAGAGATTTGCTGCAACATCCTTATTTATTATATGAATATATTGTAGATATACTTGCAGTTTACATTATCTTCACAGAAGCTGTTTTGATCACATTTCCTTTTAAGATGTCCACTAAAGATTACATGAAGGCTTCTGGGTCAAAATTATTCTGCATATATAGGGACAAACTATCTCCCCCAGTGATGCTGCACTGAATTGAAACATATTCTTCAATTTAATGGTGTGACACCACAGATATTTTAGTCCATAGTGGCATTCATTAATCCTTTATAAACACTAAGATAATTCTCCCAACTAGTTTCCATATGGGTTTGTACGTCCTTTCATCAGTGATGATCACTCACATGACTTTCAGGCACAGACACTTCATATTGGGAAGTACATGAGGTCCTGTGTGGTAGAAATCTGAAGCATCAGGAATCTTTGCCCAAATCTCTAAGTGAGACCAAGGTGAACCTTTCCGGACTGTAGTACAGATAAATATTTCCCTTTAATATCGTTTTTCCTTCTGCAACCTACATTTCCTGATTCTGACAAAGAATGGGAGTGAAACTGCCAACCTTCTTTATGGTACCTCTGGCTTGAACAGAAGGAATAATTACTAGCCACCTCTCGAGTGTTTTCTCCTGGGATTTCCTACACATTTCCCAATCAATAAGGACAGCTTGGAAAAAGCATCCAAATCATTATGGTGCTCATCCGAAGCAAATCACTGAACCTGCAGTGGTTCATCCATTGCTAATGAGAGAATTAAATCCAAGTATGGGTATGTATACCACAGAGGATATTGGCAAAATCCTGGTCTCATTAAAGTCAATGGCAAAATTACCACTGTCTTCAGTGTGGCCAGGAATTCACCCATTGTACAAAATCAAACACTAAATAACAAGATATGTGGACCAAATTCTATTGCAACCAGTTGTCCATACAAAGAGTTCTGCATGATGATAAAGTGGATTCCACAAAAGAAGTACAGAGCTTTAAATAAAACTCAGAAGAGTTTGCAATTGGAACTTTCCTATCTCAACTTAGAAGCTATTTGTGGAACATATATGTGCAAAATTAAAAAACAAAACAAAATAAAATGTCTTCGTGCTTCACCAAGACCGAATCTTAACACTTTGAACAAATTCAGCTCTTCACTCTTCTCAGAAGTATCACTTCCAAGTGTAAATGAAGGCAGATTTTGGCCCTGTCACGGATTCTAATTATAAATAAACCTTTTTCTTCATTCTCTCTACATCAGTGATTTTCTGTCATTTGTCATAACCTTGCGAGCTACATTATTCAGATTTTGCCATTTTGCTCCGTCTGTCCTCAGTCAGCTTCAAATAGATAAATTATTGTAATCCTCAGCCACCCAGGTTTTCTAAACATTCCAAAATTTCATGGTTTAGCCTTTAAGCTATTTCATTAACCTGGCCTTTAAGATTTATTTTACCCTATTTTTAGTCATAGCAGTCTATAGTCACCGTACCGCATATATGCGGGCCTATTCTTCTCATTATTTAGTGATAATATTGCTTCATCTTCAAATCTCTCCCATCAAACCAGTTTTACTCCACTAGTTCAAAGACTGTATGCCTTTGCAATGCCCTTCCACATGAGATGAGTAACAGTGGGTTGACTATTTTTCCAGTCAAAATTAAAAACCCATTCGTTCAGCTTGACTTATGCTTAGCGACAGCTCTGTGTATTTCTCACTGTGCTATGAATACATGAAGGACACGGTAAAAGGATGCATTGCATTATATTCCTTTGTATGGTAAATGTGATTGGAGTAATTACCAGTGTCCAAGTTTTTATCCTTTTTTCATTAAAGCTGTTACTATGCCAGTGATGGAGATAAATAATACAAGGTTTTTATTACTGTCTGCCTGAGCTAAAATGTGAACAGCACAAAAAGCAAGGAGACAGTAAAAAATATAAAATAAATAAAACATTAATACTCTTCTTTAAAAAAGAAAAGAACTGGTGTATATGTCACTAATGAAGAAAGAATAAAGGAGATTTTAATTATCCTGGTGTCCTTAAGTGTAGAATGAAAAAGGAAATGGGATGTTTGTCAGAAACGGTAGCAATCAGATAAATTAAACACCAAAAATGTCATACTGTGTGGTCAGACTTTGAATATGAGGTGCCAGCCCAGGTGTAATTTGTTTCTAAGCTGTTTTATTGTAGTGTAGGTGGTTTAAAATGCACTTGTTTGAATCAACCCCAGCCAGACCAGTGTATTCTCAACTTGCATGTCTGATTCCTGGAACGTGTTACCTTCTGTGGTGCTAAGTACACATTGTATGTCACCTACAATAATGCAAGGTATTGCATATTCCCATAAAGTGGCTCAATTGAAAGGCTATACTTATGTTACTTTTAAAAGTCAAGAACATATTTTGCTCTGGTTTTTAATTGTGAGGAGGATTCTACAGCTCAGGAACAGGCTAAAGAGCTGCTTTTCTTTTTGGTTACCCAGTTGAAATTTATTGTATGTCAGTAATAAACAGAAATAAACACCATCAATTGGTAGCTGATTTTGTGAAATTTCTTGGTGGTCTCAAACATTTACTACTGTGTAAGCATTCACATGACAAAAAGGCCCATTGTCATTGTATCCAATCCTGATTCTTGGCCAGGACTTTGGAACAAATGACAGAGATACTTTTTCCCAGAGTCTTGTATTAGTCTTGTATTTGACAGTTTAATCAGGGATAAGCTACTCACTCAGTGCAGGATGATGAATAAAGCTCATAGCTATGTATCTCATTTAAGGTCTCACTCCCCTGATTTAAAGATGGGGACATAACACCCTTAGCAGAGAAAACCAATGATAGAGTGAACATCAATTTCCACCTCCAGAAATCATCTTCCCAGAATGAGATTGAAGCAGGTTTGTCAGGTATTCTGTGTTGTACCTGCTACATTGAAAAATCGATGTCTTTGATCCCATGGCTGTCACGTGGTCACTTTTTATAACCATCATGCTCACTCAAAAAACTTTTAAAAATGTGACTAATTTTTCTTGAGTATTATGTTATTTCTGGGTCATCACTAATATCCATGCCCAATTTGCTAAACATTACATACTGGTTATTAACTCAGCATTTGTTCAATGGTTGGGTAAATTTCAAGGGCCAATTGACACTACTCTGGCACTGTAAAGTGATTTTAAAGTGGAAGCGTTGTGTAAAGAGACCTCACTGTAGATGAAAATTCAGGACTAAGTAGATGGACACAGAGAGGCATGAAGAGATCCACAAAAGCATTAGACAGGTTATTCATCCCAGAACTTATATATGTGGTTGATTTTTCATCATCCCATCTCTACTGTATATGAACAGCAGTCTTTCCAGTGATTTTATTTATTAAGCTGTCAGCAGTCAGCCTGATTAAGCATTTCATGCCTATTCAGCCTAGAACATACTTAACGTGCTTAAGTTCTTAGTGAATTGGGGCCAGTGTAAAAATAGAGCTCAAGTGGCCTCTCTATTGAAAGTTATAGAGGTATGCCAATTTACAGCAGCTGAGAATCTGTCCTACAATATTTATGGCCTGGGTGTCTAATTCATCACTGTAGGATATAGGTCTCCAAGACTGATTAAAAACTACAGGTTAGGAAACTTTCATGAGAAAGGAAAGTAGAAACTTTCAAAAGTTCAGATGAGATGTTTAAAATAACTAAGCCAGGATTGCCTTATGCAAGAAGGTATCAATGATGACTATCCTAGATCACCTTTTTTACCTGGATCATAACATCAGTATTTAAAGTCTGTTGTTCTTTAATCTCACATCTTATTTACAGTGGGCATAAAGGGTCACACTGGGCCACTGCTAAGACATAGGGGCCACCTCCAAGATACAGAAAAAACCAGCCACTGGCCCACCCAGTAAAACTGGGTGGCCACCATCTTCACCAACAAAAAGGATCCTAGTGCCAAATATAGCTATTACTAAAATGTTTTAGAGAATGATTTTAGACACAGACATACCCATATGTGCATGCACACGCACGCACGCATGCACTTTGTTTTCCATTTTATTACTTTATCCTGGTTTCACAGTCTGTACTACAGGGTTGTGAACTGTATGGCACACTATCATGACTCAAGTGAAAGAAAACCCAGCTGCCTATCTCTGGAGCTGTGCTGACTGTATGCTTCTAAATGGAACAGATGTTGTGGCTACTTTTTCTGTTTGCAGCCTCTCACTGGGCTCACTTCCTGCTATGGTGGGCCTGAGGTTATATCAGAAGAAGCTGAATACAACTTTATACCTGCAGTTGAACATCTGAGGGAAGGGCAAGTGGACAATCATACATATTGTAGAGTTGGGGCAGTTTTAGCAAAGGAAATGCATTTTGTCTGACAGAGGTCTTAATGGAACAAGGGAAAGCTGAAAAGGCTTCTTAGAGTCTTCAAGGCTACAGAATCCCACTTGGCCAGAAACTTAGGGCAGCTGAGACAAACCTGTGGTTGAAAGAAAGCTTCCCTTGACTCAGGTCACAGGGCTTTCAAGATTCAAGTCTAGGACAGAGGCCCCTGACTGCAGAGAAACCCCATATAAAGGGCAAAGGGAGGGTAGGATCTTGGATGAGGTTCTATTTGTTGTACTTCTCTATATTAATGTACTGCCATACTGTACTTTGAGAACTATACATCTGGTTTCCAGAAGTCTTGTCCATCTCCTAGACATGCATACCCATTACAGGTCTGCTCTGGTTTAGTATTTCCTGAGTTCCAGTGGCCAGGTCTCTGCTATAGACTATATTGGTATAACCACATTTGTCAAGGGTGTGAAAAATCTACCTCCCTGAGCAACTTAGTTCTACTGACCTAATCCACAGTGTAGACAGTGCTATGTCAGCAGAAGAGCTTCTCCCATCAACATAGCTGCCACCTCTCGCAGAGGTGAATTACGCTGACAGGAGAAGCTCTCCCGTCAGTGAAGGAGCATCTTCACTTAAGCACTACAGCCCTGCAGCTGTATCAGTGCAGCTGCGCTGACAAAGCGTTTAAGTGTAGACCTGCCTATGACAGAGAGAGTGGTGGTGAAGAAATGTTTTTCATCCTTAATTTATGTTCTGACAAACATAACTGCCTGCAGTTATGGATTTGCACTACAAAGAAGAAAAATATTGCACCGTCCATCAATGTTGGAGGGATTTTGCACATTGGATCCAGAAAAGAAAATGTCTGGGTCTAATACATGCTTTAGAGCATAACACATTAGAATAGACACCTGTCATACAAGAAAGCAGTAATTCTTTGTACTTATATAGAACCCTTTGTTGAAGGATCTTAAACCACTTTACAAATGTGCATCAAGATTTTCAAAAGTGATCAGTGATATCGGGCACCTCAGCTATTGGGAAATGCAACTTGAGAAGAGTCTGATTTTCAGAAAGTGCTCAGTTAGTCCAACCTACCCCTTCTAAAAATCAGTCTCATTTAAACCATCTCAAATTAGGAAGCTAAAAATTGAGGCATCAAAAGAATCTTATGGGGTATTATCAAATCTTGTGGAGTATTATCAAATCTTATAGGGTATTATCAAACCCAAGCTACAGATATGGAAAATGAAGCACCAAAAGGTTAGGTAATTTGCCCAAGGTAATACAGGATAGACTGATGGAGTCCTAATCTCCTGCTTTAACAACTACACTATGTTCCTTCTCTGTATGAAAACAGAGACATAAAATCCCCGCTAAAGAAGTGGAACCCAGCAGTTCATAACTGTTTATAAATACTGCCACTGGAAATAAATAAATAAAATAACCCTGTAGTGCTCCCGATTCATTTTCATGATCCATTGGCCAGCTGGTCTGAGAAGCATTATTAATGAAGCGTGAGATTTCATGCTGTTTGGCCACCTAGCAGGAGATTTGCTTCACCTTATGGTGATTCTCTTTTAGTAGCTCCTAAAGCCAGGAAAGTCCATGTGTTACAAAGACATTAAAAGTAAGATATGTATATATTACTTGGTCTTCTTTGGATATCCCTAACAACTATCATACCATTTGTTAGAGTGACAGCTTTCAAAAGAGCATTACCCTGTGAAATAAAGTACAGAGCCACACACTGTGAAGGGAAAAATGTAAAATCAAAAGAGGTTTGTAACAGCTATTATTCAGTAAAATTTTAGATACTGTTAATAACAGCTAACCAGAAAATTATCTCTCTGGTAAGAAGTCAGCACTGGAAACAATTAGATTGTATATATTAAGTCAATACCAGATGGCATCAAAAGCATATAAAATTATTTTAAAGAACAATTTTCTACACAGATGAATATATATGAATGCATGTGAATATGTATGTCAGACTCAGTTTTTAACCATGCCACCATAAATTTTATATACTCTTCTAGTGTTCTCATAAAATTTATAATACAAATTCTTTGCTACCTTTGTGCTACTGATTTAACATAATGTTCAAGGTCAAATAGCAGACCTGACCCATGAGGCCCCTAGTTTCTGCAGCTCTCCCTTGTAGCAGACTGGATTTTCTGTGGCAGGTTCAGATGAATTACAGAATAGAGGATTCTGTTGAATTCAGTATGAAAATGAACAATACAATCACAGCTGCAATTCCTTCTTATTTAATTTAACACACACTTCATAACTCCTCCAAACTTCAATTTTCAAGGTGCTGAGGCAGAATTGTGTATTGATATTGCATTCCTGAATTATAAAAATTGTCAGAGGAAGCTGGTGGCTTTGGTATTTAGGGAGGAGAGACAGCTGGGACTTTCCAAATCTGGGGAAGTTGTGGGAGGCAGTTTGCATTTGTCAGTTAAACATATTAGTTGGATATTATAAGGATCAGAAGTATGCTTTTGTGTAAACATTCTACTAAAATGAATAGGGCAGTTCACACTTCTCAGAGCTATTGTGTCAGGCTGTCTGCAGACTCAGGAATACATCACTGCATTAGTTTACACTTGTTTCACTGCACTGGGGGTGAAGGGTGCTTGGCACAGTTACAAATTACACGGACATAGAGGACTATACTGGTGATAGTAATAGGCGTTATATGTCCACAGAGAAGTGGAAAAAGGACAGCAAGATAGAAACCCTAAAACTGTTTACAAAGCAAATGTATATAGAAGTGGAGATTTAAATAGCCCTGTTTAAATGTGGAGCTATTAGAGCCACTGATATGGAGAATGACCATCCTTCAGCCCCACCCTGTTCAATCCCCAGCAATGGAACCCCAGATTCACAGTGGTGGCTGATGCAGAATCAGAGGGACAGGGCAGGATAACACTTAAGCTGAAGCTCATTCCATCCTTTCATCAAAAGCCAAAATTGTGCAGTTTTTTCCCCCCACTCCCCCTATCTCCCACTGTGTGATTTTTTTCAGAAAGTATGATCTGGCCCTAAATTTCAAATTGGAACAAAAATAAATCGGAGGAATTGGGCATAATTGGCTGACATTAAGAAAAGGAAAGTTTAGTTCAATTACTTAAAAATCCAGAAAATACGAATCATGTAAATGGAGTACTAATAACCCACATGTATTTCATTCTTTTCACCTGAAGGGAGTATGACCTAATTGGCACATTAAGCCACTGTTCTGCCATTGAGGGTGCTATGGGGTCAGCTCAAAAGCATAATGCTGCACCACTAGGAATGACAGTGCGGCATATACTTCCCTTTATATCCTGTCACAGTCCCACCTCCTCCCTGTCTATACAGGCTAGGGCTGATGATCCTGCTAGCCGTGCTGCATCTTTGCAATCCTACTGTCACTGATCTTTGCACTGGAGGTGCAATGTGGGAACTGGCTCCCTGAGTCCTTAATCTCCCTTGAACAACCAGGCAGGGGTTGGATGCAGTCTGGCTGTGTGTTTATAAGTTTCACTCACTCAACAATGACAGGTTTCAGAGTAGCAGCCGTGCTAGTCTGTATTCGCAAAAAGAAAAGGAGTACTTGTGGCACCTTAGAGACTAACAAATTTATTAGAGCATAAGCTTTCGTGAGCAATGCATTTGATGAAGTGAGCTGTAGCTCACAAAAGCTTATGCTCTAATAAATTTGTTAGTCTCTAAGGTGGCACAAGTACTCCTTTTCTTTTCACTCAACGTTTTGCTCCAACAACACTACAACAATATTGCAAGTGGTTTTAAAAGGAAAAGGGAACAATAACTTCAACTGAAACATCACAGGGGAAAAAGGTGGAATCTGGAATTTGAATTTGGCATTTGGCTAGGATGGAAGAGTTAATTTAACACCCCTATTCTTGTGAAAAGTGGCCTGAAATCTTAAATGAGATCTTGGTTTACTCCTCCTTAAACTGATATAAGAATACATATAGGCTACTTATGCTATGGTTACAATAATACTAGATTAGCCAGTGAATAATGCTTTTCTTGGGTTATTTTGAAATCAGGCAGTAAAACAGAAAAGGTTTGTCACAGCTATTGAAGGTAAGGAACACATAGTGGAAATGATATTTGAAGTAAATTGGAAACACTTTATAATAAGTAGACATTAAGTAATGGTATAGAGTAATGATAAACTCATTCCTATGAAATTACATGCTACATTCAAATGAATGCCAAAATAATGCATTATGAGTAATAGTAACACAATGAATATCAAATGAAAAAATAATGGTTTTTCACCTACTTAATTTGAGTGATTAAGTTGGTAAAAGATGTCATAGAAGTGTTTTGTTTGCTTTTGTTTTTTAATTATTATTATTATAATGATTTACCATCAGGAAAAAAGTAAAAGAAAGAACATATTGGAATTGATGAGAATCATTTGGTGAGGGAAGTCCCCTAAAATCCAGAGCCTCCTTAAAATGTAATGGTTTATTTCAAAAGAATTCATAGCAAAAACAATGTAAACACTGGACATTTTGTTGTAATGGTTTAAAAGTTAAGCAATCACTTTAAAAGTACATCTGAATTTTAGAAACAAAATTAAATCCATACAAAAACTATTGATTTAAAAATAAAATTTCCAAATCTACCCTAATGCCAGCCCGGTAAGATCTAGCACACAAATAAAATCATTAATAAGGGTTCTTTTGTATATGGTTTCTGCTATCCTGACTCTGGTCTAGATTCAGAGCTGGATTAAAGCTCAGGAAAACTAGGTCCATGCCTAAGGTCCTGAATCTTGGAATCACGTGTTTATGTTAGATTCTAAGACTACATCTGCTCTTGGAGCTGAGATTGTGATTCTCAATTTGAGTAAACATACTCGTGCTAGCTCTGGTCAAGCTAGCGCACTATAATAGTAGAGTAGTCACTGGCCGTGGCACGTGACGGCATGGGCTAGGCACCTCGAGTACACACCCACAGGGTTTGGGCAGGTTTGCACTCAGAACATCTATCACATGCTGCTGCCCATTCTATTGTGGCTGCACTACCATTTTTAGCATGCTAGCTCAATGCAAGCTAGAGAATCACACCTCTGTCTCTAAGTGTAGACATAGCCTCAGTTTTCACTTAAAATACTGAAAAGGAGTACTTGTGGCACCTTAGAGACTAACAAATTTATTAGAGCATAAGCTTTCGTGAGCTACAGCTCACTTCATCGGATGCATTTTATCGGATGAAAATGCATCCGATGAAGTGAGCTGTAGCTCATGAAAGCTTATGCTCTAATAAATTTGTTAGTCTCTAAGGTGCCACAAGTACTCCTTTTCTTTTTGCGAATACAGACTAACACGGCTGCTACTCTGAAACCTGTTAAAATACTGAGTATACTTCTAGCCATTACAGCTTGAAGAAAAGTTTGAAACTATGATCTGAGTGTAACTGATGCAGCGAGGACTACCTGAGTCTGCAGAAAGCCTGAAACAAGAGCTCTAAGAGCTCTGTATTGTTCCATGCAACTTACTGGGTTTTAACACCCATTGCTTGTGGGGCCCTGCTGAGTCCACCCCAGCACAGAACTGAGTGTGAGGCTGGAAGGTGAGAATGCAATAGGACTGCCCACTCACCATCCAAACAGATGCAATCTGGCTGGCGGGACAAGTACTGGGGGTCTCCCTACCTCTTTGGAGAAAGCAGACAAGGGAACTCCTGTCCTTGCTGCTCACAAGTGGAGCAAATCCTAGATTGTCATTGTCCGGCTCTTGCCTAGTTTGTCCCTCCCATGGAAAAAAGCAAAGAAAGAGACAAATAGGAAACAAAATCTCCATGCTGGCCCCACACTGAGTTTTCCTGGCACTCTCCATGTGGTGAGTCCATAGAAGAATGCAGATTTCTGAAGCTGCACCCTCTTTCAGTCCTGCTGATCATGTGCCTTTTGGGATTTGCAGGGTCAGGAAGCATCTCATAGCTCTGGGTGCTGCTTAGAACTCTTCATGAGGTTACCCTGAGGGAGGTAATACTGCAGGAGTTTAGGGCTTGATCATCTCCCAAGCAGATATCCCACACAAAAATCCAGCAGCAGAGCAAAGGATGATGCTGTGGAGAAAGCAATCTCCCAGCCTGGTCCTCCAAAACTATAGAGGGGTGTTTATAGAGAGTTGGGGGCTTGGATTATCTTGGACCCTGATCCCTCAATGAGCCTCATGCAGGTGGATCACTGCTCTCTATAGACCTCTTAACTTTTCTAAAAGTTTCTAAAAGTTATGGCTGCAAAAAAAAAAAAAAAAAGCTTGAAAATGAGACCTGAACGTAAACAATGCAGTGACATCTCATCTCAGAGAACTCTGGACCAAGGGCTGAGAACTTGATATATTTTACACACACTCCCAAACACCCACCCCTGTATTAGAAGAACATTATTAAGATTTCAGAGTCAAGCACTCAAAAGTTGGGAAAATTCCAGAATGAGGGTTTCCTATGCAAATTGAATTCACCTCCCGTGTGTGTATCCATTATGAAACAGTCTTTAATTACATTATCACATACTGATTTTTCACTGGACACCTGCCAGCTTTCAATCCTCATCTCCCTCCTTACTCCCCCAAGCTCCTTGTCCCAATCAACTCCCCCCTGCTTCCCCCCAGCTCCTCAGGTCCAACTCTTGTCCCCTCTGCATTCGATTCAAGTGTCTTCCTCCCCCTCTTTGCCTGGGCAACAGGATTGGGGCATTGAGAGCACAGCAGAGAGAGTCTCATGTTATCAGATGGCCAACAGCATCCAAGAATTGTCATTGCAGGGACAGTCCTGCTAAACACTGCCCTAGACCATGTTTAATGTGGACAGAATCTTTGAAGTATTAAATTATAAAGCTCTAGCAAGTCTTGACGGAACATGTACAAACTGTGATTTTTCAAAGGCTTACAACTTGGCCAATTTGGGGCAGATATTAATAGGAACAGCAAGAGGCACATCCCTGGTGCAAAGACCATTCCCCTGCCAAATCACAAGTCTCTGCTCCAAAGTGTGTGGCTGCCACGAAAAAAAATCAGCAGAATTATTAACATGGGCAAAACAATTAATTTTTTCCTAGCCTTGTGCTTTGAAACAGCTGGCCTGTTTTGGCTGAAATTTTCCAGAGAAATTTAGCCTGAAACACATACACACAGACACACACACTGAACTGTTGAGGTGTGTGTGTGTGCATGGGGACTGTAGTGAGGCGGCTTCTCTCTCTGCTAGGTGGTTTCAAATTGTTACAACCTGTGTGGAGACAGGCATTCATCCAGGAATCTCTCTAAGGTGCCACAAGTACTCCTTTTCTTTTTGCGAATACAGACTAACAGGGCTGCTACTCTGACACCTCTCTTTCAATGCCTTAATTTGCATGTAAAGAACCCTACTGTCATTGCAAAGCACACACAGTGGGAGTCTGGCATACATTCAAGATGCCTGCAAGGAATTCTATTTCCATCAGCTACAGCCTCACCTCTTTAGGTCCACATTAAGACATTCCCTTTGGGCCTTGTCCTAATCTTACATGCACTGGAGGCTCATAGGGATCATATACACATGCTGCTCCCTGGGCTCTCAGTCTGCTGTTTCCCTACAGTGGCAAATGGCCCTCCTGCAATCTGCATCTTCCCTCCTCCAATGGCAATCATATCCCCAAACAGGGGATTTTTAGCAGCACAGGAAGGCTATTCTGCCAGCTGACTAGCCAAACAGGGCTTGGAGGGGTAGCAGGCAGAAAGGCCAGCTTCTCTTTTTTGACCCTTAGCCAAGTAAGGCTCAGGGCAGGGCCAGTCTTCACAGAACTGGGTGGAGAAGGAATAAAATAAATCTCTAATAATAATGTATACTGGTACCTGGCAAGCCTCTGCACAAATTAAAAATTGGGTGTAGGTAAGAGTCCCAGGATCTGCTTTAACTGGGGATGTAACCCTTCCATTTACAGAGATGATGCACTGGAGTGCTGATAGTCCTCCAGTAACCTTTGTGGAATGCCCCTTCCTGCCCCAGGAGGACAGACAAGCTCTCCTGCAATAGCACAGTTGACTATGAAAGAATCATAGACTGTCTCAACACAAAGATTCATGAGATATGCCCACAGACCCCACATGGGCAAGTGCAGAAAGAGTGACAACATAGTTTGTGATGAACTGAGAAAATACATATTATTTATAATGAATATTATTTGTGTCTCAGTTTCCCTGTTCATCTGTGTATTGCTAATTGAAGGAATGCATAGTTAAACTTAAAGTGGCTGTAAAATAGTTGTTAAAGAATCCAGGAAAGGTAAACCTATGACAAAGATTACAGTTTAAAAAGGTGCCACTGACAAGAAGAGAAGGGGGCAGTTGTCAGAGATGCTAGCCAGGAAGTGTCAGTGAAAAGGCTGTATTCAGTGTTGTTGTAGCTTCTTGCTCCAGGATATTAGAGAGAAAAGGTGGGAAGGTATAATCTTTTATTGGATCAACTTCTGTTGGTGAGAGGGACAAGCTTTCAAGCTTACAGAGAGCAATCCTTCAGATCTGTGAAATGTAATCAGAGTGTCATAACTAAATGCAAGGTAGAACAGACACTTTAGCATAAGTAGTTAATACATATTTCAAGGGACCAGTCAAGGTGAAGTGGTCCATTAACAAAGACTAACAGTCTAAGTGAGACATAGGGGACAGGTGGAGAAAGCTGCAATCAGAGTAGGCTGATACGCCCCACTAGGAAATGGGAAATAAATCAGACCCTCCAAAACCTTGGATAGAGAAGTTGTGTTTAGGTAAGGGGAATGTGTCTGTCTGACTGTTTGTTACTTTAAATCCATCTCTCCAAGCACTGTGTACCTTTGGGGGAAAATAAATCATGCTTAGTTTTCAAAAGCTGGTTTTGAGTAGGAGACACAAGCCCAAGCTCAGCTAGAATGAGTCTGTCCATCTGCAAAATATCTTCATTGCTTGTATACAAATGCAAAAAAGGAACAAGCAGAATGAACTGGAAGTCATGGTATGTGAAGAAAATTATTATTTAATTGACATTACAGACACTTGATGGACAACTCCTACATGATTGTAGTATCAGCAATAAGGGGTATAGCTTGTTCCAAAAGAATAGGTATGGGGAAAAAAAGAGGAAGTGTTGCCAGTATGTCAAGAATGTATACACTTCCTCTGAGTCCAAGAGGAAGAGAGTGACAGACCTACTCAGAGTCTCTGGGTGAGAATAAAAAGGGAAAAGACCAGTAGATATGTTATGGTTGGGTCTACTATATACCACCAAACCAGGAAAAGGAAGTGGATGACACTAGGAGGTTAGCTCATGCACATGAGCTAGTATTAAGGGAGATTTTAACTTCTCTGATATATTTGGAAGATATTACAACAAAACTAATATGTCCTGCAAATTCCTTCTGCAGATTCAGAAAGTTGAGGAAACAATTAGGGGGTCATCCATTTTGAATTTGATTGACCAATGGGGATGAATTAGCTGCAAATGTGAGGTGGTTGGGAACTTAGGAGGAAATGATCATGAATTGATAGAATTCAAGATCTTATGAAAAGGAGGACATGAGAACAGCAAAACAAGGGCACTTGATTCAGAAAGGTGAATTTCAATCAACTCAGAGAAATAGGAGCCAAGTTCCCATGGAAAGACCAATTAGGAAGAAAAGGAGTTGAAGGGGGCTAGCAGTTGCTAAAAGATGTAATACTAGCTATTCCAACACAGAAGAAAGACAAGAAGAGCATAGAAGGCCAGTGTGGTGGCAGAAGAAGAATTTAGCTATCTAAAGCCAAAAGGGATACCTACAGGAAATGGAAAGAGGGGCATGACCCTAAGGAAGTACACATTGGAATAGCGCAAGTGAAGAGGGTCAAAATCAGAAATACCAAGGCAAAGATAAGTAGCATCTGACAAGGAATATTAAAGACAACAAGAAGAGGTTCTTCAACATGTCAGACAAAAAAGAATATCAAGGACAGTTTAGACAGACAAAAAACTCACCAATAATAATAATAATAAAAAAATCTAAACCTGGCAATGAAATGCAACTTGGAAAGCTAAGATGTAAGACTTGTTTGTTTAAAAACAAAAACACATTAATGAAATGGTTACAATGATGCAATTTATCTTTTATCTTTTTTTTTTAAGATTTTACTTATTTAAATATAGGTTTAGGTACGGTTTCAGCTATGAAAAAAAAGGCAAAAAAGTGCATAAGTCAGAGAGAAGGCAGAAATCAAGTAGTAAGATGTCTGTTTTCCATGGCAGAAGAAAAAAAAAGGGGAGGGGGGAAGGCAGGGGAAACTGGAGGGACAAGAGTTTCAAGGTAGCATTAAAAAAGTTTGAGGCCAAACTTAGTTTCCTGTGTTTTTATTTGGTCCATTAAAAAAAGTGTATTCACATTTTTACTTCCCCTCCTCCCCAGACAACTGGCTCTAAGAACTGAGTATCAGTGATCAGGAATGACAGGTTTCAGAGTAGCAGCCGTGTTAGTCTGTATTTGCAAAAGAAAAGGAGTACTTGTGGCACCTTAGAGACTAACAAATTATTTGAGCGTAAGCTTTCGTGAGCTACAGCTCACTTCATCAGATGCATGCAGATAAAGGAGATAAAGGAGGAACTGGTGTGAACTAATAGACCAGTCTGCTTGACTTCGATATCTGGGAAGCTACTAGAGCAATGTATTCAATATTCAATTTTCAAATACCTGGAGGATGAAGAGATAATCACTAGCAGCCAGCATGTATTAACCAAGAACAAATCATGGCAAACCAGCTTGATTTCCTTCTTGTCAGGGTAAATGGTTGGTGGATAGGGAGAATGCAGTGCACATAATATATCTGGACTTCAGCAAGAATTTTGGCAAAATCCCACATGACATTCAGATATGTAAGCTGGAGAAATGAGGGCTTGATGGAACTACCATTAAGTGAATATATAATTGTTTAAACAACTATAGTTAAAGGAATTATAACAGTTTGGAGGAGGGTCTCACATGGAGTTCAATTGAGATCAGCTCTGGGTCCAGTGTTGTTTAACATCCTTATTAGTAATTTAGTATGCAAGGTCCTGGAATAGTATGCAAGGTCCTGGAAAAAATTTGAAGGAGAAATTAGTTAAGGACATTGAAGTCAATGGTAAATGGGACAAAATACAACATGGTTTTACAAAAGGTAGATCATGCCAAACCAACCTGATCTCCTTCTTTGAGAAAGTAACAGATTTTTTAGACAAAGGAACACAGTGGGTCTAATTTCCCTAGATTTCCTAGTAAAGTGTTTGCTACTGTGCCACATGGGAAATTATTAGTTAAATTGGAAAAGATGAGGATCAATATGAAAATTGAAAGATGATAAGGAATTAGTTAACAGGGAGACTACAGCGGGTCATACTGAAAGGTGAACTGTCAGGTTGGAGGGACGTTACCAGTGGAGTTCCTCAGGGATCGGTTTTGGGACCAATCTTATTTAATCATTTTATTACTGACCTCGGCACAAAAAGTGGGAGTGTGCTAATACAGTTTGCGAATGATATAAAGCTGGTAGGTATTGCCAATTTAGAGAGAGACCAGGATATCATACAGGAAGATCTGGATGACCTTATAAACTGGAGTAATAGTAATAGGATGAAAATAGGATGAGAAGTGTAAAGTCATGAATTTAGGGATTAATAAAAAGAATTTTAGTTATAAACTGGGGACGCATCAATTAGAAGTAACGGAGGAGGAGAAGGATCTTGGAGTATTGGTTGATCACAGGATGACTATGAGCCGCCAATGTGATATGGCTATGAAAAAAAACTAATGTGGTCTTGGGATGCATCAGGTGAGTATTTCCAGTAGAGATAAGGAGGTTTTTAGTACCATTATACAAGCACTGGTGAGACGTCACCTGGAATACTGTGTGCAGTTCTGGTCTCCCATGTTTAAGAAGGATGAATTCAAACTGGAACAGGTACAGAGAAGGGCTACTAGGATGATCCGAGGAATGGAAAACCTGTCTTATGAGAGGAGACTCAAGGAACTTGGCTTGTTTAGCCTAACCAAAAGAAGGCTGAGGGGAGATATGATTGCTCTCTATAAATATATCAGAGGGATAAATACTGGAGAGGGAGAGGAATTATTTAAACTCAGTACCAATGTGTATACAAGAACAATGGCTATAAACTGGCCACCAGGAAGTTTAGACTTGAAATTAGACAAAGGTTTCTAAGCATCAGAGGAGTGAAGTTTTGGAATAGCCTTCCAAGGGAAGCAGTGGGGCAAAAGATCTATCTGGCTTTAAGATTCTACTTGATAAGTTTATGGAGGAGATGGTATGATGGGATAATGTGATTTTGGTAATTAATTGATCTTTAAATATTCAGGGTAAATAGGACTAATCCCCTGAGATGGGATATTAGATGGATGGGATCTGAGTTACCCAGGAAAGAATTTTCTGTAGTATCTGGCTGGTGAATCTTGCCCGTATGCTCAGGGTTTAGCTGATCGCCATATTTGGGGTCGGGAAGGAATTTTCCTCCAGGCAGATTGGAAGAGGCCCTGGAGGTTTTCCGCCTTCCTCTGTAGCATGGGGCATGGGTCACTTGAGGGAGGCTTCTCTGTTCCTTGAAGTCTTTAAACCAGGATTTGAGGACTTCAATAGCTCAGACATAGGTGAGGTTTTTCATAGGAGTGGGTGGGTGAGATTCTGTGGCCTGTGCTGTGCAGGAGGTCGGACTAGATGATCAGAATTGTCCCTTCTGACCTTAGTATCCATGAATCTATGAATCTATAATTACCTGGATGTAAGAATAGAGAGAATACTGATCAAATTTGCAGATGACACAAAGGTGGGGAGAGGATGCCAACACTTTAGAGGATAGAGGTAAAATTCAGAAGGATCTTGATTATTTGGAGAACTGGGCTATGGAAAGCAAAATGAAATTCAACAAAGACAAATGTAACATGCTACACTTTGGGAAGAAAAACCAAATGCACAAATACAGAATGGAGGATAACTGGCTTGGCAGCAGCACTGCTGAGAAGGATCTGGGATTTGTGGTGTATCACAACCTCAACATGAGTCAGCAATGTGATGCTGTTGCAAAAAAAGCAAATGCAATTTTAGGTTGCATTAACAGAGGCATATCATGTGTCAAGGTTCCTTCCCCACTCTGAACTCTAGGGTACAAATGTGTGGACCTGCATGAAAGAAAGGTGGTTACCCCTTCCCTTTATATTTTTGACATCATGCAAGTCATGGGAGAGGATAGTACTTCTCTACTCCTGGTTAGGCCTCAGCTGGAGTACTGTGTCCAATTTTGGTCACCAATGTGCAGAAAGGAAGTAGAGAAACTATAAAGGATCCAGAGGTGAGTGACCAGAGTGACCAAAGAGATGGAATGCAAGCCATCTGAGCAAAGGCTGGAGGAACTGGGTATGTTTAGTTTGGGAAAGAGGAGACTGAGGGGGGTATATGATAGAAGCCTTCACATGTTGAAAGGCAGCCATTAAAAAAAAAGATGGAGAAAAGTTGTTTTCTCTTGTCACAGAGGGCAGAACAAGAGGTAACAGGTTCAAACTACAGCATAGCAGATTTAGATTAAATCTCAGGAAAATCTTTCTAACTGTAAACCAATAGGACAATGGAACAGACTGCTTTGAGACATTGTGGAAGCTCCTTCCCTGGAGGTTTTCAAAAGGAGGCTGGATAGCCATCTGTCTTGGATGGTTAAGACATAACAAATCCTGCATCTTGGGGCATAGAGTAGATGATCCTTGCGGTACCTTCTAGCCCTATGATTCCATTATTCTACCTTGGCTGGGGGTCTCTCTCCCAGCTGAAGTGCAGACATATTGAATGATGCACAGCAGCAGCCAGATCAGGGAGCTGACCAAGTGTCCCTGCTCCCCTGCACCTGAAGCCCAGAGCACTACCTGCCCAGTTCCCTGTTCTGGCTGATTCTTTTACAGAACTGCAAGTGTCTTCTTCTCTGAAGGAGAAACAGCCCTCCCACCATCTCTGAAATGACTCTTGTCAGTCACCTGCTCCCTGCCAACCCTGGCTCCACTTCTGCCTCTGAGCTCTGAGGGGCTGGGCCAGAGGAGGAATGAGGCCTGGGATACCATCTTACACCCTCTCCAGGTACAGAGGAAATACAATAGGAGTGGAAAAATAGATCAGGCCTCACAATATTTCCACTTCACGGACACTAGCCCCCACTGTCCCATCTCCCTGCAGATCCAAACTCAGTTGAATTAGTCACAGTTGGTACCTAGAGACTGTAACCCAGCCTCTTGTTTGAGAGTGAGGGAATTGTGGAATTCTGCTCCAGGACAGATAAAGACCCAAGGCCTAATACCTGTGGAGGATACATTCAGAGACAGCCCGTGAAGGGACAGCAGTGTGTCTAGTATGACAATAGTAATCCGGCTAGGGCCTTGCTGAAGGAATGCATGCACCTGGGGTAGGCTAACTTGGGTACTGTGCAGTATAGGCACAAGTGTCTTTAGGAGACTAAGTCGCACTTTCAAAATGACTTAGGCACTTATTCTTCTAAATCCCATTGACCTCCTAAGTGCTTACATTTCCGCTCTCTTAGAGGCTCACTCTTCCGCACCTTCACTGATTTTCACTGGGCTGGGGTGTGGGAGGGGTGGGGGTTTTGGGGTGGGGCCAGGGATGAGGGGTTTGGTGTTCCAGGGAGGCTTCAGACTGCAGGGAAGGAGTGGAGGGATTTGGAGTGCAGGAGGGAATTGTGGGTTGAGACAGAGGGTTGGGGTGTGGGAGGGGTGAGGGCTCAGGCTGGAGGTCAGGCTCTGGGTGGGGCGAAGGATGAGGGGCTTGGAGTGCAGGAGGGGTCTCCAGACTGGGGGGTGGGGCTGAGGGATTTGGAGTGTGGGATCGGGCTGCAGGAGGGGGCTGCAGGAGAGAGGGAGGGCTCTGGTTGGGGGTGCAGGCTCTGTGGTGGGGCTGGAGATGAGCAGCTTTGGGTGAGGAGGGGTCTCCGGGTTTGGGGGGCAGCTAAGGGCTGGGGCAGGGAGTTGGGTGTGGGCTTACCTCAGGTGGTTCCCGGTCAGAGGTGCAGCAGGGCTAAAGCAGGGTCCCTGCCTGTCCTGTCTCTGCACTGTGCCCAGGACGTGGCCAGCAACGTGGTCTCTCACAGTTCCCTCCTCCATTTCTGGCCAATGGGAGTACAGAGCTAGTGCTCGAGGCGGAGGCAGCACCCAGAGCCCCATCTCCCCCGACTACTAGCTGAACCCGTTGGCTGCTTCCGGGGCACAGCATGGAGACAGCACAGGAAGGGACTACCCTGCTTTAGCCCCACAGCACTATCAGCTGGACTTTTAATGGCCCAGTCTGCGGTGCTGACCAGAGCCTTTTCGATTGGGCATTCCGATTGAAAACCAGATGCCTGGCAACTCTGCACTCAGGGCTCCTCTGGCAGAGGGAGGGGCAGGGTGTCTTGGGGCTCTGGACGTAGTGGGGGGGGTGGGTGGAAGGGGCAGAGCTAGCGCTAGCCTCCCCAGAGGTGCTTGGCAAGTGAGTTCAGTTTATGATGACCCCCTCAATCAGGGCATGCTAAGCACAGTTCTGCTGCCCTTTACTCATACAATAACATTTCCTTACCTCTGCATTCAATATTAAAGTGAATTATACCCCAAAAGCAGCCAAAACTGATAACTTTGGCAAAGCATATCTATCTGCCAAACACCTAAGCCGCGTAGGGTCATCTATGCAAATACGGTCTGCTCCTTACTTCCTTTCCCCCAGTGTGTCAGTAGATGTCAGGGGAGAGCTCATTTACATACTGCTTATATTAGAAAGCTTTCAAAAGCAGTTTTTAAAATATTTGTGTCCTATTTGCTATTTAAGTTTTCTGAGACACACTGATTAAAAAAAAGGACAAATCCCCCCTTAATTCATTCATAGATAAAGTGTGAATTGTAAGACATCTTGACCTTTGCTTTAAATATTGCATATTAAAAGAAGGAGCTAATGGTCACTTTGATTGTGGTTCTTTCCCCTGAACAATGATGTCCTTTGGACCTAAATTCATGTTAACTTATTCCTGGGTAAACTTTATAACCAGATAAATTAAATATGTGTCCTCAGACTACATTTTTCCCTGTTTAAATTTTGATCTTCATGAATATTCATTGACGTCACTTGCACATATTCTGCTAATTCAGTGAATCATGTTCAGTCTACTTAACACTGGAGTACAGACAATTTTAAGAAGAGAAAATTGCTTAAAACTGAAACTTAATTTAACAAAACTTCTGATAGGAAACAGCATCAGAAACAGATAAGAAGCATATCTGCTATCATGAAAGTATGCAGATTAATGAATTAAACAACAATGCCACAGTTTCCTTATGTAGGTACCTAAATAACACCAGCTAAATTTAAAAGTACATGCAGCATTCCCATTTGCATGCAGAAGGCCCTGGTCTTCTTGAAGTCGCTAGCCACACTCTGTTCTGATTGGACAGGAGGTGACACAGAACTAACCATTTGCATAAAAATCTATGTGATTGCATGTCTTTGTTCCTTTGCGTGCATAAGTTCCTGGTTTGCATATGCAAATAAAAGATCTACAGTTGCATGCATATTTTTATGGGTACAATTTAGGCACCTGCATTTGAAAATGTGGCCCAAGGAATCTATTTGAAAAAATTGGGAGAAAGAAGATACAGTAAATAATCTAGGATCACATTCTCTCTTAATGCTCCTATATCTTGCAACCCCTGTGTGAACTTCATTATTGCTGCCCTTAAGAAAACAGAAGCTGAACTCTTTGTTGTGGGATGGCTACTGTGATTGTGGCTGAAATTGCCCTCAGCATTTGGTTTATATTTGTTTCATCTGAGGTCATGCTGATATTAGTGACTGAATCAACAACAAGTTTGTGCTGCATGAGAAAATATTGCAGCTGAAGAGGAAAAGCAATAAAATGTCAGTACAGTAGTGCCAAGAATGACAGTAGGGGGTTCTCATGCTCTGACACTGGTCTTTTGATCATTGATGCCAGCAGGAAGCAAAGGGACCTCCTGAGACAAAAAGGCCAAAGTCAAAAGGTTCTACCTCACCTATTAGCATGCTTCCATTTGTTTTTTTAGAGAGGGAGCTGTGCTTTTTGAACATAGCTAGGAGGGTACATTGAAAGAGTTCTCACTGACATCTTGACTTCTGAAGGCAAGACTGGGAAGAAATTAAAGTATGAACTGTGGGAATTATATGTGGAAGATCCCCATTAGCAGCAGAAACAGTGTGCTTTTGTTGCAGCAGGATGGTGGAAGCTGCAGATGGAGCAATATGTGGTGATCCAGCCACTGACAAGCTAGAGGCGGTCTGTTGGCTATTAAAAGAGCCAGAGTTTGTGCCCCATGAAGGAGAATCTCAGCTTTCATGTATTTTTATTTAAAAACGTAAATTTCTAGCGCTGTTCTTTGAGGAGAGAGACTTATATATTCCAGAACAAAAGCTTACATAGCATCAAAACATAAATCTTAAGTCTGGGCTGTACCACATCCCTTCTCTCCCTCCTCCACAAAAAGTCTTATTAATAATCCCCAAGATCCTGAGGATGCAGAGTGGTGTGATAATGATGGACAGGCAATCCTTATCTTTTGAACTGTGGGATGTTGTGGGATGTTAAGCCTGGCTCTGATTTTTAAAAATTTTCAGCCATAGCTGAGGCTGGAACTGAGTCAACTCTTTCTCATTCAAGCAGATACTGTGCTGTGGTATTGACCTACCTGTAGAGCTGATCAGAATCTGGAATTTCCAGTCAACATGAAATTCTGAAACGTCAAGAATGAAATAAATTGGTCCAGATCAGAACAAAAATCTGAAATTTCAAACTGTTGAATGAAAATTATGAAAAATTTCTATTGAGAATCATTTTGTTTTAAATTTCTCATTTTCTTGTGATATCAAAATCTTTTGTGTCAATAACATTCCATTCTATATATATTTATGTATATATATATATCTCCTACTCAAATTAATATTTTAATATAATATAAAAGTCAAAACTAAATGACGCCAAATAATAAAATCAAACGAGACATTTCAACATTATTGAAACAAAGAGTGGAAGAAGTCAACAAAATTTTCAACTTTTCTATAAAAAAAAGGCATTGAAATCAACATAGTCCCGCAGAATGTTTTGATTTTTGAAATAATTGCTTTTTTTGTTGAGAATCTGTTCCATCAGAAAAAATGTGACTAGTTCTACCTACTTCTGTGAGCTAATGTAATATCTCCTGCAACTGCTACCAGGAAATGCCTCTCACACGTCCTCCACTAGTGCCTTTAGGAATGCAAAACCAACATATAGTTTCCTCTTGCACCCTTCCAGTGGTTATTTCAGCAGTAAAAGAGTAGGAAGAAACAAGATAGAACCAGTATACTGTTGCTACTGCACTAAAGTCAGAGCCTTGCAGCTCCTGATACCAGCTTCTCTCTCCACTAGTACCTGGCAGGCCACCCCCAGTCTGGGGTACATAGAGCCATAACTAGGAGTGATCATGCAGCCCTGCTTTCTCAAGTCCTGTGAAATAGCCAGGAATCAAGAGGAAGATTTGGCTATATGAATGTTCAAAAAGTGAATATGTCCCGAGGTGTTTCAAAATCATTTGTCCCTACAGTATGTCTTTTCATCCTGAAAGATCCCAAACATTTTTTTTTTTTTTTTTTTTTTTTTTTGTTTTTTTTTTTATTTCATTACTGAATTTGTAGTCACCTCTGGGGTGATGCCACACAGCAGAGCACAGCAACATTTCACAAGAGGATAGGCCAGAAAGCAATTACATGGCCAATTAAAACCCCAGGGAAAATTTAGGGGCAAAATATATTACCTGAGCTAGAATTGGTCATTTTACCAGGTTAATATGAGTTCTCTAATAATCATAACTTGTTATTACCTCAGTTTTGGAAACCAAGCACATTACCTTGAGCAATAAAGTGCTCACCATGGCCACACCCTTACCCTTATGAGGTACAGATACACAAGGAAAAGTGCTACCACTTACAGCACAGCATTACCAACTTTTGCAATTTCATCTCATATTTGGTGTTTACTTAAAGCACAAGCTCCTGGAGATAACTGATTATGTAAGACTCTAAGCTCGCATCTTAAAAAAGAAAGTAAGTTTATAGCCTCATGGTTGCAGAGAAAAGCTTAAATATATTACCCAAATGCATTCTAACTGGTCAAAACCAAAAGGCCAACAAAGAAATCCACATTATAATTTTTTAAAAATCTCATGATATTTTGGTATGTGACTCATGATATTTTAAACTTTGGGGTTGGCAGCATTGCTTACTAAATCACTAATGTGACTTCCAAAGTGCTCCTCTGAAGACCCAAGACTGCCATGCAAATATTGACCCCTTTGGCTTGTGAGAGCCCACAGGATCACTTCCCACAGGGCACTGATGCAGAATGAAAATGAATGAAAATAAGATTAAAAGACTGGAGAACAGAGTCCAAGTATAGTGAAGTATTAGGCATCTCAGCTAAAGCTTAATTCAGCTGTCATAAGTCACTGGAAACATTGCCTTTGAATTCAGGGGATTTGAATCAAGCCCTAAGAGAAAGTAAAGACAATGTGCCAGATTCTTGCCCCTTGCTCTGTCTAGTAGAGCTTGTTAAAAAATCAGCACTTGTTCTTCAAGGAAAATTTTGAAAAGTTTTTGTTTATTTTTACATTTCCCATGATTGTTCTTAAAAAAAAAACAAAACAAAAAATTAGTGTTCAGACCTCTATTTTTCCCCTTTCCTCTCCCTTATTTCCTCCCCCCCCCTGCATTTTCCAGTGGGAAAACAGGGAGAGAGAACAGAAACAGGGGAAAAGGGAAGAAATGGGTGACCAAAAATGAAAAAGTATTCTCCACAAACATTTTGTTTAAACACCATATAAAAATAAAAATAAAACCCTCCTGTTCCATCTAAAAAAACATTTCAGTGAAAAATTTTCAATCAGTTTTACTGTCAATTTTGAAAGCCAGAATTTTCCCTGTGGAAAAGGAATCTGTGTGTGGTGTATGCAAGGAGCAAGTACTTAGTTCTATAGCTATTCCTGTCTGTCAGAATGATTCGTTGGTATTGTGGGTAAAAGGTGCAAGTCAGAGCAACCCTTTGACTACTCTAACTTACATAAATTAGATCCCAGAATTTGAGGACCACACATTTGGCCTATGGCTAAGTTTGCCTCCCACCCAGCTTGGATACAGCTCAGAATCTATTTCTATGTATTTTGTTAGTATATATATACAAAGAATCTGTGGATTTAATGCAACTGTAGTGAGACAAAAATATAACGTCTATAGCATTATGACAAGAACTCCCAGAAGCTAGAAGGCCTGCAGGAATCTAAAAGGAAATAATTATTCAGAGATATAATCACTATATACTTTTTTTAAAAACTCTGTCACTGAAAGAGTTTATAACAATGTGAAATGTAAAAATAAACTTTTGTTCCAAAATTATATTGCATATTTCCAAGATTTAAGTAAACTCACTAACCCTGATTCCCTGTTGCCCTGCCATTCATATAGTCATTTACCATCTGTGTAAAATGGGATAGAAAAATCTATCAAATTAGAATGGGACTGTTTTAAACCTATTCTGTACTTATGTTGCACAGGTGTAAAGGACTACAGAAGCTGCAGGACAACAGAGAATCTGTCACACTCACCTGAGGTTGCATAGGATACTTTTTAATTAAAAGGAAAAAAAACATCTTGGCAAAGAGCAGATAAGACTCTCTTGTATTTCCCAGACTTTAGGGCCACATTCAGTCAAAGGTATGTTCATTAGAGCTGGTTAAAAATCAAAATGATTTTTTGAAGAAAAATGCAGTTTCAGTAAAATCATAATTTTATTTTGGAAAGTTTCAATTTTGCTGAAATTTTATTTTTTGGAAAGGAAGTTGAAAAAAATATTTTGTTTCAGGTTCATTTGTCCTTAATTGAAATATTTCCCTTTGTTGAATTGACCTGAAATATTTTGCCTCAAATCTATTCAACATTATACGGCATATTCCAATGGTGCTTATGGGGTCTGTAGTTCAGGCAACTTATGTCCCATTCTGACCTATGGGCAAGGCTCCCTGGTCAGGCTACATCATTCATGATGCAATTCAGAATCTTCTCGGACTGAGCTGCATGCTGCACAATGGGAAATGTGGTCTGGCCTCGGATTCCTGCTTATAGAGGTGAATAGGAGCATCAGGCACTCAAACTACAATTCCCAAGAAGCAATATGTTACCAAAGAGAAAGCAGTTTAATATTGAACTGACTGTTTCAGGTTTGGGGAAGTTCTATGCCTTGTGCTGTACTGGATGTCAGGCTAGATTATATCAATTTAGTGTTAGACTCTACGAAAACAAACCGAAACTTAACATTTTGATTTGGGAATATTGAAATGTTTCATTTCAATTGAAAATGCCAAGAGAAAATGTTTCTTCATTTTTTTCAGAACATTTGCTCTATAACAATATTTGCTAGTTCAGCTTTTCATCCTCAATTCACATGAAAACAAATATTGACATATTAGAGATTCCAATTTTCACTTAGTTCTAATGTTCATCTTTCTGTTTAGCCTGTCCTTTTACCTTCATTGCCATAAGTTCGATGTGGCAATCAACATATGGGACAGAATCTATGAGTCTATCCTTACTTGGGTGTTAATAGAATGCTGAAGTCAGAATTATGCAGTTACTTCAAAAGGAAATTAATGTCTTTGAACAAGGTGCAGTTTATACTCTTTAGCTTTGGAGGCCTGAGGTATCTTCGCAGGCTAGACCCAGAGAGCTGACCAGTTGCAGAGAACTATTAGTGAGTTTTATGGATATAATTATTTATTTTATTTTACTTAAACCAAATAAATAAAATAACAACTATCCAGGGTCCCAGATGCCATTCCTGTCATTTCAGAAAAACAATTTACAAAATTACCACAAAACTCATAGCAGCACATTTCCAACACCACACACATTCATGCATCTAAAAAGGTCCACTTGTATGAGAGATTCTACTGGTTCCAGAGATATTTCCCACTTGTAATAGTGGAGTTCCATTAGAAGTATTGAAAACTTTCAGACCAGTGGAACTTTTTCAGTGCATCCACTTTATCAACCCCAAGACAGCAAAACATGTAATGAACAAACATCTCCCCATCATTCAAATTCCACAAAAACACCCACAATCACTTCTGCCTTCCTCAAACATATGCTCAGATAGACTTATATGCATCTCACACAGCCATTCCATAAGAATGAAATTATATCTATCTATCTATCTATCTATCTATCTGATGCCTAAACTTAAGACCTGCTATTGGGACACCATCTCTCATGCATCTGCTGCAGGCAATTAGAAAACCTGGGTGGTTGGAAGTAAGGAAGCAGAATGTAGTTAATCAGTTTAGTGTTGATCAATATGGAAAGATCATTATAAAATCCTACTAAACTGTTGACAGAGAATGATTCTCCTTCAGAGCTCTTGGGACACCTTCATATTCCTTTAGCCTCTGAGGGCAGACTATCAAGACATGTGCCTGTGTCTCACTGACACGTGACCTCAAACCAATGATTGGTCCAGGACTTGGGAAAAGTGCATTCCAAACATCCGATTCAAAGTGTTCCCCGTAGATCTGGATGAAAAGTTATTGTCTACACTTTTTTTTTAATTATTTTTAAATGAAATGGAAATTTTTGCAAGAAGTAGAAAACTGAAAATGTTTTGGTTCAGCAACTAAAAACCAAAACTCGGGGGGAGGAGAGGAGATTGAGGGAGTTCAGCTTCTCAACCAAAACCTGAAGAATTTATATGGAAATGAAAAATGTTCATCATTTTTAGGGGATTTTTTCCCCTGACCAGTTCTAGCAGATAAGCCCTGTGATATAACATGGCCATGGAATCCTGAACTGAATTAGAAAAAATCATCATCTATACAGATTTTATCTCAACTAATCCCCCTTTGGCAGATGTTGAACCAAACTCCACCTGAAACCAACTGCCCCTAAATCAAATCCTTTAGCAACATCAAGCCATGTCTCAATTATACATTCAAAATTGAAATTGTCATCAATTATCAAAACATGGAAAACTGATGATATCGGAATCATTGACCAACCCAGATTGAAGGTCAAAACCTTTTCTGATACTGTCCCCTGCCAGCAGATAACAGACACAGCCAACGGCACCACAACTAGATATCTCACTCCAGGTTTCTGCCTGACATGAGCTATTTTCCTGCCTTGCCTCCTTTTGCCCAGAACTATAGAAATCAAAGAGCCCCGCCTTTTGAAATCAAATATGTACAATATTAACTTGGATTGAACCCTCCTTAGTTGCTCAGCTTGCCTTGCACAGCAAGATATTAATGATTTCTGACACGCTAATGAAGAGCAGATTCAGAAAAGTCTACCAAAAATACTCAGAGTGAATTTAAAGTGAAGGTGCCTGTGGTCATATACAAAATTAACCCACAAATTGTGGAAATATTTCAGGATAGGATATTTACTTCTTTGGGTTCTTATCTTATTCATTAACTGCCTCAGGGCCCAATGTTTCCCTCTCTTTGAAAAAAACAAGGAGGAGGGGGGGAAAGTCAGTTGGAAAATCTGTGAGGTTCTTCTTGCTGAGTTTCCTCTGCATCTTTACCTCCAAAGAGGCAGATCTGAAGCCTAGGAAGTGGGGAGGAAACAGAGCCTACAACTAGTGCTTACAGTGAATAACTATGGCCCTACCAAATTCAAAGCCATGACAAATATGTTGAGGGGTGCACATTTCAGCCCTGCCTGGGAAACACCCCACACTGATTGGTTGCTTTACCTATTTACCACCCAATCAGTGGTGCTGAAGCAAACAAGCAGAGCTCTCCCCCCGCCCCAGGAACCTGCCATCGTTTCAGCAGGAGGATCAGAGGCTGAAGGAATGATAATACAGCTTCTAGTATTTAATTCTTGTAGCTATCTTCCTGAAAGAAAAAATGTTGAGTCCTGGGATGGGGATGTGAGCAAAAGGGAATGTAAGCCAGAAAAATGCACCATCAATATTTATGCATGTAAAAGATATTATAGTATATTCAAAATAATTTGAGATAAACTGATTTTAGAATAATACTTTTCTATTGTACGACAGTGAAGTCCTAAACCCCAGATATTAATAACATCCCATACTGATTTAAATAAATGGGATTCTTCCTTTAATCACCCTGACCTGAGACAACTAATAGTTGTAAACCCTCTTAATTACTTTCTAGGATAGGATTACTCTCACCTGACTGAGTAAACTGACATTTTAAATTCCTTCTTTCAATAAATGGAATGTGTTATATTCAGTGCCACATTCCTAATGTCCCAGTGCTTGGCAAACCATATTGTGGATTTTATTCAAAAACACTAAGACAGGTGTTTAGGCAGATATCCCTAGCTGCAGAAAAAGTGAGGAGTTTACTTTCAATGAGGCACTGAAGGCAAAAAGCCTGGTAGCTTGTGCAACCTTACTTTTCTTAAGAAATGTAAACATACAGATGCCATTTGGACTTGTGTCAAATTCATTTTGCTGCCCCCAGACATTTTATTTCTTTAGATTCGCATTTTCAGTGAAAAATCACACATTGGCTTCAGGGAATAGCTCTGTTGAATGAACATGCTCTAATACAATTCCTGAGATTATTGGAGTGGAGGAGATGTAACTGTTAATGTCAGCAAAAACTGAGCGTGGGCACAATCTTGTTAGAGATGCTAGAACTGTTTAAAATAGGATATAGTCTCTGTGAGTGTTGTTCAAATGTCGCCAAATAGCTCTTGTTAATGAACTTCAATACTGACAAGACACCCTTTAATTATAGAAATATGCACTGATGAGTGATGTTCTTTCATGTTGTATTCTTTTTCCCCTCCAGAAATTAAAGACGGAGGGCCCCAATCTGACAAGAACTTATACCACTACACACAAGGGAGTAGTCTCATTGAAGTCACAGGAACTACCTCTGTTTATAACATTGAGAATGTGAATAAGTAGTTGCAAGATTGAGGCCTACAAGTTAATTTTACAAAGTTAGGTCCATATCAAAATCAGTAGTCTTCGCTCTTCTTTTCCTGGTTTCTGATCTTATAAATCAATCCAGTCATATATCATTGGCAGGGCTTTTCTGGTGCCTTTAACTTCTTAACAGTAAAATCTATTGGCCTCACAGGAAAACTGACCCTTGAGGAAATCCCCATAGGAAAGAATCAATTATTCACAAAAAAGAGTTCTCTCCAGATAAAAACTTATAATACTAATACTACTACCATCATGGATATCCCCTGCAGTAATATATAATTCACAGTCAAAAACTATGTTAAAATGGAATTAAGATTGATAGTACATAAAAACGGCCATTACAGGGTCAGACCAAAGGTCCATCTAGCCCAGTATCCTGTCTTCCAACAGTGGCCAATGCCAGGTGCCCCAGAGGGAATGAACAGAACAGGTAATCATCAAGTGATCCATCCCCTGTCACCCATTCCCAGCTTCTGGCAAACAGAGGCTAGGGACAACATTCCTGTCCATCCTAGCTCATAGCCATTGATGGACCTATCCTCCATGAATTTATATAGTTCTTTTTTGAACCCTGTTATAGTTGACCTAGTACACATCACTATGTGGGTAAGGATAAGGTAAACGCAAATAAAGAGTAAATTAGGGTTTAAAAAAAAGGATTTTGTAATTAGAGCCTGATATTTTTATTCCCCTACAATTGTAAGCCATGCATAACAGCACTAAACAAATAAATACATTTTAAAAATAAAATGGCTATATAATCAGGTCCTTAAAAATATACCATTGTTCTGTATACCACATAACAACATGAAAGGACTCCATGCTCATAAACCTAAACTGGTTCAATATTATATAGCATTCCCAGAGATACTACAACTGCAGCCATTCTAGTCATGTGTAGACAGACTGGCATTGTGGTGTGGTATCACCTCCAAACACTTCCCTCCTGTAACTAAGTTCCATTTGATATACTGTGAAATGTTCAAACTGTGAACTGACTTTTAAACGGGGGTGGTTGGAAAAGTTTCCCAACACTGCCTTTTTATTTTTCAATGGAAAATTGGGGGTACTGAGACAACTGAAATTTTAATGGAAATTTTCTACTTTCCTAGAACAATTTTTACTTTGCTTTTTTCTTACACAAAACACTGAAAACCAAAAAATTTAAGAGCCAAAAAAGAGACCATTTTGGTTTTTTTCAATAAAAACTTTTTTTTTTTTTGGTTTTTCTTTGAAATGTTCCACAGAACACAGTTTCTGACCATCTCTACTTTTAAGTAAGAGTAAAACACACAATTTACAAAAATGTATTTTTCAAACAAAGAGAAGTTTTGTTGTTTGTTTATTTTATTCAAGTGCTTTTGACTAGAATCAGCAAGGCTTCAAATATACATAATTCTCTGAGTATACTTATTGGCTGAAAACAAAACTACCAATGTTCAGCCTAAAAAGCAAGACATTAAAAGTTATAAGCAGCTAAAAATGACTTTTCAAATGGAAATGTTTGTAGCATTAAAACAATAGGAATTAGTGTGCCTATTATGTATTTACACACAAACACATATATAATTAATAAACATAAAATTTTGTTCTGAAGCAGTTACAGTTACTACCCCTACAACATACCTGACAAACCCACAAAAGCAAGGAAATAAATCACATAACATTTCATACCTTCCTCTCCTCTATCCAAAGGCATATACCTTCCCATTACCACAACTGCCATTCACCAAAGACACAATGCAATCTTAACTCTATCCCCCTTTGCTCTTTACCAGATTATTTTCCCCCAGGGCTAGTAGTCATGGATGACTGCTGTAGTAGCTGGTTGCATCAGGAAAGGGTAGTTTGGTTTAGCATGAAATGCAGTAGGAGGGTAACAGGGTGTGATGGAAGGCTAGTAATCCCCAGGGAGGCAGAGCTAAGGTAGTGGTGCATGGTCTGTGGTGTACTGTTGTGGACATGTTTCTCTATACACCAAAGAGTTTGAAGCTCATTCACTTTTCTGTGGGAGAATGCTCCCTGTGCTCCTCTTGGGTCATTGCAGTTCCACATCACCCACAATCCAGGGCTGGGCCTACAAGGTGCAAATTAGTTCTCTGTAAGTAGTCACACTGAAATCAATGCTATTACTTAGATGGTAACGTACTATTTTGTATAGAGGGCAGAGCGTATGGCTACATGGAAACTATGGGGTGTGATTGGAGCTTCTGTAGATATATCCGAGCTAGCTTGGGTAACTGACAACAGTTAAGCTTTGGTAGCGAATATTCAGTGTGGGATAACTGCATGAGTAATTACACCAAGCTCCAGGTGAGCTCCTACAGCCTGTGTTGAAGTGCAGCTTCATTGCTGTTATATCCAAGGAGCTAGATGAAAGCTAGCTCATGTATATCTATACAATCTGTAATCACAACCTTTCCATGACTGCAGCATACACATGCCAGGACTGAAGTGCTGATTTTCCTTGTCAAAACTCAGTGAGCAAATATAAAGTTTTCACTGCTTCATGAATAGATTAAAATTTCCTAAAACTCATGACCACTTTCTTTGACCTATAGCTATGTGAAAAAGCTGCCTCTCCTTTCACCCTTCTCTTCCCTTTGTTTGTTGTACCTGTAGTGTGGTATTTCTTCTGACTCATTTCATTGCCTTTACACTGACTTGTCATCATTGAGAGATATTCTCTATCTGAAAGCTAAATCATGTAGTCTACATCACACCACAGCATCTTCAGATGCTCCCTCAGCTGCTGTTTGAAGGATGCCACCTGATTCGTTAAGGCACAAATAAAAAGACTTATTTTTTATTACACAAAAATAAAAAGAAAAGAAAAGCTTTGAATACTTTTCACTGAGATATGTCTCACTGCATACAACATTCTTCAGTCTCTCTTACTAGGATATATTATTTCTTCTTTTGAAGCTCATACTGTGTTAAAATGCTGCTTTGCAAATTAAGAGCTAATAATTCATAATATATTCCTGTGTGAGAAAAGTGCACTTTCATATTACCTTGAACAAGTAGTTAGATTGAAAGTGATGATAATGACACATTGACAACAGTAGTATTAAAAAAAGGAAAATGGGCTAGTCTTTCAATGGTACAGAAAAAGCTTGTAATTACTTTGCCATAACCAGTAGGTTTGAATAATAAGTGCAACTATTACAAAGTGAAATTCACAAGCTATTTTTAATTTTAAACATAACTTTTATTAAAAACATATAGTAATGGGCTGTGTTCCAACACTGATTCTTTTCCATCCTACTTTATAAAATATTTTATTCTACCCTGTTTCTTCCATGCTGATGCTTCAAACAATAGGCAAGATTTTTTTTATTTACAGTCTGAAGCTACGTAAACTTGAGCTCATCCAAGTTAAGCATGGATAAGCTAGCTCATTTTGGGGTTAGGTGAATAAGCCGATGTTTAGAGGACATTTATATCCAAGCCTTCTCAATTAAATCCTTCAGAGGGTTGCAGGAGACCTCTGATTTCTGATTTTTCACTGCTCATTCCTGTTGCTTTGCCAGGATGCTGTTGAAAGTCTTCCTATGGCCATTCTAGCAGAAAGGTGTTAGCATTTGCCAGAGCTCCTCTTCTAGATACTTGTAGAAGTTGGGAGATCCAATAAGATTTTCCATTCCTTTGGAGGGGAGCTATGAGGCATCTCACTGTCCTGTTATGTAGTCCATGGAAAAGAAGCTGAGATGGGCTGACAGGAGTGGAGAACTTGTGTGGTGGCTGATGAAAAGCGCATAGCCACTGAGGTAGAATGCATAATCAACACTCCACTTTTCTTCTTCCTATGAGTCTAACTAGGCAGAAAAGAAAAGCATGAAAGTAAGAAAAGCATATCAGCTGATATCATCTGTCTACATCTTGATGGCTGAATATTGCCAATAATCTACTAATATATTTATTTCCAAATTGTGAAGTCTGTACTTGGATTGTGACCTCTTAGGAGATAACAGGGAGCTGTGGAAAAAGAGAGGGAGAATGTGCTAGGTAGGAGACTGAGGCAAAAGGAAAGGAATATCGTGGAAGGAAATATAGTGGGCTAGTAGAAGATAGGAGAATGGGAGAGAATGAAGCTACATTAACTTGAGCTCATCAAATTTCCAAGGGAATGTGAGTGGGGCAGTTAACTGTTCTGTCTAGCAAGGGAGGGAGATACACGGGATAGTAAAGCAGTTTTCAACACTCTAGGGGATAGGCCAGGGTAAATGGAAAGCCCTCTGTGTAGTCAAGAGGAAGGCCTGCATTTTTGTGTGTATTTACATTTGAATTTTGAATCTGAGAAGATCACATGGATATTGGGGGCAGGTGGCTTCCCGTTGAAGGTGAAAAAGAATCATAAGGCAGGTAAGAAATGATGTGATGTATTATCTTTATTTAAACCTCATGATTTTTAAGACAATCATGATTTTTTTCAGTCTAACTCATAATTTTTGAGCATGTGGGGTTGGCAATATTGAGCATGTGTGTGTGTATATTATACAAGTATATGGTCTACATTTTCAAAAGTGACAGGTGATTTTGGTGCCTGAAAGTGAGTGCTCAGTAGTTTCTGAAAATCAGTTCCCTTTTTAAGATGAACCTGCCCTCCAAATCACACACACAGGTGCAAAGATGTAACCAGTTGGCACACTATACACTTGGTGTATTTTAATCTCCAAATATAACAAAAGTCAACTAAAAAACAATGCATTTATATAGCTGATTATGATTCTTTTTGTGACAAGGGGAAGTCTGTCAGAGTTATCTTTGAGAAGCTGGGTTACTGTCTGGGCTGAATTAACCTATCAAGTAGTTATTTAATGTCTGTGGAATGGTAAAGTGCCAAAAACTGCATGCTTCTCATGACACATAAAGGGATTTCTCAGGAGATCTTGATTTGGAATTTATCACTGCAAACAACTTTAGGCAACTTCACACAAAGTGAACTGCAAGGGTTTATGTTCCCTTTGCACATGCTACTATTATATATTTTAAGACAAATATTAAAAACATGTATTATTTTTAATTAGGATAATGAATGAGAATCTGGTTTAAGAATATGGTAATCCATTGGTCAAAGCAAATCAGTGACACAGAAAATATAATCAAATTCTTTACTGACTGTTCAGCCACAGACCTTTCTAACAAGATGGGCGAGCTAACACCAGTTTCATTTTTTCAGAGGCCAATTTTTGGGTCCAGGGAAAAAATGCTACCCATATACTAGTCAGCGATGAGAAAACTATTTATTAGCTGAAACCATAATACCCAGGTATCAAAGGCTTGATTCCAGCTCATGTTTTCCTATGATTTAGAGACTATTACCCAGTCAGCACAGATTGTAGATCCTGGACTCTGCCAAGATGTTCTCTCTCCATAGTATTCCATTGCTGGTTTTGTGATCTCTGATATCACCCTAGGTACACTCAGCAGATGTAATCCAAGACAAGATACAATTGTGTTGCTCTGGCCAACCCAGCTAGTGGTGTATATTGAACTGAGCACATAAGGATTCCACCTTATTTACCTATGGTATCTTGGTTTTCCCATCCAAAACTGTATCTGCACACGTGCTGCCTGGACAATATAACAACCACCAATAGATTGTCTCCTGGCATGTACTTAGCCCTTCACTTAATCTTCATTGATCAGATAAGACACTGTTGACATCTTCTCCAGCCTTGAGAGTGCAGATGAGCAACTCTCTAATACCTAGATGTGACTGGGGGGGACATGGATGCAAGTCATTTGGTTGAAATTCAATCTAGATAAAACTGAGGTGACTTTGGTGAGCTAGTAGAGCAACTAAAGGATTTGGCCAATGTTACATTGGCCTGAGGGTAGACAAAGGGAGAGTTCAGGATATCACAGAGGAGGAGGAGGTAGTGTGAGAAACTGTTCAGATTATGTTGTATATTCTACTATCACAACAGATTATTTATGAAGAGAATAATATACTGTACTCAGTGTACCAAAAAATAAAAGATATAGTTAAATTATGCAGTACTGTTTTTCTCCAAAGGACTCCAATGCATTCAAGTGCTGTGATACATTGTGGGAGGGCTTTAAAAAGTGTTTCTGTTTCTGTTATTACGCAGACTGGATTCTGAGAATATATCTACCAGACAAATGATTATCAAATCATTCCAGATATGAGTGATCCTTCTGCACAACAGTTATAGTTTACCAGGTCACAATTACAGTACAAACCCTTCAGAGTCCAACACACTGCAGACTATGCAGGAAATTCTTTTAATTCATACAATCTCCTCTTTAGCTGCCCCAAAACTATTTTTCGTAAATAAAATCTCCAATTACACACTAAAGGCTAGCAAAGTGGTACTTCTGGCCTAGCTGCTTGGGAAGCGCTTAAAGGCCCACCTGTATTTTGCAGAAGGAGGCTGAAAACAAAGCAATAAGAGAGGAAGACTCATGAGAAACAATCAGTGTGAAAGTGGGCTAATGATTGGATCTGTGTATTGTATTGCATTGTATTCTGTTCAAAGACGGACATTAATGCAACGTTACATTTCAGAAGTTAAACATACAAAAAAGCACATATATACATTTATTTTGATTTTGGATTCAGAACTTGCTTGCAAGTCAAGTTTTACTGGACACATTTTTTTTTTACTTTTGAATTATATTTGAAACTTCTCAAAAGTAGGGCTTGTAATGGAAATTCTGACAAGCCTTTAGTAGCCTATAGTAGTGCAAATGGAATCACTATACTTACTACAAGTTATTCTTTGCTTCCTAAATGCTAAGCTGCAAGGGAATCTAACCTGAAGACTTCTTTTTTCTACAGCAACCTCTGCTCTATGCTTGACTTAGCTTGAGAGAATTGAAAAGAATTCACTGTATTAACAACCCATGCACTAAATAGCTAGATTTATGCCTGAGGCAATGCAACAATTTTTATACATATAGTTTTCAGAGTAGCAGCCGTGTTAGTCTGTATTCGCAAAAGAAAAGGAGTACTTGTGGCACCTTAGAGACTAACAAATTTATTAGAGCATAAGCTTTCGTGAGCTACAGCTCACTTCATCGGATGCATTTGGTGGAAAAAACAGAGGAGAGATTTATATACACACACAGAGAACATGAAACAATGGGTTTATCATACACACTGTAAGGAGAGTGATCACTTAAGATAAGCCATCACCAACAGCAGGGGGGGAAGGAGGAAAACCTTTCATGGTGACAAGCAGGTAGGCTAATTCCAGCAGTTAACAAGAATATCAGAGGAACAGTGGGGGGTGGGGTGGGAGGGAGAAATACCATGGGGAAATAGTTTTACTTTGTGTAATGACTCATCCATTCCCAGTCTCTATTCAAGCCTAAGTTAATTGTATCCAGTTTGCAAATTAATTCCAATTCAGCAGTCTCTCGTTGGAGTTTTTTGAAGCTTTTTTGTTGAAGTATAGCCACTCTTAGGTCTGTGATCGAGTGACCAGAGAGATTGAAGTGTTCTCCAACTGGTTTTTGAATGTTATAATTCTTGACGTCTGATTTGTGTCCATTCATTCTTTTACGTAGAGACTGTCCAGTTTGGCCAATGTACATGGCAGGGGCATTGCTGGCACATGATGGCATATATCACATTGGTAGATGCGCAGGTGAACGAGCCTCTGATAGTGTGGCTGATGTGATTAGGCCCTATGATGGTATCCCCTGAATAGATATGTGGACAGAGTTGGCAACGGGCTTTGTTGCAAGGATAGGTTCCTGGGTTAGTGGTTCTGTTGTGTGGTGTGTGGTTGCTGGTGAGTATTTGCTTCAGATTGGGGGGCTGTCTGTAAGCAAGGACTGGTCTGTCTCCCAAGATCTGAGAGAGCGATGGCTCGTCCTTCAGGATAGGTTGTAGATCCTTGATGATGCGTTGGAGGGGTTTTAGTTGGGGGCTGAAGGTGATGGCTAGTGGCGTTCTGTTGTTTTCTTTGTTGGGCCTGTCCTGTAGTAGGTGACTTCTGGGTACTCTTCTGGCTCTGTCAATCTGTTTCTTCACTTCAGCAGGTGGGTACTGTAGTTGTAGGAATGCATGATAGAGATCTTGTAGGTGTTTGTCTCTGTCTGAGGGGTTGGAGCAAATGCGGTTATATCGTAGCGCTTGGCTGTAGACAATGGATCGAGTGGTATGATCTGGATGAAAGCTAGAGGCATGTAGGTAGGAATAGCGGTCAGTAGGTTTCCGATATAGGGTGGTGTTTATGTGACCATCGCTTATTAGCACCGTAGTGTCCAGGAAGTGGATCTCTTGTGTGGACTGGTCCAGGCTGAGGTTGATGGTGGGATGGAAATTGTTGAAATCCACCATGTTCCACCATGTTCCACCATGATTTCAACAATTTCCATCCCACCATCAACCTCAGCCTGGACCAGTCCACACAAGAGATCCACTTCCTGGACACTACGGTGCTAATAAGCGATGGTCACATAAACACCACCCTATATCGGAAACCTACTGACCGCTATTCCTACCTACATGCCTCTAGCTTTCATCCAGATCATACCACTCGATCCATTGTCTACAGCCAAGCGCTACGATATAACCGCATTTGCTCCAACCCCTCAGACAGAGACAAACACCTACAAGATCTCTATCAAGCATTCCTACAACTACAGTACCCACCTGCTGAAGTGAAGAAACAGATTGACAGAGCCAGAAGAGTACCCAGAAGTCACCTACTACAGGACAGGCCCAACAAAGAAAACAACAGAACGCCACTAGCCATCACCTTCAGCCCCCAACTAAAACCCCTCCAACGCATCATCAAGGATCTACAACCTATCCTGAAGGACGAGCCATCGCTCTCTCAGATCTTGGGAGACAGACCAGTCCTTGCTTACAGACAGCCCCCAATCTGAAGCAAATACTCACCAGCAACCACACACCACACAACAGAACCACTAACCCAGGAACCTATCCTTGCAACAAAGCCCGTTGCCAACTCTGTCCACATATCTATTCAGGGGATACCATCATAGGGCCTAATCACATCAGCCACACTATCAGAGGCTCGTTCACCTGCGCATCTACCAATGTGATATATGCCATCATGTGCCAGCAATGCCCCTCTGCCATGTACATTGGCCAAACTGGACAGTCTCTACGTAAAAGAATGAATGGACACAAATCAGACGTCAAGAATTATAACATTCAAAAACCAGTTGGAGAACACTTCAATCTCTCTGGTCACTCGATCACAGACCTAAGAGTGGCTATACTTCAACAAAAAAGCTTCAAAAACAGACTCCAACGAGAGACTGCTGAATTGGAATTAATTTGCAAACTGGATACAATTAACTTAGGCTTGAATAGAGACTGGGAATGGATGAGTCATTACACAAAGTAAAACTATTTCCCCATGGTATTTCTCCCTCCCACCCCACCCCCACTGTTCCTCTGATATTCTTGTTAACTGCTGGAATTAGCCTACCTGCTTGTCACCATGAAAGGTTTTCCTCCTTCCCCCCCTGCTGTTGGTGATGGCTTATCTTAAGTGATCACTCTCCTTACAGTGTGTATGATAAACCCATTGTTTCATGTTCTCTGTGTGTGTATATAAATCTCTCCTCTGTTTTTTCCACCAAATGCATCCGATGAAGTGAGCTGTAGCTCACGAAAGCTTATGCTCTAATAAATTTGTTAGTCTCTAAGGTGCCACAGGTACTCCTTTTCTTTATACATATAGTGAAGATGGTTTCTTGGTAGTGACTGGAAAATTGTTATTGAATAATAGGAACAAAATTCAACATTTAGGAACAATAATCCTTATTTAAAGGCTTAATATCTTTAACTGAATTTACCACAATATATTTTTGCATTAGAAATTATAGGCTTAATACACAGAAATGGCATGGGCTGGTAGCCAATGATAGAAATTGTTGTTCCATTACTTGTGGAATATTTAGAATAATTGCTGACAAACTGTGGAAAAATTGAGGGGAAAATTGTTGCTGACGGCTTTACTGTTGTAACACATTATTTTGGGTTAGCTATCACCTATTCTTATATGCTACCCAAAGCTGTTGAGCAAGGTGCTTTTTTGTTTCAATTCGCCCTACTGCTACAGCACATGTAGCTAAAATTTTTGGTTTTGTTCTTTATTTTGTTCCCAAGCATTTGTATGTCTTTTACAAGGGATGTGAAGAACATATTAGCTCAGTAATAATACTACAGACTTGTTTATTTAGATCGTAGTGTCTTTGGGCTTGGGGTTTCTTACTATGTATTTATATACTGTTAAAGACTATGGGACGTTCATTTCAGTGGGAGTATCTGGGTGCTATTGTAACATAAATAATAATAAATAATGAGCACAAAATGAAGAAAAAAATAGAAATGGCGAGAAATGGGGAAACTACTAGGGTCTGAGCATCCCTCTGTGGGCATTGTGATTTGCAACTTCCCTAATTGTGCTTCAAAATTCAAACAGCTGGGGTGCATTGTCATTGCAGTAGCAGCCTCAATAAAGAAACAAAGTAATTTGGCCTCTGCATATAAAGCTGAGAAGAGCAGTGCTGGAGGACATTGTAGAATTTCCCGAGGTCTCCCATGGTGTTTGACATAGGCAACAAAACAGTGTTTTTTAAACTCTCTGGTCATTTAGGGAAAATTCATGCAAGTAAGTATAGGTGTCCATTGGATCCTACCATTGGTAAAAGTATTGCTATTAAACTGGCAGGCTGCATAGTGACTGATGTGTGAGAGAACAGAAGGCACGTATCAATTCTCATTCTTCCATTCTTCCAGTGCCAGGGGCAATGTGGCCACAATTAAGCTGCTGACAGCTTGCAATGGTTGATCTCAGATCAGCAGCATGGTCAATTGGATAGAGCAACTAGGCTGGGAGCCTAGACCTGGTCTCTTTGCCTAGCTCCATCATTGACCTCCTGGATGACCTTTGACCTCTCTGCATCTCTGTTTCCTCTCCCACTTTTTGTCTGTCTTGTGGATTTAAACTTTAGGCTCATTGGGACTTCTACTTTGACTTGTACTTTGTGTTTTTAGAGTGTCCAGCACAAGATGGCCCCAGTTCAGAGGAGACCTCTCTGTCCTACCCCAGTATAAATAAATAATCATAATAAAGGTCAGCACTGAGGATTCAGGAACATGTTAAAGTTCATGGTTGGCATCATCCAAACCTGTGGGTAGATTTTCTATATGCTAAGCAGCCATGTTCTTTTGCTGTCCCTGTCAGCCATCTTTGGGAGCACACTAACAGTGTACTGCACTACTGTAGCTGGCCCTTCTCCTATGAGATGCAAGACAACTCTCTGCTCCTATTACAGTCATTGAAAGTTGCGTGTGCTCAATAGCTCTTGGGATCTGGCATCTGTTGATATATTTTATATTGCTTCCACTATATTGTATGCATGTTATGTACCACAAAACTGCTGTATCTCAGCCTGGGACCAGGATGATCTGGTGTAAGATTTAGATTGCCTAAAATATGTTCCTCTCACTTTTTCTTCACCTCTTTATTTTACCCCTCTGCTAAATTGTCCTCCCTTCTGAAATCTCTTTCCTTCTTCTTTCCAATTCCCAAAGCACTTACATGATGACAGAATATTACCAGTTGTTAACTGCATTTAGTAAATATTTTGTGGTTTTATTAACTTGCTTTAAGGAAGCTTGATATGTGTATGGTTACACAGACTTACAATGGTTCTAGATTTGCCATTAACCTTCTGGAAATATTCAGGTCTCAAATATGTTGGAGTTCATTATATTTATAAAATCACTATTCTGATATTCATAAAGGATGACTGACATCATTAAATTGGTACTAGTATGGTAATCTCCTCTCAAATTATCCTGTTGGGGTTAGATTAATTGCTTTCAAAATGTCTATTGTTCCAAACATTAATTACATATGGCTTGAGCCCTAGTTAACGAAAACAGCTATTAGAGTCAATTAGTGATGGCTGGGATAAAGATGAGAGGATTGGGCCCTACACTGGGCTTGATCCTGTGCAGAACAGGGACACTGAACTGCAAAAGTGTAAAAAAAATGATGTGATGGGAAAGAATTGGAGCACAAGATTACCCCAGCTGCATTAATGATAGTGACCCTACATGAACACCAAGTTACTCCTGCTTAGTAGCAGAATTCAGTCATAAGGATCTTTGACTTCATACAGTGAAATCAATAGCAATACTCCTTCTGTACCCTTCAAGTAAACATACTAGTAACCCCAAACATTGAAAAATCAGGATTCAGGGCCCAAAATATCCTGAGGTTGGCTTAAAAACCATGATAAATTTTAAACAAATAGTAAAGCTTTCAGGTTTTTTTATTTCTCTTCTGATTTTTGAGACTTTAGGGTGCATTTGGGTCACATTTTCCAGCTTTTCTTCACAACCATGAAGGCGAGAAACTTACTTAAAATGTGAAAAATGAGATTTTGGCATAATAATTTGACCACAGGAGTGGGAGCTTAAAAAAAAAAAACACCAAATGCCACAAGACTCAAAAATCACCAGAGTTGGCAACGCTCAATATGGGAGTGAGTTAACAGTGGTTTTGACATATACTGCCACTACAGGATGGAGGACTTCATCTAACTAATCTTCTTACTGACACATGCAATGATAGTGAAGCAAAACAGCCTTCTGCACTTGGAAGATTATACATTTGTATTGATTCTTTACATCTTTAGCAGCCGGAAGCCAGACTGAAGAGGACTGGGCAGGTACTAGACAGAGGGCCTGGTTTCCCACTATATTGAATCTTGTGTAGTTATTTCCCCCCACACACACACAAGCAAAGTGGGGGTTACATGCTATTAATCTGATTTGGTAACATTTTATATGCACTTTGTATAAAGCAGAGCAGTCAGGCCCAGCAGGTGTGCAGTGACGTAGAGATACAAACAGAGACAATGTTGCCTTAGGGATAATAAAAAGTCACTTTAGTCTGATAAAGTTCCTTGTTTGTTTGATATCAGACAAAAACTTTTTTTTTGCCATTCTTTATCATTGTCACATGACATACAGCAAGGGAAGACTTTCAAGATCAAGGCTATAAAGTCATTGCAGATGAAGGTTTGTATGTGTACTCAAATGTTTATCCAAATGGAATCTCTAAACCTTTTTTTCTGAACTTCTAAAAACATTATGTTTGCAATGTTGTAGCTGCCAAGTCGGTCCCAGCATAGAGATACAGAGTGGGTGAGGTAAGCTCGAAAGCTTGTCTCTCTCACTAACAGATGATGGTCCAATAAAAGGTATTACGTCACCCACCTTGTCTCTCTAAAACCTAGTTCTCAGATTCAATTAAATTTGAACAGTTTTAACCATTCCTGAACATAAGGACCCTCAACTAGATTTTCAAAGGTATTTAGTAGCCTAAAGATACAGATAGGCATCTAGTGGAATTTAAAAGATGCCTAAATTAGTTAGGTGACTAACTCCTATTGACTTTCAATGTGTATTAAGTGCCTAACCTTTTTAGGCATTTTTGTAAATCCCACGAGGTATGTATCTGCATCTTTAGGCTACTAAATACTTTTTGTAAATCTATTCTATAGTCAATATAGTTGAATATTACCCAGGGAGACCTGATCCTGTATTGAGATACACAAAACTGCGGTTCACCTACCTTGGATACAAACCATTTGGTTCACTATTTCCAATGAGCAAAGCAGGTTACATGAGAAAGCCGTGACCATCTCACATACTGTGTTGGGCTGCCCAGGACTTTTCCTGAGTATCTACACAGTCCCTCCCTACTATGCCCTGAACATGAGGAAAATGGGACTGGTTGGAGTAGAGAATGGATTCAGAAACCACAAATCAAGTTATTTTGTGAACTACATTGTGCATGCCAAATAACATTTTAATGAAGTTGTTTCAGCCCTATAGCAGGAGCAAGTGTCTTTATAATTTTCTCTTCTGATGGTGTCTGAGGTCGGGGAATGAAATGGCACAAATTATATCCAGCTTTAATGTAACTGAGCTCTCAGAAAGTCAGTAAATACAGAGTTAAGGTACAGAAAACTCTGAACTCTACATACTTATGCATATGCCTTTATATTAACTTTCTCTTTTTAGCTTTATATTTGCCATATCATTCAATGCTGTTTCTGATATAGCATAAATATAGTACACCAGCTATATGCAACATGTTGTATTCCCATTCATGTTTTGGAACAATAAATAATAGCGAAATCATAGAAATTATTAGAGTTTAGTTTGCTCCAAACTCTGCACCATTGTCTGTTTTAAATAGTTGGAAATTTAAAGCTGCTTTTCTGAGCTTGTTGAAAATTGGCTCCTACTTACATATCATACATTTTTTTTAATCTATTTGTAACCTTTTCTTTTGAGATATACAGTTTCTGATGGGAACATATGGGAAGATTTTTTTGTTCCACACATATGTACCTAAACAAAATGGCAACTGGTTGTGTGCCAACTATCTCAAATAATTTATCTCTGGGCTGACAACAAGGATGGAAATGTTGGCCCCAGAAGATTTAGTTTATCTCAAGAAAATTATGAGCAACAAAAGAGGTTTGTGTATATCGGGGGGGGGGGGGGGGGGTAACTGTTGTAATTGAAATTGGAACTTAATCTTAGAAATTACAGTCACTGCTGGGCCTCTGATAATCCAAATACATTAACGTTGTAGACTTACCAGCTTGACATCAACTGGTCCTGTGGCATATTATGTCATGTGTGGTTTACATTTTATGTTTGCTTTGTTTTAGGCTGGTAAATGTTGCATGGTACTTTTCTAACATTAGGTAATTATCCTTACCGTGATCTGACCTTGCTGCTGCTTCCTCCTATCTACCATGCTACTTTGGGGGAGTTGTAATATTCAGTACAGTACTCCTCTCTGAGATGGAATGGAGGTTCCTTGCATAGTGTGCAATCAGCTGGTTGCTACTTTGCTCTTTTTTTGCTAACCTCCCTAGCCCCCTCCTCTGAGGGCTAGCCAAAATCAAGAGCTTGTCGGATCCAATTTAGCAGTGTTCTGTCAATCTTAGAGATGGAGAAATCATGTTCTCTTTCATATATACATCATGTAATGCCTTTACAGGAAGAGACCCAAAGCCTTGGAGAAAAGCTAGGAGAAGAGCTAATTGTTTTCTCTTGATATGATAAACTAGAAGACCATATGGAAGAGCTTACATGCAATTTTTAAATTAATGGTGATAACTCAATTTGGTTTCTTTATGCTTCACAGAGCTTTATGGACTTTGGTCAAAATGTACAGTGCTTGAATGAAAAAAATGATCAGTTTTCTTCTTGCAAGTCTGAAGAAGGTTGTTATTCATGTGCTTCTAACTGTTCCATTCTCAGACTTTTCTGCTTTTTTTCCTTATTAGAGGAACATTAAGAGACACCTTATAAATATCACTTAACACTGAGCCTGTTAAAAAGCTCATGAACTGCACCCTATATATGGGGAAATGTTACTAGCAATGACCAGCTGATTTTCCCAACAGATTTCAGGATAACTGTGGAATTCAGAACCATGGATACTGCCTCCCCATGGGTTATCCCATCCAACATTCCAGAGAGGAAGCTAGAGTAAATACTATGGAGTCTCAAGGCCAGGATGTGTCCCACTATGCTCCTCTGTTGCTTTATACACAGGAAGGAGTGATCTGGCAACTGGGATGAACTATGGATTAAAATAGGTGCTTCCCTTAATTTTTTTCATCATCATAGAATCATAGGATTGGAAGGGACATTGAGAGGTCATCTAGTCCAGTCCCCTGCAATCATGGCAGAATGAAGTATTATCTAGACTATCCCTGATAGATGTTTTCTAACCTGGTCTTAAAAACTCTAGTGATGGAGATTCCACAACTTCCCTAGGCAATTTATTGCAGTGTTTATCTATCCTAACAGTTAGGAAGGTTTTTTTCCTAATGTCCATCCTAAACTGCCCTTGCTGCCATTTAAACCCATTGCTTTTTGTCCTATCGTGAGACGTTAAGGAGCAGAATTTTTTCCCTCCTCCTTTTAATAATCCTTATTTAATTGAAAACTATTATGTCCCTGCTCAGTCTTCTCTTTCCAGACTAAACATACCCAACTTTTTCAATCTTCTCCCATAGATCATGTTTTCTAGACTTAATCATATTTGTTGGTCTTCTCTAGACTTTCTTCAAATGTGCCCACATTCTTTTCTGAAATGTGGCACCCAGAACTGGAGACAATACTCTAGTTGAGGCCTAACCAGCACGTAGCAGAGTGGAAGAATTACTTCTCATGTCTTGCTTACAACACGCCTGCTAATACATCATAGAATGATGTTGGCCTTTTTTGCAACACACTGTTACACTATTGACTCATATTTAGCTTATGATCCACTATGACCCAAGATCCCTTTCTGCAGTACTCTTTCCTAGGCAGTCATTTCCTATTTTGTATGTGTGCAACTGATTGTTCCCCTCCTAAGTGGAATACTTTACAGTTGTCCATATTGAATTTCATCCATTTACTTCAAACCGTTTCTCCAGTTTGTCCAGATTATTTTGAATTTTAATCCTATCCTCCAAAGTACTTGCTACCCTCCTGAGCTTGGGATCGTCCTCAAACATTATAAGTGTACTCTCTATGCCATTATCTAAATCATTTATGAAGATATTGTCGAGAACTGGACCAAGAACTGATCTCTGTGGAACCCCACTTGTTATGCCCTTCTGCTGCTTGAAGAACCACTGATAACTACTCTCTGGGAACAGTTTTCCAACAAGTTATGCACACACCTTATAGTAGCTCCATCTAGGTTGTATTTCCCTAGTTTGTTTATGAGAAGGTCAAGCGAGATAGTATCAAAAACTTTACTAAAGTCAAGATATACGACATCTACAGCTTCTACCATCTGCAAGGCTGGTCAAAGAAAGCTACTAGATTGGTTTGACATGATTTGTTTTTGACAAATCCATGCTGACTGTTACTTGTTTCCTAATTATCTTCTAGGTGTTTGCAAATTGATTGGTTAATTATTTGCCCATTATCTTTCTGGATACTGAAGTTAAGCTGGCTGGTCTGTAATCCCAGGTTGTCCTTAATTCCCTTTTATATATTAGCACTATATTTGCCCTTTTCCAGTCCTCTGGAATCTCTGTCACCTTCCATGACTTTTAAAAGATAATCGCTAATGGTCAGCTATCTCCTCAGTCAACTACTTGAGTATTCTGGGATGTATTCATAAGGTCCTGATGACTTGAAGACATCTATCTTGTCTATGTAATTTTTAACTTGTTTTCTTCCTATTTTAGCCTCTGATCCTACCTCATTTTCACTGGCATTCACTATGATAGATGTTCAATCGGAACTAACATTTTTTGGTGAAAACTGAAATAAAAAAAGCATTTAGCACTTCTGCCATTTCCAGGTATTGTTTCCCCTTCCCTCTCATTGAGTAAAAGGATAACCCTGGTTTGGTCTTCCTCTTGCTTCTAATATACTTGTAGCATGGTTTTTTTTGTCATCCTTTATGTTTCTAGCTAGTTTAATTTGGTTTTGTGCTTGTCTTTGTAATTTAGTCCCAACTTACTTGTGTTATTTATTTATATTCATCCTTTGTAATTTGATCTAGTTTCCATTTTATCGTAAGGCTTTTTTTTTTTTTGAGTTTCAGATCATTGAAGATCTCCTGTTCAAGCCAGGATGTTCTCCTGCCGTTACTTCCTACCTTTCCTATGCAGTGGGATATTTTGCTCGTTGTGCCCTTAATAATGTCTCTCTGAAAAAACTGCCAAACTCTCTTGAAGTGTTTTTCCCTTAGACTTGTTTCCATTGGGATCATACCATACCTTGCCTACCTTATCTGATGGCAATCCCAAAGGGATGTGAGCTCTTTGTAGCTGAAGCGGCCAAGAGCTTCTCTGCTGATGAGATTAAAATAACTAATGAACAAATGTGATAGGGCTATTCTGGTATCTTGCATGGTGGTGGGAAATGTAAATTGGTGCATTCATTTGAATTTAGATTTGCTAAGCAAGTAAATATAAATAACACACCAAGAGACTAATAAATTAGAATAAAAAACTGATTGTACACAACCTATTTAACACAGCAGACAGCCTGATTCTGCACGGTGCTTTGTGCTCCCTGCTCCCACTGATGTTCAGGATGCACTCAGAGCCTCACACGACTGGGCTTATATGAGTTGTTTGCTACGGACTCCAACAAAACAAAGCTCAGTATGCTTTCTGTTTTAAAAAGAAGAAAAAAAAAGGCCTTGATTCCAGAAAGGCTTCACAAAGCAACTTCTGTAAAATATACGGCCCTGGCTTGAAATCAAAGTAAATCCTGCTGCACCCTTTGGTACACATACTACTTTCCATATCTACTGCTGCTGACTACTCTTCCAAGAGGAGAATCTATTTTTCTGCCTCCTGAGGTATCTTTCAACAAGTTATAGCGCTCACATAGATTCTGCTCTTGCATGCTCTTCTTTTATACCAATAATGGAAGCCCTCCAAGACCTTTTTCCTTCTTGTCTTCCTGATTGATGCTTATCCCCTTTATGGTATATTTTATAAAGCTTTTTTAGCATGTGTATCATCATAGTATGATGTTTGTATTAGAAAATGTCTATTTTTTAAGGCATAGCATTTTTTCCCTATAGTATTACTGTACTATATTTTGAAAAAAAAAAATATGAGAAGGAACAGGTAAGATAAACAGTGTTGTTTGTTTTATTCAGAGCTTAAATATGGCACCATTGGAGAACCAGCCTTCCCCACCTGAGCACTGCATGCCTGGTATTGAGTTGGGTCTATGGCTGTCTTTAGACAAGGGGCTAGATCCTCAGGTAGGCTGAGGAGCACTTTGTGGAGTTGAATGGGAGGAGGGTACAGACATGCCCTTGGGGCTTCTCTGCATGAGGCTAGTCTCATAGCACAGGTTAGTATACCCCAAAAGGTATAAAGAATGCTGAGGCAGAAAGAAGCCCTGGCTACCCTTGACAGGCATACTCCTGTTGGCAACCTGTACAGGGTCACACAGGAGCCAATATGATGGTTCTACACCACCAAGCATCTTCTATTCAGGGAAATCTCAAACATGCTAGAGCCACCAGGCTTAAGGCTGCTTGTGCCACTGGACATCAAAAGCAGATGGCATATGGCCCCAAACTGGGGCCAAGATGTTCTGTTCTGCTTTGCTATTGATTAAACACATAATTCTGTGTAACTGGTGAAGACAAAATCCTATCACCTAACTTTTTCAGTATTCTGCTGTTCATTAAAGCAGACACAGCATGAGATAAAAGTGCTTATTAAAACTTTCCTTGTTTTCTACATGTTAGTCAGATAAGATAATATTTTTTGTTTTCACCTTTGCTTTCAAAATAATAGGCCAAATTCTGACTTCTGTTACACACATGCAGGTACTTACTTTAATGGAGTTGTATGTGTGCATAGTATCAAAGAGTAGAAATTAGCTAATTTAGGGTCCAGTCCAATTACCATTGAAGTTGTGGAAAGACTGTCACTGATTTGATATGTATTGGATCAGATCCTTAAGAATTTCAAATGGGATGTCTGACAGTGAAATGGGTCATTAGAAACAGCCTGCTGTGAACATAGGCTTTATGATTCTTAATCAATGAGGGGTGGGTGGTATTAAGGAAGAACCCATTCATAAGTAAACTTATTTCTTCTTCTTGTTCTTTTTAAGAACTCAATTTGGCTTGGTTGAGCTACACAGGTAAACATAAGACACCGGACTTAAAGGGATCTCCCTGGGTCATCAACCGTGCTATCATAACCAACCCCCATCATTAGAATCCCAATGTATAGACCCCTTAAACAAGTTCCATTTTTAAAGACTAGTTAGGTTTTTGGCCCCCACTACGCCTTATGGTTAGTAACCTTCTCATTCCCAGTCCTTAAAAGTCTTCATGGCCAAGTTCTATATCCATTTGTTTCTTGTGCCAATATTGTCGTTTAGCTTTAAATTAGTGCAGCCCCTTCCCTGGTGTTTACCCCCTGATATATTATTGAGAGCAACCAATTCTCTCATAGCCTTCATTTTGCTAGCCTTAAATAAGCCAAGCTCTCCACTATGTCCTCTCATACGGTAGGCACTCCATTATCTGATCATCACTAGCAGTCCTTCTTGCACCTGATCCAGTTTGAATTAATCTTTTCCTGAACACAGTTTGACCAGAAACTGTTATACAGTATTCCAAATGAGGTCTTACCAGTGCCTTGTACAGTAGTACTTCCCCTATATCTACCTCTCCTAATATGTTCTAGGATTGCATTGTCTTATTTATTTATTTATTTATTTCAAACAGCTGCACCACACTGTTGCCTCACAGTCTTTCTGAGTTCTGTAATACACCCAGGTCTTTCTGGTTCTCAGTTGTACAACTGAGTACCACTCTGTTGTATTCCAGTGAGCCCCCGGCTTACAGCAGAATTCTTAATTGTTAGTCCCTTAGTGCATGACCTTGCAGTTTGGACTATTAAATTTAATCTAATGTCTATTACTCCAGTCCTGTAGGTCATCAAATTCGCCCTGTATAATATTCTGCTTCTCCTGTGTATTGTCATCTTAACACTGCTCTTTGTTTAGTAAAGTTTTCTCTAAAGTGATGAGCAGATTTTTTCTTCCTGAAAAATCCAAACAATAATCCTAGTACTATTTCACAAGAATGAACTGGTGTCACTGGTATATATTGAGTAGGGCACTACCAAATTCACAGCCCGTGAAATCTGGTCTTTGTGTGTTTTTGCCCTATACTATTCAGATTCATGGGGGAGACAAGCATTTCTCAAACCTGGGGTCTTGACCCAAAAGGGAGTTTGCACTAGAGTTGCAAGGTTATTTTAGAGGTGACTAGAGAGTGGTGGGGGTGTTGGCCAGGCACCCAGCTCTGAAGGCAGCACCCCACCAGTAGCAGTGCAGAAGTAAGGGTGGCATACCATGCCATGCCATCCTTATTTCTGCGCTGCTGGTGGTGGCAGCTCTGCCTGCAAGACCTGGGCTCCCAACCAGCAGCCGCTGCTGCTCTCTAGCTGCCCAGCATCAACACAGAAGTAAGGGTGGCAATACCATGACCCCCTCTAAAATGACCTGGCAATGCCCGTGCAGCACCCTTTTGGGTCAAGACCCCTACGATTACAGCACTTTGCAATTTCAGATTAAATAGGTGAAACATTAAATTTATAATTTTTAAATTCCTATTACCGTGCAATTGACCAAATGGACTGTGAATATGCTAGAGCCCTACATATGAGGTACTTTGCATCTCTTCATCTGAAACACAAATACACTTCTAAATTAGCCAGAGTAGGAACATATGCCCTTTGTGCTGTTTCAGTGATGCTCCACATATATATTTGGATATTCCTCTGTTGCCCTTCACCACCTCCCCATGGTCCACTGAAGGTGTATTTGCAGCACGGATGGACCATATTCTGCATCAATGATCCTGATGAGTAACAGTCTCTACGACGTCATTACAAGTTTATGGTCACCATTACTTATGACAGTGAGTGAAATAACCCCCAACTGTCCCTGGCTGAAGCCACAGGCTTCCCAAGCGATAAGGTCAAAAAAAAGATGGACACAGATATGGGGTTATATTTATATTTTCATCAGTGCTGTGGTCTATTGAGGGCCATTATCTGATGCTTCAGATGTAGGTGAAAACCACCTCAGAACATATCTAGCTAAACATGTACTGCTATACACTGGGGGAGGTAGGAAGTGGGGAACAGAGATTCCTTCCTGTTCTCTGTAGGTAATCAGACTGCACTGTGAAGCAGGAAATTTGATTACCCTAGCTGGCAGAAACTATATATCACTAATTGTGCTAGAACTGTTAACCATGACAAGTGAAAACATTCTTAATAATTGTGGCATTAGGTGCGTTTTGAGATGCAAATAACACACCCCCATAATTTACCAATCTCTGTAAATGAATCTAATGCCGTAAATTTGGGAATGGGTGGGGGATCTTCTTTACCTTCTCTTCTTTCAACTTCAAATCTTTTGTCCCTGCACTGGCAACGGGGTAATATCAAATTCTTCAGTGATTGCGTGTGTACAAATGGCATTGAATCATGATAGATAATGCGGGGTAAATCTTTTCTCTAGATGATTTTACAGGTTACAGACATGCTTCACCTTTATTATTAAAATTGAAAAACAGATCTTAAACTGGGCTGATTAACTGAGACTTTCAAACTCTGAGGCTCATTCTATCAAAAGGGGGTCCTTGACAAAGCCCTCTTCTCCGTACCCTCCCACTGCATTCACTTGCAAATCACTGTATGCCTGGAAAAACCTGCACTCTCCCCAGCCCCAGACCCTTCTCATGTTGAGCACTGCAGCTCCATCAGCAGCAATATCTTTCTGTGTGAGGGGACTTTTCTTATTAATCATGGGCACTGAAATGGAAAACCAATCAGATAGAAAGTCCCTTTGGCTTCAGCTTCCTGCCTGCCTGAGTTAAAAGTGATGCTGCGAGAGAGGGAGCCCCAGTTAGATGTGAATAGATCCAGCAGTGGGAGATACTGTAAACAGGCAGCAGAGGGGAAAGCAGGCAAAGAAGCAGCACTGAGCAGTGCATCACTGAGACAAGCTAGATTCACTTTACATTGGTGAATAAGGTAAGAGGATTAACCTACTTTAGCCTTGAAATTATTGGCAGCAAAAGTGGAAACCTTTTCTTTAAAAGAAGTTGTTCAAACCAGTAGGGATCCTTGATTGTTTACCTTTTCTGGTTTGGTTCTGTTTATATTATTTTCTGGAATAAGAAGGAATGGTGATGGGGTGGGGGGGGGAGGATTTAAAGACGTTGTTATAAAAATATTGTAATAGATTATTGAAAGTTGAAACACAAAACTTGCAATGCCTGGTTAATTTCCTTGAATATTACAATATATACATAGAGACTGCTTTATGTGTATTAGGAACTTTATGCTATTACACAGTGTCAATATACAGTAAGTTCTATTTTATTTGTACTTTACCAGTATATCCTAACATTTTTATGCAGGCTGGTCTCTCTCCTCTTCTGTGTGTTAGCTGCAATCCCCCCTATCTTTTGATTCTATTTTTATTGAAAGGATCTAGTCAGAATTCACTCTAGATAAAAGGAATAAACAAGAAGCAAGTTTTAGCCATTAAACTGAGTGAAAAAAATCCCTATCTCTGTAGGGCTAAAAGAAAAAAAATCCCATATTTTATATATAGTTGATATAGGAGAAAAATTGACAGTCAGTTAAAATGACCGTTAGCATAAGGTTCAGGGACCTGGAGAAGTAAGGTAATGCTCCTTGGGATGTTCTGAGCAGTAAATCAAAGGCAGCCAGATTAAAGTATATGGCTACTTTCCAGAAGTGCTAACTACCTAGCCAACATGATATTTAGAAACAGCAAACCTGGATAGAAATCAAGGCAGAAAGAATGAAAGGCACAATTGATATGTTGACTTCAAAGTAATCTGCAGAATGCAATTATTTGATAAATGACATTTTTACACATACAAAAAACATGCAATCACATCAATTCAATTGCAGTGAGCACACAAGTCTCAAACAAAGAATGATGAATACCAATGTTAAGGAAATCAATATTCCTTGTAATAATGTAGTAGTCTTAATACTGTAGCTGTATGCATACTGTACCAATTTATCCTCTTACAGACAGTTAAAATAATGAGTCAGGATAATAGAATAGGAGCTCGTTTAGGGTAATTTCCTTTTGCAGCAGACAAGTTTACAACCAGGAGTCCAATCCTGCGCCTAGTAAAGTCAGTACTAAAACTGAAGTTGACTTTAATATGAGCAAGATCATGCCCCAGAGCAATGTACTTTAGTTCAAGTTTCTTATGATGGGGTAAGCCATGCACTGGAGTTAAAAATCAATGAGTATTCTTCACGTATAACACTTAAAATAGCTTAACTAGTAGGGTCAAGCATCTTCCTTATTAAGAGACTGGTCACAGTAGTGGAGTTTTATTGAGAACAGGTGGTGGTTTCCCCCCTCTATAGGATATTAATTAAATTTTAAACATGAATAGATATACGATTAAACATTTAGACCTTGTGCCTTACATTTTGTTGTCACCTATTGTAATGTTTTATTAGCAATAACATGAGACTTTTACATGAACAGGCATGTTATGCAGCCAAACAATTATAACAAAAGCACGTCCCTTAAAAGATGAATAATATTAATCTTAAATGAGGAAAGTGTGTCTGTTTATTTATATTATATTATAAATTATTATAAAGTATTATAAACCACCAAAGTTGTACCCAATATAGTTGTCATGTCTCTGTTTTTCTCTTAATATGTTTGGACTCCACATATATTTCTCTTAATATGTTTGGACTACACTGTTATACATTTGGGTGCATGAAGGGATAACACCCATTATTATTATTTTGATAAAAGCTATAATAGGGATATTAATAAATGCAATGTGTATTCCATATGTACAAAAAGAAGCTGAAAGACAAAATACAGTATCATATCCTAGTCTCTGTGCATCTTATGTTAAGACTCCTTCATATTTTCTGTATAGAAGCTTTTTAACTTGCCTGGTGAATTGGCCATTATGAATAAGGACCAAAATTCCAGTTATCCAGACTTCAGGATAACAGCTCATTTATAGAGGTGTGCATATTCTTTTCATCTGAATGCTTGTCAACAAGGATACTGTACAGAATGTTAGTTATGTTGGGCTGGCAGAAATACTCTGTGATCATTAGATCAACCAATGACAATAATTTAGTTCCCCAATCTAGGTGCCAAATAGAAAGTAATTACTTAACTACGACCTTATTCATAAGGCTATGAATAGAACCAAACCATTTACTAGTAACATCTGATTGTGTCTGAAAATCTTTGAAAATTGAAATGGTTTCTGAAAGTCTAGCCAGCCACTAGGTCACAGGTATTCAGCTGGCAAAAACCGTATGATGTGGGTGTGGTAAATAATATGGTTCAAAATTTCCTCTGAAGATCAATTTGTTCAGGAGATGAAATGTGGTAGATTAATTTCAGTTTCATTTGAGGAATACTGCCAACAATCTGGCATGATATGACCCTTAAAGGCACATTATTTCCGGTATTTTGGTTTGATTTTAGGAGGACACAAAAGATGTAGCAGCTGTTTTCAAATACAGAACTGCTATCCTGTTTTTATTCTTCCTAATCAAGATTCTTCCAAGTGCTCAGTGATGTGGTAAGTCCTTACTGGAAATGAACACTCTGTTATGTTCAAAGAGTCATTGTGTACAAATTCTCATAGTCCATGAAGAAATCTTGTGCTCATGGAAAATCATCTGAACAAGTCTGGAATTGGGATAGTATTGTATTAATGCCCCATTTCCTCAGTGTGTACTATTTAACTGTAGGATGCTGCTGAAACAAAAACCTACACAAAGATGCTTCTGCTCTCATCAGAGTGCCTTCTGAATTTCTAGGGCTTGCAGCAGGTGATACATGCAAATTGTATCTGGAGAAGCACAAATATTTGAACATGAATAGGGATGTATGAGTGGAAGCAGACTGCATTTTGTGTGTGTGAGTTTATGGAAAGTAATTTGGGGAAGAAATAAAGTGAAGGGAAATGACTCATAAACCTGAACAAACGGAATACCAGGAGAAGCATTCATTCCTTTCACATTTAAACAAATATCAGATTGATAGCAAATTTTGCTGTAGGATAAAAAAAACTGATTATTGTGCTGTCTTTCAGGGATTGACCATGGTAAAAAGATAGGATCACTTAAAGTCCTCTCACATTAGAAGCCCACTAGATTTTTTTTCTCGAGTGACTGAACAAGACAGTACCATTTTGATCAGATGACTGTTCATGTCATTCCTAGTGGACCTAAGCTCTGCTCCTTGGAATTCCATGGATATTAATGAGAATTTTATCACTGACTTCAATAAATGGAGGATAAGGACCATAGAAAATACTATGTATATATAGGTGGCATCTTAGAAGAAAGTTCTAGACTGAGAAAGTGCTAGAGCTAAATAATTGTTCAATCCTGTATGGAAAGGAGTGGCATGTCTCATTTGCTAATTATAATGGGGAGAAAGAATTATCCAGTGTTTATGGCAGTAGCCTAGGATTTGGGAAATCCAGGTTCAGTTCCCTGCTCTGCCACAGACTTCCTGTGACAGTTCGGGCAAATTTATGTGCCTCAATTCCCCATCTGTACAATTGGGATAGTAGCATTTTTCTACTCACAGAGGTGTTGTGAGAATAAATACCTTACAGATTGTGAAGTGCATTGAGATCTATTGGTGAAAAGCACTGTACTACTATTATAATGACTTAGCTCATATATCACTTTTCATCCATGTATCTCAAGGGGCCTGACAAAACAAGATAAGTAGCACTATCCCCATGTCACAGATGAGGAGATTGACACACCAGAAACTGAAGTGACTTGCTCAAGATGACACAGCAAGTCAGTGGCAGAGTTAGGAATATAAGGAGCATCTCTAGTCCAATATCTTATCCATTTCAACACTGCCTTTCCATGATAAAAATCTGCTCTTGAATATTAAGTAGTTTCTTATAAAATCTATTATTTAAAACAATGTTTCTATAGCAGAAATATGGGAATGTACAGCATCTTTCCATATATGACACAGTATATATTCTGAAACCAGTGAAATGCAGCTTTCTATTTATATTTCATACATTTTGCTAACAGGGTATCTAAAATATAAGGGACAACTTAAATTTTAGCTTAATTTTCCCTGTCCCATGATGGCGTCATCATGGCTTTGTTGTTATAAACTATTAACTTCAAAAATGCCAAATCATAAAGACTCAGATGAGTTAGTGTACATTTGTTGGCTATTAAATATTATCCACGTTGTTCTTGACCCCACAGACCTTACTCAAGGGAAGAAAAAAACGTGTGTCATTGTACAGAAACCCAAATTTTCACTCAGACACAGAAAAAATTGTAAATGGCTCATTTAAGCATTTAAGAAGAGCTATTGATCTCTGCACAGTAATCTAACACCACTGAAAGCATCAGTGAAAGAGGAAAAAGTATAGATAATGTATCTATGTTTGTTAAGGGAATATGAAGTCATCATTAACTATACCAGTAGAATGTCTCAATATTATTCTTAGGGGAAAATACTCAGCTGGTACAAATCATCATAGCTTCACTGAAGCCAGTTGACATCAGTTTACACTAGCTGAGAATCTGCCTCTCAGTATTTATGCCATCTGACAGTTTATACAGGCATATTTCATTTATCCCATTAGTTTTGGAAATTGAAAATCAATTTCACGGATAATGAGTTGATCCAAAACTCCACATTTTCTGCTGATGAATAACACACTTTTTGGTATACCTTAACAATAAAAAAATCAGTGAGTGTGAGAGTATAAGTGTTCATAAATGCAAATTAAAAGGCATGCCTTGTATCAGGCTCTAAAATCTTCATATCAAATTATCAGCATGGTTAATATCTTCCATTTCCCCCCTTCCTCCATCATTCAATATATGTTATTCACCTCTTGATGAGGAGGTGAAAAATATTCATCTATTACATCTGATTTGAGATAAAAGACATAATGCCTAGATATTATGAAAGCAAATTGGATTATTTTAAAATCCAGAATTTTCATGTTATGATATGATCAGAAGGTACTAGAAGACTGGTGACATATAAATTTAATGAATCAATGTAATCCCAGCTCATGTCATTCTTATTGAGCAAAGCATACAAGGAATGATTTTTTAAAAAATCAAATTTAATTGAAAGCAAGCGCCAGACTAAAATGGTTTCCTAAGTATTTTACAATGCTACTTCTGTCAAATAGTGAATCTATTTACTTATTCATGCTGCTTTTCATCATATTGTGATAATGCAGATATCCCATTTGATATAATTAGGAACCAACACATGCTCACTTTCTTGCTCTCTTTCCTTCTCATCTATCTGTTTTGTCTGTTTATGTGAACGTGACTTCTATGAAACCTGTGGAAATCAATCTGTCCTTGGATTACCCAATAGCCTCTTGTAAAACCTGTTGTTTCAAAAGCAGGTTTCTATAATCTTATTTATCAAAAGGCAATATAGAGATGCAACCAGATTCTGCAGCAGTTACTCGCATTGAGTAGCATTTAGCAATCAGAGTAGTCCCATTGAAGCCAATAGAACCACCTTTGTGAGTACACACCAGTAAGAAAGAGTTGCAGAATCTGGCTGTTTAAAATGACCTCTGTCTGACAGTAATATTGCACAATCCTGTCACATGGAGTTATAATAAATATCACATTGTGAAAGATATATTCCCCCTTTCTTTTAATGTCTGAAATTGGTCTAACCATTATTTCCCTATGCAAAATAAAATAAAATAAAATAAAATAAAATGGCAAAAAGTATATGGGCCGGAAGGAATCATAAATGTTAGAAATTAATGTTTATTTCTGATCCTTTATTAATTATTCTTATTACTTAGAATCTATATTGAGGTAGTGTGTAGGAGCCCAAGTCATGGAGCAAGAGACTATAGTGCTAGGCACAAAGCCAAAAGATGGCCCTCTGCCCCAAAGAGTTTACAATCTATGTGACACACCTCATGTTTCATGATTAAGACACATTTTTGGACAACATTTATATCTTTTGTATAGAAGGCAGTGTAGCCCAGTGGATTCCCAACCTTGTCACTGTCTTACTGTGTGACTATGGGCAAATTAGTCCCCATCCCTGCAGTTAAATATCCTCATCTGTGAAATGGAGATAATGATATTTACTTCTTTTGAAAAACAATTTGAGCTCTATGGGCATAGTGTGCTAGAAAGAGCTAGATATCTATTAATTTATTATTAATTATTAAATATTATTATTAACAAGACAAGGAACACACATCACTTTAAAAGAGCGGTTCTCAAACATTTTCATAGCATGGATCACATTTTAATACAGAGATTGCCTCAGACACCACCAACCCTTCCATTCATAATCTCCCAGATACCTCCTTCCTATCCATGCTATCATAACATACCTGCAGTAAACACGAAACCGGCAACATGGCAAAGGAAAATTAGCAAAATTATTTAATATACTTTTAGCTGCCTTTTAATGTAATTTAGAATCTGGAAATAAGGAGGGGGAGCACCAGCCACATGTGAGCAGGCAACTTTCTGCAAAATACCTGCAAATGCTCCATGACCCACCAAAGACCAAGAGACCACAGTTTGAGAACTTCTGCTTTAATGTGATTATTCAGTAATGGCAAAAGTGTCCCTAGGGGTTGAAAGATTGATGAGAAGGGGTTTGTCAGCATCACAGATTTATTATTTATTTGGAATTCAATACAACAAAAGGATGCTTGTCCTTGGTTCTAGGCACCCTTTGCCATTAATTAAAATATTAATGAACAGTAATGCAAACATGCCATTCAAGATTCATTATAAAACCTAACAAACACTACATTCTGTCTTGCCTCACCATACATCCTACACCTCATCATAATCACCAGTCTACACACACACTAGTGAATTATCCTTTCCCATCTGGAGATCAATGATTAAGCCCAAATTATGGCACATCCTAATAACTAGTGGGCATTAGCACATCTCTAAAATACCACACAATTTGACTTAATTCTTAAAAAGTTGAATCCAGGTAAAGAATGGCTAAGGAGTGGACTATCAAAGTTGCTATAAATCAGGACTGAAATACCCTGGCATTCAAATGCAAACCCCTGCCAACATTATCTCTAATCACTGCTACTTTTCCCTTTTACAAAAAACAAATTCATGGCTACATTTTAATGCAAATATGTTCCACATAAGCGCCTACACACTAGTTAGCAGCCCCACATTGCATATGCTACTCACTTTTTTTTGTGGCTAGATGAACACACCAATTCTAGATAACAATAGTTTTCCCTGAAACCCATCGATTTTTAAATGATTTGTTTGAAAATTATTGTAGGGTGAAATTTACCCAATGGCTCTCCAGATATTCCATTGTACTCTCACACAGGTCATCGGCTATCTTTAACTCCTTGCAAAACTGCACAGCAATGGCTGATAGCACCATGTTAGTGATGTTCTCAAGTTATAAAGACAAAATTTGTACTGTAATGATCCTAAACTCTTCCTAGCAGATGGAAAACAGTGACAGAGGCATCTGCATGGCTTTTACATTCTTAACCAAGAGCAGTATTTATGCTCAAAGTTTACATTCTGTCTTGGACTGAATCAAGGCATAGGCACTATAGTCCCAAGCCTAAGGTCTTAGTTCTTATGATAAAAATGAGAGTCTTGCCTTTCTTTCTTTCTTTCTTTCTTTCTTTCTTTCTTTCTTTCGTAAATTACTTGCTTCACGGTTTTGAAGAAAAATTTGAAAAATATGAACCAAGTGTAACCAACACAGTAACATCTGCCTAGTCTGCAGACAACCTGAAACAACAGCTCTGAGAAGTGTGAACTGACCCACACATCACTATAAGGTGTTATCTCCAAGCTCTATTGCCCTGGAGGGCCCTGCCAGCACTGTCCCTGCAGGGGACTCTACATGGGGCAGGAGGAGAAGGGCACTTCCTCATCCACCCAAACATATACATCCAGGCTACTTCTGTAAATAATAAGAGGCCCACCTCTTCCACTCACAAGGGGAGGAAGGGGCCCTGGTACCTCTCCTAAAGGGACAGGAGAGTACCATGCCACTGTCTCCTGTGAAGGAACTGGGGCACCTTCACACTGCCACTCCAAAGGTCTGACGGCATCTCTGCAGGGGGGAAGCCACAGGTAGCCTCAAATTGTCATGTGCCTATGGTCCTGGATCATCTTAATCTAGCCCTGATTTTGGTGCAGTACTATGGAATGCTGCACCATTGCAGAGGCTAAGTGAGCCACTGTTGAAAGCATAACAGCTACACAGTTTGCCTACACAGTGTTTGCAACAGTAATGTTTTAGCCTCTGCTTTAAAAAGTATGAAAGCTGCTATATAAAACATTCTATTAAGGGATATAAGTAGGGGGAGATTGCTGCAGAAATGGAAATAAATTCCATTTAAACAAATTAAATTTCATGCAAATCAGCCTGAGCAGTTAGTAGGAAAGAAATCAATCCTGAACTTCTGGTGACCGTGATAAAAATATATGTTTGTAATGTATGCAGAGCATGTAAACCATGCATGTACTCACATCGTAATCCATTGGCATGACAAGATCCCTGTGGAATATATCCTAGCCAGGATCAGACTACAGTGAGATGGCTAGATGTTTTGGGCTAAGGGAAAAATCTGCTGGCTACCTCAGGTGTGCAGCCTTGAGCAGCAAGCCCACATTAATAAATATTAAAGAGAAAATCCCAGGGGAATAGCTGCTCTCCACACACTATCAGTACAAAAGGAGAAAGTTTAAAAGATTAATCAAACAATTTGCCTAGCTCTTATATAGCACTTTTCATCAGTAGATCTCAAAGCCCTTTTCAAAGAAGTTCAGGATTATGATCCCCATTTGATAGATGGGGAAACTGTGTCCCTAAGAGCACCCCAATGTCAGATGGTAATGTTGTCATGATATTTACCCAAAAGGTGGTATGTAATATATCATGTATAAACTAATAACTCATTGATTATTAATATTCTTGTGTGATGTACATATGGTTAACCCACAAAAATCTTTACAGATGTGCTGGAAATATGCTTTAAAATGTTTTTAAACCTGGCACTTCAGGGGGGAGGGAGCTGATAATCAGATTTTCTCCAACCAAATAAAAGAGGCCAATACCTCAGAAGAATACATTTCAAAGATTTACTGGACTATAAAGAGAGAGAGAGAGAGCGAGAGAGAGTGCAAAACCCTAGAGCAGGGGTTCCCAAAGTTGATTTGAGGCTTGTTCAGGGCAAGCCCCTGGCAGGCTGTGAGATGCTTTGTTTATCTGAGCACTGTAGATACGGCCACTCGCAGTTCCCAGTAGCTGCGGATAACCATTCCCGGCCAATGGGTGCTGTGAGAAGTGGTGGCCCGGCCCACGCCGCTTCCCGCAGCTCCCATTGGCCAGGAACAGTGAACTGCAGCCACTGGGAGCTACAAGCGGTCATACCTGTAGACGCTCAGGTAAACAAAGCATCTTGTGGCCCACTAGGGGCTTACCCTGAACAAACCACAAACCAAGTTTGAGAACCCCTGCCCGAGAGTTAGCTATCTCTTGAGGGAACAAAGAAACCAGCAATATCATTCTGTAAGGGTGAATCCTGGTTGGAACAGCCAGCCATGCTGGAGAAGTTGCTGTAAGTAGGGAAGCCATCTTGAACAAGAACATAAGAATGGCCATACTAGGTCAGACCAAAGGTCCATCCAGCTCAGTATCCTGTCTACCGACTGTGGCCAATGCCAGCTGCCCCAGAGGGAGTGAACCTAACAGGCAGTGATCTAGTGATCTCTCTCCTGCCATCCATCATCACTCTCTGACAAACAGAGGCTAGGGACACCATTTCTTACCCATCCTGGCTAATAGCGATTAATGGACTTAACCTCCATGAATTTATCCAGTTCTCCTTAAACCCTGTTATAGTCCTAGCCTTCACAACCTCCTCAGGCAAGGAGTTCCACATGTTGACTGTGCACTGAGTGAAGAAGAACTTCCTTTTATTTTTTTTAAACCTGCTACCCATTAATTTTATTTGGTGGCCCCTAGTTCTTATATAATGGGAACAAGTAAATAACTTTTCCTTATTCACTTTCTCCACAACTCTCATGATTTTATATACCTCTATCATATCCCCCCTTGGTCTCCTTTTTTCCAAGCTGCAAAGTCCTAGCCTCTTTAATCTCTCCTCATATGGGACCCATTCCAAACCCCTAATCATTTTAGTTGTCCTTTTCTATACCTTTTCTAATGCCAGTATATCTTTTTTTGAGATGAGGGAACCACATCTGTACACACTATTCAAGATGTGGGCATACCATGGATTTATATAAGGGCAATAAGATATTCTTCATCTTATTCTCTATCCTTTCTTTAATGATTCCTAATATCTCGCTTGCTTTTTTGACTTCTGTTGCACACTGTGTGGACATCTTCAGAGAACTATCCACAATGATCTTTCTCCTGATTAGTTGTAGCTAAATTAACGCCCATCATATTATATGTCTAATTGGGGTTATTTTTTTCAATGTGTATTACTTTACATTTATCCACATTAAATTTCATTTGCCATTTTGTTGCCCAATCACTTAGTTTGGTGAGATCTTTTTGAAGTTCTTCACAGTCTGCTTTGGTCTTAACTATCTTGAGCAGTTTAGTATCATCTGCAAACTTTGCCATCTCGCTATTTATCCCTTTCTCCAGATCATTGATGAATGATGATGATCACTGACCTCTCTCCATTCTGAAAATTTACCATTTATTCCTACCTTTTGTTCCCTGTCTTTTAACCAGTTCTCAATCCATGAAAGGATCTTCCCTCTTATCCCATGACAACTTAATTTACATAAGAGCCTTTGGTGAGTGACCTTGTCAAAGGCTTTCTGAAAATCTAATTACATTATGTCCACTGGATCCCCCTTGTCCACATGTCTGTTGACCCCCTCAAAGAAGACATGATTAGTAAGACATGATCTCCCTTTACAGAAACCATGTTGACTTTTGCGCAACAATTTATGTTCTTCTATGTGTCTGACAATTTTATTCTATACTATCATTTCAACTAATTTGCCCGGTACTGATGTTAGACTTACTGGTCTGTAATTGCCAGGATCATCTCTAGACCTCTTCTTAAATATTGGTGTTACATTAGCTATCTTCCAGTCATTGGGTACAGTAGCTGATTTAAAGGACAGGTTATAAACCATAGTTAATAGTTCTGCAATTTCACATTTGAGTTCTTTCAGAACTCTTGGGTGAATGCCATCTGGTCCCAGTGACTTGTTACTGTTAAGTTTCTCAATTAATTCCAAAACCTCCTCTAGTGTCACTTCAATCTGTGACAATTCTTCAGATCTGTCACCTACAAAAGACGGCTCAGGTTTGGGAATCTCCACAACATCCTCAGCCATGAAGAGTGAAGCAAAGTATTCATTTAGTTTCTCCGCGATGACTTTATCATCTTTAAGCGCTCCTTTTGAACTAGAGCTGATTAAGTTAAGTTTTAGTCTTAGAAGCGCATTTTAGTTTTGTTTGTTTGTAACCATTTTTATTTTTATTCTTTCTTTATTCTTTGGTATTACTTAATCCTATGCCCTGTTGTTAATAAACTTGTTTTACTTTTATGATAAACTAGCTCGGTGTTTTGTTTGAAGTGGAGAGTTTGTCAATCCCAGCTAATAAACTGCTGTGTACTGTCTCTTAAGGGTCCTGCAAATTTGACAAAGCTTTGTGAGAGAGGCTGAGTAATACAAACAGATGTCTGGGAAATTTGAGAATTGGAGTTCACTGACTGTTACCTGCTAGGCAAGATTGATGGACAGAGTCCTGAAGAGTTGGCTGACAAGGCAGACAAGATGGTGTATCAGGGAACTGATAACACCGTAACTCACAGTTCTGGGAACCACTATCACAGAAACTGAGACACAGAGAGGTGACGTGCCCCCAAAAATATAGTAGACCAAGTGCTAGAGCTGGGAATAGAACCAGTCTTCTGCCAGTCCAGTGCTGTATCCATTATGCCATACTGCTTGATCAATAATTGGATTGAATGTACCCTGACTCATCACTCCCAGCACATCATCTGCTTTAACCAATAGGTTAGTTCTGAATCTTCTATTTCCTGGGAGAGGTGCCAGTGACTCAGGCTCACTCTAAAGAATAATGATGCAATATGAATATACCTGAAAAGTTTCAGAGATAAGCATCCATTTATTCTCCAATCTCATATAATCTCCTCCAAACAACAGGTGTTTTCTAAACCCCTATCTGAAGAAAAATAATTCCATCCACTTCTTTTTGTTGAGTGGCAACATCATCTTTTCTTTTGGTGAATGACAAGTCTATTGCCTTCATCTTGGTGCACCCAGAGCCAGAAATGTCTGTGATATTTTCTACTGAAATGCCCTTTTAAAATCTGAATGCAAGTGTTAGCAAATCACCAAGACAATCTCTAATCTTTTTGTGGTCAAGGAAAGAAAGGAGGGAGTATAGTAACCCATGCAAGGTTTTGGGATTTTTTATAATATATTTTATTTTTCTCTGAACCCTCCCAATTAATTGCAATTAGATTTTTCTGTGTAAAAAAAAATCAAGGCAAGTGACATTACTTGTGTTTTTTATTTGGCAAATGTTTCCATCACAAAACACACCCCTAAACTGTGGGAATATCAGCAGAGATAAAGAGACAAATAGGCATGCTAAAACTGGTCCACACAGATCAAGACTGAGACATGAAGAATGGTATAGGAAGCTGTTAAGGCTGCTATCTATGCTATACTACTTCTTGTTGTCTGGGTAAGTAGAGGATTATAGGCATTAATAATAAAAAGCTCTCCACTAACATCTGCGTTTACCAACAGTTATTTTCTTATGTGCAGTTAAAAGACAATCACACATTCCTCAGTCAAAGATATAAAAAATATTTGAATGAACACAGGAGGTAGAAAAACCCCAGAAAGGTGAGTATCCTTCATAAGTGGCAATTAGAGTTGTGCACATACATGCACCCACCTCACACGCCTTCAAAGCCCCATCTTTCTTGCACACATGACAAAACCAGTGAAAAAGGGATGTCTTCAGTAGTTTCACAGAAAGTAAATTTGTTTATGGTTCCACCCCAATTTTTCAGTCTTCCGCACAAAAGAAGATTGTCATTTCTATAAGCAAATAAAGAGGAACAATTTTTGCTTTGAAAAACAGTGACAATTCTGTAAATATGGCAAAATTTCTCTTTGGGGGAATTGTAACATATATAAAACTTCATAATTATTTCAAAGGTAGAATCTCATTATTTCTTATTGTAAATCATTGTGCCTCATAGTGGAAATGATTTCACCTATTACCATATTCATGAAATCTAGCAAAAGCTCCTTAAGATCTCTGCTTATGTCTTTTAAAATTCAGTAAACAACCATTGTTGGTTTTTATTGCTCCATTGCTCATCACCTTTTTGTGAGCAGATGTTCATTCTGCTTAACATTCTCTAAAACTATTTGTAAAACAAATCCAACCAAAACGAATGCAAAAAATTTTGCACAGGTTAAACAGAAGTGAAGCCATACATTAAAAAAACCCATTAAATGAAAATGTCAAAGGGGAGAATAAGTTAACATAAGACTGAAGAGTCATGCTCTCTATAGACCATACACTGTACTCAGTTGCTCACAGGATGGGTCCTTTGTATAAGCCGGGAAGGGCACACATCACCCCAAAGAGGTGTGGAGGTCTAGGAACAAGGCCATACCCCTGTCTTCAGCTAACCCACAGCAGGCGACATACACACTGGGGAGCAGTTTGCACCACCCCCCCACACACATTCCACCAACTCAGGGAGGGATTGATCTTTCTTGATCCCCCTGGGTCAATACATTTCCTAAATATTGTGCTATTTAGGAACAGGCACAGTGGGTTATAAAGCCTATTTAGTAAAAATAGTGAAGTATTAGCAATATAAAAACATAATTACAGCATTTGCTGTTAAATCTTTGCTGAGAGATGGAGGTGGGTGAGGTAGGTTGTGAGGACCACCAGGTGTTTTGTGCTGGTTATAAAGAGCATGGTTTGTCAAAGTGTAGATTAGCAAGCTTCTACCATGTGGCATTTATCCCCACTGAGAATAACTGGCTGGTGAAAAATAATATGACTCTAATCCTCTAATATCAAAAGCATTGCCCTTTCTTGAAATCAAAAGTAATTGACTTTTATACATTGGGAAATAAAGCCAGAGAGCCCTTTTCTGCTAGAATGGTGTAAATCTGGTGCAACTCCACCAAAATAATAGGAAATGATCAGTGAAAGCAAACCTGATACCAATGAGATCAGAGTTAGGCCCTTAGTATTTTCACACATTTGAGGTAACACCTTCTACTGTCTAACATATGGAGCTGCCTAAGTGAACTTGTATTTGACTACTAGGAAAATTAGCAACATCAAATGAGGGTGGGGTTGTGGAAAGGCCCTAGGAGTGGAGGTTTTCATTCAAAGTAGAAATTATCAAACCCATTTTTGACACATCTAGCTAAGCTGTAAGGGGGGAAAGCACAAATACAGCACATGCAGCTAATCCTTAGATTTATATAATAGGATGAAGTCCAAAGTTAACAACAATACATGCAAAGAGTTAAGACCAAGAATCATTTTTATTAACTCTGAGTGAGATCACTCTGCATCACTGTAATTTAGTCAGTTGTACTTGTGTACAGCAACTATGTAGGATAATAGATATGTATCACCAGAAACTAAACATAAACTATATGAATTTGGAGGCCTAACAGATCTCTGGTGAAAAACCAAGATCATTTGTGGTATTAATAACCCCAGCTGGAAGGAGAGTCTGTTAAGATATCTAGATTTTGCAATGATTTAAGCCTAAGTTACTATATCACGGATAAAAACCTTGATGAACAAATAAGAAAATGGTTGCACTGCACCTTAAGCGGGGAAGTGTAGTATGGTTCAGCTTGCCAGGGGAAGGAGAATAGCATTTTATGGGTGCGGGGTGGGAGAGAGGTTCAGAGGCTGCTGCAAAAGGGGAGTTGGTTAGCCTGGCTATACTGATTCATCCCCTGGGATTGGAAGGACTGCGGAGTTGAAAAGGGGCAAGTCTCTTTTTCCCTGACCAGACGGGGCAGCATTCCCCCCCCGCCTTGGTGCTTGCAAAATACCAGGTTTTCTCAGAACCTGCGGTGGGCATTGCGCTAGCCACCCCTTTTTATGAGAGCTGGGAAGGTATTTTTCCCTCACCACCAGATTGGCCAAGGTGGAGTGGGGGTTTCTTTTGCCTTCCCCTCAGCGGGTTTAGGGAGTGCTTTGTTATGGTGAGTAGGGAAGGGAATTAGGCTATATCTCACAACTCATTTTGTAAGCGTGGGGTGGATATCCAGGGAAGGTAATCCATAAGGAAAGGATACAGTGACCAGACAAATAGCTTGGAAAAGGATTTTAAAAGGTGTTCGTTAAAGGAATGGAACAGGGTGAGGATGCGGGGGAGGTGTTCCTATGACTGGCACAGCAGGGAGCCAAGCCCCCTTCCTTATAGAACACCTTAACCCTAATTCACAGAGTGGAGGGGATAGTAGGGTCCCATCAATGGTTTGGTTGGGGGACCTGGATGGAAAAGTGTGGGGCTGGTGAAAGCCTCCCAGGTAAATATTGAATGATCATGGAGTTCATTGTACACTTTTATCTGCCAGGTAGTCCCAAACATCTAATAATAAAGTTGCAGCCTGATTAAAACCATATCAAGTGTCTCCTGTTCTTTCGATATAGTCAGACAATGAAGCCACTGATGTGAGTGTCATTCAAAAAAGTACAACACCAGAAACAGTGCATTTCATGAGAAGACATACATAGATAGCGAGCAGTTAATGCAAGGTTAAGGAAAACACTGTAATGAAAATTACACAAATATAATAATGTCCCAATTCAAAACACTGATGTCAATAGGTGGCTTTCCACAGACTTTAATGGGCTTTAAAAAAGACTCTAAAAGTTCTACATATCAGGAAAATCTGCACACATAAAAGAACAATTTTTTTGCAAAAAATGTCCAAAGCAAGTAAAGTGTATTTTAAAAAATATGATGATGCAAGAGCAGCATTAGATTAATTGATTTTTGAAAGAGTGTCCTTTGTCAATAATATGGGAAAGAAAAGAATGTTTTGAACTCTATGAAGCTCCTGTCACTGTTAAACTTGATAGAGGGCTCAAGATAACATGTTGCCAGAAAAACTGTACCAGAAAATCAGGAATAAAACTGAGGTAGAGAAAACAAAAGTAAAATTTTAGGAATTTATATCAGGAGAAATTGCTAGTAACTGGGATTATCACTATCGACTGTTAAGTGAATATAAAAATTCACAGTGAGACCACTTGGTTTTACTACTGTGAGTATGGTATCAGCCTGCATTAGGAATTAAAATTTGTGAAAAATTATGAGTGATTAAATGTATACTGCAGGTATTATCTCATGTAATCAAAATATAAATAATAAACTAGAATAAATCAAAGATTTGTTTTACTAAACCAGTTGCACAGAAGACAAAAACCAGATCTGTTTAAATCATGAGCATATCCCAGGTATTACTCTCCAAAGGAGAGGTAAAAAATCTAGTTACAGCGAAAGACCAAGTACTTCAGGTGTAAATATACATGATGAATTTAAAGTTATTAAATCAATCAGTGAAAGAAATTACTAGGGTCATGCAATAGTGGATAATAGGGAAAAATGGTCTACATTCAAATCAATAAAATAGCACTAAAAAGCATTTGCAGCTTTCAGCAGAGGAAAGCATCCAAAAGTTTCAGGTAAAGCACAGTTGCTATACAATAAGAGTTACAATGTGAACATAAACACTGATAAGCTATTGTTCAAAATGTATTTGCTTATTTCTCTTCCCAAAACTTACAGAATTAGAATTTCTCAAAAGGGTGATACCTGAGGGATAGCTGGGGAGGCAAAGAAAGAAATAAAAATTTCTAGTGATGATCATCATCATTTCATATTGATGGTCAAAAATGTAATTTTAAAATTAATTAAATTAACGTCCATGCAGCATAAGGAAAGAAATGCATGCCTCATCCATGAAGGCCATTTGGGTGTGGGCTTATGCAAGAGAGAACCAGAGGAACACATTAATGAGCTCATATGAACACACAGATTGCAGATATGTCTATGAAATATGTCACAGTATGTCAGTATGTCACACATATTGATCATGACAGTTTAAAGGACTGTTACATCTTCACCGAGTACTATAGTGCATTTGTGTTGAGATTTTCTTAATGAAACAACTATTCATCATATGAAATTTATTTCTATGATGCAGGATTTCTGATCAAGTGTTTTCAGATCATGATTCTCAAGTAGATGCAGAAAAGCTGTTACAACTGGACAGCAAAGCCATTTTCCTCTTAGCATGTGAATAACTCAGTAACAGTGTGACAAAGAGGCAAACAGGGATCTTCACAAGTACCACTCAAAGAATATTCTCCTGGTCTGCAGATGAGATGCAACCACCTAAAGGACATACAAGTCACTTTGACTATGTTACCCTTCTCTTTAAATTTCTCCACCGGCTCCTCCTTCTCTACTGAATCAAACTTAATCTGCTTGTTTTCACTTTCAAAGCCCTTCACAGTCAATCCCCATACTACCTATCAGTTGCTATTCAGTTATCAATGACCACCTCTGATTGTACCCATGGTATAACCCTCCATTGCCCACTCGTTAAATTTTCAAATAAGTACTTTGGTGCTTTCTCCCATGATATCTCATAAGTTTGGGAGATGGTTCCCATAAATATCCACAAAGTTACCTAATTAACAATAATGAAATCCCTCCTCAAAACTCTCCTTTTCCATGAAGCCTACATAAGAACAGCCATACTGGGTCAGACCAAATGTCCATCTAGCCCAGTATCCTGTCTTCCAACAGTGGCCAAATCCAGAGGGAATGAAGAGTGATGAATGAAGTGATCCATTCCCTGAGCTCATTCCCAGCTTCTGGCAAACAGAGGCTAGAGACACCAGCCCTGCCCATCCCGGCTGTACATCCCATCCCATCCCATTCCCTTGTACTGCCCTATCTGTCTGTACCCATCTGTTGTCTCTTGTCTTATACTTAGATCATAAGTTCTTTGGAGCAGGTACTGTGGTTTTGTTCTGTGTTCGTACATCAATTATCACAATGGGGTTCTGGTACAGGATTAGGAATTTTAGGGGCTATGGTAATACAAATAAATAATAAGTTAAGGGGAAATGAGAAAAAAACTTGTTTCAGTAACATATGTGAGACATACATGTGAAATATATAATAGAATGCATTGATGTAGAAGCCGCACAATGAGAGAGATGAGATAGTGGTGTGTGTGGTGATAAAACAAATCAGCAGTACCAGGTTTACAAGGGCTCCAGTGGCACCAGGCCCATACTTGGAAGGGACTCACAAAGGGTTAATCCAGCCTGGGCCACAGCCCAGCAATGTGAAGAGTGAGCAACTTCCCAACGCCAGCTAAGACACTCAGCAGCCTTGGGAGAGAAGTGCACAGGTTCAAAAGGGACTGGGTGTTGCTGGGTATGCTGAGAGTTGTAGTTTGTATGCTACTGTGTTCTGCTGAGGCCCTGGGACCTGTGCTGCCAACTGCACAACTAGTCCCAGAATGCCCCATGCCATGCTACCGGCCACCCCAGCTGAAGTTGTTGGAGCGGATCAAAAAGAAACCCCAAGCAAGGAAATGATCTGGTGCAGGGAGAGGGTTCACGTCACTAATCCCACTGTGCTCCCCTCCCGCTTGGAGCTCCTGGCTCCCCCACCCCTGAGTCTCCCCTACTCTCCTGGGGTGGTGGGGAACTGGGGGCAGCCCCCAGTGAACATGATGCCCGGGGGCTCCTGGGCACTATCTTGACCCTGAACTTTAGGGTAGGAGTGGTTATCTGTAGTCCCTGGGAGCAGGGCAGGGTGGGGACAGTGGGGCTTGTTAGTGCTGGCTGCTACACCCCCTGCCAGTGGGAATGCCCAAAACTGCCCCCTTGCACTCCAGGGAGGGGAGAGGGCGCAGCCCAGTTTTTGGGGAAAGGAGCAGTTGTGGGGCAAGTTGTGGTGCAATGCGGGAACTGGCGGTCACTCTGTGTGGGGGGGGTGTAGGAGAAAGGGGTGTTAAGGTGGGGGTTGGTGTGATGGGAGCAAAGGGAGGGAGGGTAGAATCTGTCTTGAAGGTTGGGGTTGGCTCAGTGTGGGGGGTGTAGTAGAAGAGAGGGAAGTTACAACCCTGGGGTGAAAGTGTGTGTCGGGGGGTGGGCAGTAGCAGGCAGATTGAGGAGAGCCTTTGTTATGGGGTTAATTGTGTGGGATGGGGACAGTAGGAGGGATGGGGCGGGGAGAGGGAGAGAGAGCTGTGAAGACTGAGGTAGGAATTTGAGGCTTGATTGTGGTAGCCTTTGTGGTAAAGTGTGTGTTTTCTCTCAGTGGCCATGTCTTCCTGCAAAAGATGGGCACCAGCAATTTTCCTCTCCACACTCCACCCCAAAGTTTTGTAAATATTATTGTACCAAAGTAGAAAATGCAGCTTTCAAAAAATGTATTTACAAAACATAACTTTGGGTGGAGAAGGTGGGAGGGTGGGGTGGCGAAATGCAGGTGCGACACCACTGACTGATACATTCAGGCTTAATATGGTGTGCTAATTAAGATAAGTGTGCTAATTAAGCACTTGTGTTCAGGGCCCCAAGCAGGCCCTGAGTATTTAAAGAAAAAAGACAAAACTAACAAACAACCCCTCTCCCACACAAACCAAATTCAGTGGTGTTCTGGGTACACTGATGTTAGCCCAGTTTGTTCTCTATGGGCTGAGTGGAGGTCTCAGTGTGGCTTTAAATATCTTATTTTGTTTTTGAATAAATGTTTTCATTCCCATCCCGGCAGTACCACATTTACGATGGCATCAATGGTGCTGTCACACTAGGACCACACTTGGAAGGGGCACATCACAACCACATGGGGGCCCACAAATATGTTTGGTGCCCGGTCCACAAAACGTTAATCCAGCCCTGCAAATCAGGTGCATTCTACCATGCTGAAACAGTTAATTCAGTGATGTAATCCACTCTATAGTGGTAAAATAATTAGGAGACCTTCCACTTGTAGGGCCGGGCCAAGTCGTCCCCTTCCAGGATAAAGGGCAGAGGAATGAGCCCAGTAAGGGAAATTTCTGAAAGTATTTACTCATGGGGATCCCTCACATTCTCCTTTGGGGAAGGGGGGCATGGCTTCTGTCTTCACCCAAGAAAAGGGTGGTGGACCCCAGCCCAAACCTTGTGCATCTGTGGGAAGCCATGACCATCACTGTAAAGGCCATGTGTTTCTATACTGGTTTGGGCTCCTGGCAGGGATCTCCCACCTCCCTGACAGTGAAGCTCCACCTTCAGGGACTCTTTCTAGGCTGTAGCAGTCTCCCACCTACAATTGAAAGGTAGTAAAACCAGAGGGTGCTAATGTCTTTCCTAGGTGAGGTACACACATGACTAGAGGGCTGACAACATTTGTCATCACCTCCAACCTCATCCCATCTATTCCTCCCCTCCAGCAATACAGATTCCAGACATTCATTGAGGGTTTCACTAGTTTCCACATAAAATGAGGATATGCATGTGAAGACTCCCCTCTTCATATGGATCTAGTGGGGTATGATTCAGCTCAGAGAGATGAATGGCACTGATGGAGGTGGTCAGCTTGCTGTTCTGATTTTTTAAGAGGGGATGCAATATTTCATCATGTTAATATTCAGGTTTCTGACATGTAGAATGTTACCTGTTAAGCTGTTCATTCTGCAATAGTCTTTCTTCTGGCCAGGTCCCCATTTAGCCCATCACTTCTGGGGTTACAGAGTCCAAAAAGACCACAGTCTAAATCTCCAGATAATGGTCAGCCAAACTCTGTGCCACTATATAAGTGTCTGGCAGGGGAACCCAGGTCCACCTGCTATACTGGATTCTGGCCCAGGAACCCTATAAACCAGCAGTCCTCTTCTGCTTAGTGCCCGTCTCTCTTGCTGTGTCCCATGGCTCCTGGCTACCCAGAATCTCTCCCTTCCTTTGCCAGTTTCTGGGTTTATCTTGGGAACTTACTCTATTGCCCAACACTACTTCAACCTCTCCTACATTCTTGCTAAACTCCTTACTCCAGGGCAGGATCTCATGGCTTGTTCTTCCCTGGATTTCCTTCTTGTCCCTGACAATGTCCCTCATCCTAGGGAGTGACAGCAGACTCCTTCTTCTACAGCCCCTGGCTTTATAGTACTGTCCCAAACCTTCCCCAACTGGGCTCCCCTCTCGATTAACCCTTGCTCTACCTCTGTCAGGTAACACCAGGTAATCTAATTAGCCTCTAAAGTCCTCAAAACCCTACCAAGGCTGGTATTGGTGTACAACCCAACACACTGCTCTTACCTCCCCAGCTGACAATTAGAAACTTTGATTTAATATTAGTGAAAAAACACTGTATTTCTTATTTCAATATCTATTGCTAATTAACAACAAGGAGGGACAGTAAAAACTATCCTTTAAAGCCCATTTCATATGGCTACGATGTATAAATATTTAACTAGAGAGTTTGGTTTTAGGCACAAAATTTGGATTTGTACCCAGATCTCGGTCTATGTCTGTATGAAATTATCCCCTAAGATTTAAAGGTTTTATAAACTAAGGTTTTGGTTTGGACCCATTTTTTTCCTTTAACATGGCCACTCTGTAATACCATGGTTACATAACTCTCCTGTCTGTGTACTGTTGTTTCTTCCAAACATACAGTGCAGCACCATGGAAGACCTTTAAAACTATATGTAAAAATAATGTAAGAGCATCAGGAATGGGTGATATACAAATCAGCCAGAGTTTGCTTCTCAAAGAAATTTTCAAACCAAAACTATGTTGTAATTCATTTGTTGGACAACTTAGGGGTCCAATTTGACAACTCGGGGTCCCTCCTGTCACCACCCCCTCTTCTGTCAAAAGCTGCAGGATACCTCTTCTTATCTATAGGGGTATTCTGGAGCTCACTGAAAGTAGTAGTAGCACTTGGGAGGGAACAAAGAGAAGCTCCTGAAGTAGTTAGGAAAATACTATACATCTATCTACTTCTCTATTGTAATCCTAAAAGGCAGACACCTTTGTTTACTGGCATCCCAGCTCAGAGAACAATCCCGGCCCATGTTTGGTAAATTTGTCAGAGTGTGGGTAGATATTTATCAATACAATTTGCTTCAAAGTCTCACTTTACAAATAATAATACTTGATGCTTGTGTACCACCTTCCATCCAAAAAAAATCTAACAGTGCTCCACAAATTTATTTTTTGGCCCACAAACACTCCGCCCCTCCTTGTTTGGTAGCTAAGTATTATTTTTTCTCCATTTCATAGAAGGGGAACTGAGAAAGAAAGAGACAAAGTAACTTCTTCAAAGTCACATAAGAAGAATCTGGCAGAGTCAAGAAATCCAGAAAGAGCTCCTGACTCCCAGTCCTCTGTCTTATTACAAGACCATTCAATGTGACTTTTTTACACAATTCTAGCTAAAATTGCTAGATCAATTAACTGGTTAAATTATTAGTACTGTGTTGTTTGTGTATATAAATACATAAGAACAAAAACGTCAAAGCAAAATGCATGTTTACACTGAAAATACAATGAAAAAGGTATGCAAGTTTACAGTCACATAAAATTGAAAAATAAAGCATAATGCTATGGCTCCCTCTTTTGGATATTGGATATCAAGTATTTATTTGTAAGAAAACTCCATATATTCTCAGTACCAAAACATTATACAGGCATCTAAGTTTTCCTGAGATACTATTTAACGACAGTGGAAAACAGAGTGAATAAAACGTGTTTTTATAACAGTGTCTTGTAAAATGTAATCATAATGCACACAGAATTTGAGCACTGTATAAAAATAGACATGCTTTTGCCACTTAGTGTTTTGACTACATTTTTCATGAAATGTTTTAAAATATTAGTGCATGGTAGTAACTGTAAAAACTGAAAAGTAACAGATCTTCATGAACTGCTCTATTTTTGCAACGAGGTATGTGCTGTATTTCAAAATAAGAGTATCAAGGGAATGTATATGGAGAAACATTTTTAACTGATTTACCTTTCAGACCAATATATATAAATCTATTAAAAAAGGAAAATTGTCTCCCTCTTTTAATATTTTGTCTTCAGCTACATCACTAAAACCTAAATCAACTGTAGATTTTTTGGGGGATGAGGGGAATGGGGCTAATACAGGTTTGCTAAAATGTGGCCAGATCCAAAGGCCCCTTGAAAGTTTCAAAGAGTTTTGAATCAGTCCCTTGAAGAACAACATTAAAAGACTGTTTGCGACTTAGCACAAATACTTATTATTGTAAAATAAATGGCCATTTAGAGAGAAAAAAAGTCAAAATTAAGTTAGAACTTAATCATTTAAACTAAGGGCCAATTTCTGGTCTCAGTGAAGTAAGAATCCAAGCTCTCATTTATTTCAAATCTTCACCCTAATATTGTGACACGAACTACCAAAGCATGGAAATAAAAGGGTCTATATTTGATCCTTAACTTGCATTTTGGGTTCCTAGGCTTTGCAGCACACCACCAGACTCCTGCAATAAATATAGAGATACAGTTCCACATTTAAGATGGTTCACTACATTCAAATTTCTTAATTTCCTACTTTCTATTGCTGTATGTCAACTAGGAATGTGAATTTTTTTGGCAAAAATTATATGAAAAATTTGACTGTGTTTCTCATCAAAGTTTCAACCAGCTTGAGTGTCAGCTAAAACATTCTCTTTGAACTTTTCCACTTCTGCTTTCTGATTATTCTTATAGAAAATGTGTGCATGCTCATAAAAAGACATACTTTCTCTACAACATGTTAAAAGGTTTGTTTAGCACCCTTTATTATCCAGACAGCAGATCACACAACTGCTCCACTGAATATTTAAAGGTCATATTATTAAAGAACGTTATAGATTTATATCTTTTACTTTTACAACATTGCATCATTATGATTATGTCACTATATGATTACCTTCACTCTATTATTAATAATTCATAAAATGTTAGCCAGCAGGGAAATAACATTTCAATATACTTTATTATTTATTACTAATATCTAATAGTAATATTTATTATAAAATGTCATATCATCCACTATCAGGCAGTTTAAGGTATTTTCTCTTCCATGAACAGCTGCCATGAACAGCTGCTTGTTCACCCAAGTCCTTTAGCCCTCAGCTTGGAGACTCCTATTTAGGGGCAATTTACTGTTCTTTTGGGACAGCTGCAGTAAAAGCATTTCAATAGATTCTACTGCTTAACCTCTGCCTGACATCATAATATTCTATAGTGACACCATTTCTACAATTTGATGCTGTAGAAATGGTTAGGATGTCACGGAGGATGGAGAATCACCCAGGTACTGCACCTAAAAATATCCCTTCCCACGGAAAGCAAGGAAAGATAAAATCTGACTTAACATAATTGTCTGTAGTACTTACCTATGCATTCCCCTGATACTGCTATTTCTTCGTACAGGTCTAATTCCTCTATTATATTTTAGGTCTGGTCTACATTTAAAAACTCTCTCAACCTAGACACATTGGTCAGAGATGTGAAAAATTTCACACTGAGGTCGACCTAATCCCTGGCCTACCAAGCTATCACATCTTGGAGAGGTGGCTTAACTACATTGGTGGAAAAACCCTTCATGATGTAGGAAGAGTCTACGCTGTGGTGCAGTGGCAGCATCATAGCTATACCACTGTATATATATATATATAGCGTAGACATGCCCTGAGAGTAGTCAAGGGGCCAAAACCACAGCTGAGGATTAGTGTGATGGAGCAGGATTCTGACATGATGCCTTTAACCTGCTATGCATGTAGCCTGGGAGAAATGATGTGTGGTGTAAATGCTCTTCATCACTGGTAGATCACCCTGACTTTGATCCTCTCTGGGTGAATTAAGATGGTTTTGGGGCTCAGTCATGCTGGTGAGATGGAGCAAAGCAGATGCACTGCATAGAGGAATGTGGCCCTTTGTTTTCCAAAGTGTGTCAGAGAAACCAAACAGGGTTTAATGCAATCATTTCCTTTGTTTTTTATTGTATTTGACTCTGAAGGGCAGTGAGAGACAGGGAGCTAGATAAATCTTGAGTGACACCACTAAATTAGTGAAGGTACTCTGGATTCACACTGGTAAAACAGATCTAAAGTTCCATAATAGTATAATGGAGATCAGAACCTGAGTTGGGAGTTCAGACTGAAGTTCAAAACCTTCCTCCTCTAGGTCACCAGTTCAAATGGGGCCCAGGATGGCAATGGCCAAAATTTATTTTCAGTTGTCACGTAAAGCCTATTTGGTGGTCTAGATGAAAGAGGTAGTGGTCTCAGTCATGCTGCTAGTGAACAAGTGTCCAAATCATAAAAAAGTATCAGTACAATTAAATGCAGTCTCAGTAGAGAGGCCAAGGATTAAATGGATAAGAAGACTGATATATTGCTTCATCCCTAGAATTAAACCCACCTGGCCAGAGTTAGAGCCTAACTCTCTATACTGGTTTTTATAAGGTCATCCATCACTGTGGCATATGAGGAATTGATGGGGCAGTGTAAGAAGCTTGCACTAGTGGGACCAGTGCTATTCCTGTGGCTAAATAGAGACCTTCATTGTTCAGAGTTACCAATTTGGCACTTTTAGTAGGAACTAGTTTAAACAAACATCTGAGCTAGTACAGTTGAATTATAAAAGCTGTCAGCAGGCAGTTTGAGAAATCTGAAACATCCTGTACCACAGGAGTACAAGCAGTACTGTTTTTAACACTGTCTGTGATAAGGATTCATTGAGGTACTGTAATTTTCTTTTATGAACTACTGTCGGTGATAGTTGTAGGCTATTACAAGTTTTCCTCTTTGTAACTCACTTTTAACAAAGCAAAGAAAATGCACAAGTCATCAAAACAATTATTTTGAAGATGATTTAATTCACATTTGAATATAGAAGGGAGTTATGATAAAGATTCTTTCCTGACAGACATAAGGACAGGCACAAAATCTCAACCTCATATTTATATTGACATTCCCTGCACTATTACTGTAAGTTTCAATAAGTGTGTTGGGTTCTTGGAACTATAGGGCCAAATCTTCCACTGTGCCAGATGTCTATCAGAATACATGAGGCAACTGGGGACAAAGGTAGCTTTAAACATATGGGACTGCCCGAGGCCAAGTCAGCTCCAGACACAGCTTAGAGCAGCCTCATATAGGAATGTATGGACTATGAACAAGTCACCTCTTTAACTTCTATTTGTTAAGCTAAATATATTAAGCTCCTTTCATCTTTCAGGATAAGGCAAGATTTCCATCCTTATCATTCTCAGGGCTTTTCTCTGAATCTTCCCTAGTTTATTAAAAATATTATTGAATTGTGGACACCAGAATTGGACACACAATTTCGGTAATGGTGACAACAGTGTGAAATACAGAGGTAATATAACCTCCTTATTCCTGCTCAAGATTACCCTGTTTATACTTAAAATAATCACATTAGCCCTTTTGACCATAATGTTGCATCAGGAGCTCATGTTCAGCTGATCATCCAACATTGATCCCTGGGTCTTTTTCAGAGTTTCTTCTCCCCAAGATACAGTCCACCATCCACTAAATGTGACCTACATTCTTTGTTCCTAGATATATGACTTTACATTTGGTCATACTGAAAAACACATTGCTTGCCAGTTTACCAAGCAACCCAGATTTCTCACTCTATATCAATGCCCTGTCCTCCTCATTATTTACCACTGCTCCAATATTTGTGTCATCAGCAAAATTTATCAGTAAAGATTTTTTTCCAAGTCATTGACAAAAATGTTAAATAGCATAGGACCAGGAACCCATCCTATCCCACAAGGAACACACCTACTCGATGATTCCCCATTCACAATAAAAATGTTGAGACCTGTTGTTTAGTCAGCTTTTAATCCATGTAATGTGTACCATGTTGATTTTGTATTGATCTGGTTTCTCAATCAAAATGTTATGTGGTCCCAAGTCCAAATGCCTTAAAGAAGTGTAAGTATATTACATCAGCACTATTATCAACTAAACATGTAATCTCAACCAAAAAAGATATGAAGTGAGTTTGACAAGTTTTATTTTCCCCAAACCCATGCTGGTTGGCATTAATTATATTACCCTTGTTTAATTCTTTATTGATTGAGTCCTTTACCAGCTGTTCCATTATTTTGCTTGGGATCAATGGCAGGCTGACTGCCTATAATTACCCAGCATTCTCTGGTCACATTATATGCCAGCGGAGAAGATGACATTGAGCTAGCTTCACCAAATCTATATCCCAGACTGGAAGGCAGGAAATAGGGGAAATCTGAAGCTGCCCTGGTAGGGCTGCTTTCCTGCACATTTTTATCACCAGGGTGGTGAAAAGGGACTAGACTAAGGTAGGGAAGAACAGGTGTCAAGATCGGGACCACTATCTATTCAAACAACACACACACACACACACACACAGAGAGAAAGAAATGTAGTAACATTTTAACACCACTTGAGCTCCTAAAGTATGTTTCCATAGCTTCATGCACACAGGATGACTTGGACAGACAGACCTGGAAAATAATGCTCTGTACCTCTAACCCGGAGCAGCAATTTGCCTCTTTGGTTTTTTGGTAGGCTTGCCCGAGCATCTTAAGTTTCACGCGGCACTGCTGTGTTATAGCCTCTGTCCATCATGCTCTTGGAAATTTTTTCAAATATGTTGGCATTTCATCTTTTGGAATGGAGTTCTGATAGCATGGATTTGTCTCCCCCATATAGCGATCAGAACCTGTTCGGTCCATGCTGGAGCTCTTTTTGCAATTCTGGGACTCCAAGGTCACCTGTGCTGATCAGCTTGCCATGGTGGCCAAACAGGAAATGAAATTCAAAAGTTTGTGGGGCTTTTCCTGTCTACCTGGCCAGTGCATCCGAGTTGAGAGTGCTGTCCAGAGCGGTCACAATGGAGCACTCTGAGATAGCTCCTGGAGGCCAATACCATCGAATTGCGTCCACACTACCCCAAATTCATCCCAGCGATGTTGATTTAAGCATTAATCCCCTCATTGAGGAGGAGTACAGAAATCGATTTTAAGAGCCCATTAAGTCAACAAAAATGGCTTTGTTGTGTTGACGGGTGCAAGGTTAAATCAATCTAACACTGCTAATTTCGACCTAAATTCGTAGTGTAGACCAGGGCTCAGAGTGGGGTAAAACTGTACCCTCCCACTCCTCAGAAGGGATTCACTGTTGGAGAGGGAAGATGATGTTTTCACTGCCACACTCTTCTAGGGATATGCCAGTGGACAGCAAGCCCTTACTCATGGGAATTATTCAGATATGAATCAACATATCCTCCTGCCATCTTCACTCACATATGGGACTGTAGTGGCTCAGTGAAGCAGGGATTGAATTGCTGCAAGTTCCCTCCAGGGGAATTTCAAGCACTTAGAATTTCAAGTACCAAGGGTCTGAAACCTTGGATAAGCAAAAAGAAGTCAGCATATTCTGTGGCTGAACCTAGCCCAGTATCTCCACCTAGAGTGTCTCTAGGACTTGCGATATTTTTAAATATAATGCTAACTCTAATTTCAATAATAAGATAAATATTTATTTTAATAACCCCATTCATCATAGATTTATTTGCCAATAGATGTGGATATAGACATGAATTCAATAGACTTTCTAATATTTCAACACAGTGCGGCATTCACAATAGAGGGTAGATTTCTCAAAAAAGAGTTTATCTTCCATTTAAGTATCAAAGTAAGGGGACATCTATTTAAAACTGTTCAGTAGCACACTGAGTGCTGAACTTCTTTGAAAACCTGGCCCAAAGTGTCTCAATTAAAGAGTGAGATGTTCCTCTCACCTCAGAACAATATAGGATGTCTGAGACCCACATCCTGCTCTTCCTGATTTGGGGCAGGAGCTTAAACAAGGGTCTCCCATATCCCAGCTGAGTGTCCTAACCAGCTATCAGATATGCAGGGGCAGGACTTTCAGTCTCCCCTGTTGAAGCTCTTCCTCTTTGTATAACTAATTAAATAGCCCCTTGGCCAGAGAGAGGGATTGGCTCTATAGCTCAAGTTCAAGTCCCTGCATCTCCCAAGGAAGTACTTAGCTATCAGGGTAGGTCTCGCACTCTTAAAACATTTTTGTTTTTCATGAATTGGCATTTTCTGAAGAAAAACTGTTTTGTCAGAAAATTACTGATTAGCTCTTGTCTCAAAGGGTGCTGTTGATGCTGATTGTTCTTAAACATATGGCTCTTGTTGAGGTACCTAAATAGATCAGAGCTCTTCTGAAAATCTGGCTTCATTTGTAGGTGCTGAGCACTTGAACGTCTGGTCCTTAATTATTTGGAATCATTTGTTCATTAATCCTGTTCCTCCTGAAGTAAATGGCAATATTTCCACTAACCCCACTGGATATAACATTAGATCATTAATACTCACAGTCTGTGATAACCACCATTAAATATATTTAAATTCTATTTTTGTGTCTCCCTAAACCCCCCAAAGTATTCTGCTAATGACATTAGATTTGGCTCACGTCGGCTAGGCTTCTTAGTGCACACACTTTAATTGATTATTTTTTTCACCTTTTTGTTCTTTTTAGTATTTTCCCCATCTTTTATATTTTGGAGGGGGGGGAAAAGGACATGCACTCCACATGAAATCTATAAATATCTTGCTCTTTAAAAGTCATACTGACCTCACACCTAATTCTACAGTCTTTACTCATGTTAGTAGTTTCACTGAAGTCAGAGCCAGGGACTACTCACATGAGTAAGAACTACAAAATTAGGCCCACACTGCAGCGTATCCTGTATAAAATATGTGTCCCAGCTTTGTAGGTTCTTTAGACCTTTAAGAACAAGGAGTGCATCATTTTTATGTAAAGACTTAGGAGAAACATATCTTGTGCTTCTACTGCAGATAAACATGCACTACACTTTTAGTCAGTTGAGATATGATGGATCATGCTTATGCATCTATATTCCATTATTTTTATTTTTTTCATTTGGAATGGAACTTTATTTCAGTGTCAACAAATTAAACAAACTATTTTGCATGCTCTATTGTAAAGTTGCCGAAGGTTAGAAAAGATGCATATCATGCTTGTGAGTGACTGTGCAGCACTAATTAAATACATTACCATGGTGATTGCTATAGTAACATTTAAATTGGCATCATTGCTAACAAATCCCTGCTATTGATCCCAGCAGGCTTTATTTCACAGTACACCTCAAGAATCTAAATAGAATGTTTTACATTCAAAAGGCTTTAAGAAATATTTTTTTCAATTGCTAATGTATTAAGGAGAATTATGTCTTTCATATGAAATAAATTAATTTACCGGGAAATCTCTAAGGACTTTGATATCAAACTCACTCACTGCATTGGAAGATTTTAATGATTTCAGGTTACTTCCACAGACCTCTCAAACAGCAAAAAGCATTCATTTTCTACCATTCAAGATAATCAGATGTAACTGGTTTGCAACCTGAAGAAAGGATGCAGGTCACAATATGTGCATTCAAGTGTCTATATGAATAGCGTGTCATAAATAATGTCTTTAACTCATATGTAACTAAGGAAATAAAGTGTTTTCCATTGTGTAAAATGAAGGATAGATGGATTGACTAGATGGTGGGGAAGGCCCAAGCAACAGATGCTGGACAGATGCTGTAATATAGTAGCTGGCACAGTACATTTCACAAGTTAGAAAGAAAACAAACAAAACCTTTCCTTCCAGTCTCAGACTTCCATGCCTCGCTATTCCTATTGAAAAGCAAAGAGAGTTTTGCCTTGAGTGGGGATATTATAACATCCCATCGTTATAACACATTTAACTCTACAGAGAATGCATACATCTACAATATTATCACACACAATGGGAAAAGTTAGATCCATCGTTCATTAGCTCCCAAAACACAGGCCTCTACCGATTGAGATGAAAGAGTTTGGCTGACAGTACAAGACTTATTGCCCAGTAAGCAAGCCCAGTGAACCATTCACTTGGGGGCAGCACGACACAGAAAGCTAGTTCACTATAGTATTTAACTCCTGCCCTGATTGGAATAAAATGTGGAAGCAGACAGCTTTTCCAGTATATCCTCTGTTAAAGAATTACGGTTTAGCAGGACAGAATTTCTCATTGCAGAAATTCCTAGAGCTGCTGCCTTTAACCTTGCTCATGGGTAGAGCTTGCTGTTGACTTCAACCTACGCACTAGCTAGCTGAGTGGGTTAGACATGTCCATTGGTCCATGGTTCTGCCTTGGAAATAGAGTGTATTGGCCGATGTTGAGTTTCTAGTGGTTTCTTGAGTAGGTGGATTTGGGAGGAATAATTATGTAATCCTAGAAGCCTTAAACAGAAGGCAGATGTATGGGGGTTCAATTAACAACAGGAAAAAGCCCATATATTCCATGCACATAATAAAGTATATTGAGAAAGACATGAAAAAATAAAGAGACAAGGTGGATGAAGCAATATATGTTACTGGATCAACTTCTGGGCCAGCTTTCAAGCTAAACAGAGCTTTCCTCGGTTCTGGGAAAGCTGAAGAAGAGATCTGTGTAGCTCAAAAGCTTGCCTCTTTCACTAATATTTTCCAGTAAAAGATATTTCCTCACCCACCTTGTCTCCCTAATATTCTGGGAACAACACTGCTACAAAAACAGTGCAAACAAATGAAAAAAATAATTAAGCATTGTAAGTACAAAATAGCAGAAGGTAAAATGTACTCCATAGATTTTGTCAAGAACACTTTTGTCCAAAAGTTGATCAGAAACTAATTTAATGTTGTATATTGCTCTTGTTGCTTAATGAAGATATATTTGAATATATATTTTCACTGCAGAGTATTTGGAGTTGCTCATGGAACTAAGCGGGAAATAATTTGCCCTTCCTGAAAACATTTTTGAGATTTCAATAAATGTCCTGCTCCACATCAGGACGAAACTGAGAACTTAAAAAAAAAAATTGTGAAAAACAAGAGAGACCCACTCCAGACTAGCAAATACCCCAGGGATTAGGGGACTCAGCTGTGATGTGAGAGACTCAGGCTTAAGTCCCTGCTTCAAAACAGATAGATGAATACAGATTGCCTGCTTCCCAGATGAGTGCCCTATGCACTTGCCTTTTGGCTAATCTGGGCTCACTCTCTGTTGTTTTGATCTCCCCAAAAAATGCATCCTGGATCTGAGAAACCCTCCCAATTAAAGTTTCAACAAAATGAAACATTTCTTGCAAAGTTATGTGGTTTCAACAAATTGGGATTTTCTGATGAGAAACAGTTTCATTGAAAAAATTCAAACCAGCTCTAGTTGCTGATAACTAAAACTAAACTTAGATGAGTTTCAGAGTAGCAGCCGTGTTAGTCTGTATTCGCAAAAAGAAAAGGAGTACTTGTGGCACCTTAGAGACTAACAAATTTATTAGAGCATAAACTTTCGTGAGCATCCGATGAAGTGAGCTGTAGCTCATGAAAGCTTATGCTCTAATAAATTTGTTAGTCTCTAAGGTGCCACAAGTACTCCTTTTCTTTTTTAGATGAGTTTGTCACTTAAAACAAAATAAATGATTAAAAAAATAAACTCCATTAGATTTGAGGTGAGTCTGAGTTTTAGAGTAACACACTATCTATTACGGGACACATTCTTCACTTAACCAGTTGGGAATTTATAGGTGTTAAATTAGCCACAGGAGAGCTCTTCCATGGTTCTCTGAACTCAACAGGAACATACTGAGAATAACAGGAGACAAAATGAGATATTGAATATACCTACAGAATTCAAACAAAACATGTTCTCTAATTTATGCCAAGATCTATGTACATGCACGATTTTATGCAAATCAGAGTTCATTCACTGTGTGCTTTGATTCTTCAATTAAAAAAAGAAATGAAGAAAATTAGAATTTTCCTGCATTATAACTATAATTTTCTGCATAAATTAGACACCTATTAAAATGTTTTCTTTTTGTTTTTAAAACATGATGCTAGAGAGTGATAAATATTTCAAGCCTTCACTTCTTTCTCAGATAAATCTCTGATTGAAGTAACTAAAATACACCAAGGCTTTGATCCTGCTTCAGAATCCCTGTGCCCATGCAGAGGCTCACTGACAAACTGGATTCCCCACAGATGCAAGGATCTGTACTAGCCAGGCATGGTGAAGAATCAAGTCTAACTTTATAATCATTAAGCTCGCCAAATTTTCCACTGAAAGTGTTTGTTGGCAGAAAGTTTGTTTTCAGCTAAATTCATTGTTTTGTGAAAAGTGTCTACTTTCTGCAGAACATTTTAACTTCTCAAAAATACAGACACCTGAAAAACAAAACAAACAAAATTATGGCTGAAAACCACAACTTTGATTCACAATTGTTGCCACTGTGCCTCACTGAAGTTCAGGTGCCTCATTCTCCTCTCTGGGGCAGGGTCCCCAGCAAGACCACATCTCCCATGATGCATCATTGCCATGGAACTCTCTTAATGGAGTGCAGCTGTTAAGAAAAAAAATAAAAACCATGTAGCTGCATGGGAGTTGTAGTCCAGCCAGGGAGCCCAAGCCCATGGAAGAGAATGACGTCGTGGGTCATCAGAAGGAGAACTCCCATGAGGCACCTCAGTGGCATTTGCAAATCAAACATTTTGATTTTCAAATGAAAATTTTCAACTTTTGGCTAGATTTTTAGGGTTTTTTATTTTTCATTGAAAAGTTAAAATTTTCTGTGGAAAAATTAAACAAAAATGACTTTTTTCTCTTTTTTGATTTTGTTTCGCTATGGGGGGTTTAGGGGTGGGGAGGTGTTGGGAGAGACATTTTCAGATCAGCTTTACTCCAAACACAAAATGACTCCAGTGGAATTTTCGGGAATAGATATCTTACAGAATTCATCTAATAAATATAATTAATCCCAGTTCAGGGGTCTTGCAGGAGGCCCTTTTCTTCATTTACGCTCTTCTGAACAAAGCCTGCATCTATATCACAGTAAGTCCCTTGGCAGAGCAACTGATGCAGTTCCACTGTATAAGCAAAGGCAGGATTTAGGCGGTGGGTACACAGGAGGTGTGTGTCTCTCTGCACTGCAAATCTTAGCTTCTCTGGAACCACTGTGCAGAGGGGAAAGGTGGGATAGTAGAAGGTAGGGGCAAAGCCAAGGTGAGCCATGTGATTGAGTAAATTGAAATCTTTGTTTCTGTGTGGATTCTCCCTTAACATCATAGTAACAGCTAGGAATTGGCTCTATGATTTAGAACCCAGCTAAACATTGTACCTAAATAACCAGAGCCTGATTAAGTTTTAAGATCCAGAAACATATCACCTGATTCAATAATTATTTGTGCATGAAATCATATACTTGGGAAAAAGAGGGAGAGAAAGGAGGACAGAGAAGACTTCAAGAGCCTGATACTAAAATTAGATTAATTTGTATGTAACAAACTAAAATACAGTGGTAGTACAAATGATTGGCCCATTTCCTGTGCTGGCCTTTTGTGTGTGCAGTTTTCTGATTTACAAGCGCAGCTGTGGCAACCGCATGGGCAAGTTAGGAATGCAGTTTTAACAACCAGGCTGCAAATATACTCTAACAGAGTATATTGACCTAGAGATGATTACAATTCACCCAGAAACTTTTGTCCATTTCACAGGTCCTTTAAAGTAGAATACAACCTTTCAAGAGTTTTGTTCTGGTGAAACAGGAGAGACGTCAACCCCAGCAGCATCCTTGCTAAAGCTGCAAACAATGAGGACTTGTTACTGCTTGTCATTTCTGTTCTGGACCTATATGCTTCATGTGGTTCACATGACACCATCCCCCAAAAGGACTACCAAATATTCACAAAATGAAAGGATACTGGGGTTTTCACAGGATGATGGCAAAACCCTGCACCGCAGCAAACGTGGCTGGATGTGGAATCAGTTTTTCTTGCTGGAGGAGTACACAGGTCCAGATACTCAGTATGTGGGCAAGGTAAGCTTTGCATTTAAAAGACTACATAGAGTTGACAAATCTGACAAGTGGTGCTTTGCACAGTTCTTCTTACTTAATTTTTTATATAAAACAGGTGGTCTTATTTTCTCATCAGCATTAAAGCAAAGCACACATAATGTATTATAGTTTGAGGGAGAAGGGTTAGGAACTGGGATTAGGAATTAGGGATGTCTTGATGAAATGGGAACACTTCAGCCTAAACTTTACTAAATCCTGGTTAGACAAACACACATTTGTGGGAGGGTTTCAATCACTGTATCATTTCAAGTCCGTGTTCAGTTGTCAAGGATAAATGTTACAAAGGAGAACTAAAAGATAGGTTCCTCAATGACACCCAATCTTTTGTGATATTTGCAATTATGCAGAGATATATTCTCCACTAGATGCTCACAAAATTCCATTTGTTAATAATTAAAATGTTATCCATGCACAGTGGAGACATTATATTATTAAGAATGGTGGCTGAGAAAGGAAAAGACCTTCAGCCTTTTTTCCAGCAAACAAACTCTAATCTTTACTTTGATTACTTGAAAAAAAGTGAGTCCTCTTCCAGCTGTTAGCTCCAACAGCATCCCTTAATTCTAACTGCATCTTTGTGACTCCAAGTTGACCTCTTGCCTTTCCTGGTGAAACTTACATCAAGGAGTCTCAGATTTGCAGCCTTTGCTGTGCCTCACCATCTGCCCTGACGCTCCCTGTTTTCTGGCAAGGCATTCACAAAAACAGAAATCTCTGTCTTGGGAAATCATTTTAAAAACCAAGAAATAGGAAACTTCAGCAAATTCTGACCTTAGTCACATAGGTGTGGATCCAAAGTAATATGATTGACTTCAATAGATTTATGCCAGTATAAATCTGGAATAACTGACATCAGAGTCTGAATCTCTCTCTCTCTTTAAAAAAGAAAATGTATCTATGAAGGAAGGGACAACTTTGTTGAATCTACAGCAGATGGTATGCCCACCTCACCCAGTCATGCATTCCTTCAATGCCCAAAATTCCCACTGACTTTCAGGAATGCACTACTGTACCAATAAAGACACACCCCATACTAAGCGTTAGCCTTAAGATCTGAGATCATTTCATGATCTGACAACGTACATAATGGCCATGATTCTGCTCTCAGTGTAAAACAGGAGTAATTCCATTTCAGTCAGTTATGTTATCATAAAAATGGTGTGAGAGATGTAGCAGGCCCAAAGTGTGACAAACAGGAAAGTCAGCTAAGGGTTTTGGTTTTTTAAAACAACTCTTAGAGCAATATCTGTTCTGAAAAAAGCCTAAGTCTCAGTTTAGTATTCTCTCTCTGAATCTGATGGCAATTAGCAAATTGTGTTACATGTGAGGAGAGAACACTTTTATTCAGACTCATAGGCACGAGTCGGTAGCAAGAATTCCTAGCCAGCCCTTCTTTAATATGGACAGACACAGACTGAAGATACTCTTAGAGTAATATAATAATGTTGTACTAGAAAGAGAATGAAATGAATTCAGAAACTCACATTGTAAGCACACTTGTTAGAGGATCAGATAGTTGACAAAATTAATATTTATTTTTCTCTATAGTGGATTCAATTTCTTATCAGTCCCACTGAGTAATGTAGAACTACATGAGTGTATTTTGCCTATGACATAACAATGTGATATTAGGAATTGGCTGGGACTGGATTACTTGGCTGTGCTATCCGCTTGCATTTGAAAGATATATTAAACATTATATTTATAGACATCACATATAGATGAGCATTATGCTTTTATGTCACTTAAAATTTTGACCCAACTTATACCTGTGGATCCCCATTTACTTTAACTGCAGCACCAACTAACATCAATTTTGTGTCATTACTTCTAAACACACTTGCACTGTATTCCACAGTAACTTTCAAGTGTTTCATGGAGTCTCAATTACTGGGATTCCTCTGGAACACATGGGTCAGGCCCAGATTCTCGTGGCACTTCTTTAAAAGTGATGAGATCGTGTTTGTTCACAAGAAGGCTTCCAAAGAGAAAATGTACTGTAAGTACTGGTGTGAAGCTCTGTTTGCATAAGGAGTCACATCGGACGTGCTTCCACAGCCATCTCCTATGAGCCATCTGTGGCTTAGGAGTTGGAAAAGGAAGGAGGGAGAGAAGCAGGAAGAACAATAAAATAAAATCAAGAGTATCCATGAGAAGGTGGAAGAGTTGGTGGTAATTGTGGGGGAGGGAGGAATAAGCAACCATCCTTATCATTCCCTATCCCCAGCAGCAGCTGCAGTATTCACAGGGTAGCAGTACTTCCCAGGCTCTATCTTCAGAGTGTGTGTGTGTGTACGTGTACATGTGCATACGCACCCACGTGCATTGTACATTGTGTAGCCTTTTTTTTTAATGTAAAGTGAATTTTGTAATGTGGTGTTACACCACCTTGGGTTCAGCTACAGTTTCAAGCTCAACAGAGTGAAAGTCACCTCTGCTACTTGCTTCAGATTTAGAGTCTCTAGAAACACAAAGACCAAGGATGGTGATCATACATACATTTCACAAGTATAAGGTCTAGTCTGTTTTTACAAGTTTTATTAAAGTTACAGTTAAAGTTATGATTACTCAGGCATATAGAAATCCTATAAAGCCCTAAGAACAAGTTACAAATATAGTTATACTCACATTCATAAGGATATTCTTAAGATCTGATGGATGCATTACCAAGTGACCATTTGTAAAGGGATGGTTCCTGCTGGAATTTTCCATAGGAAACTCAATTTTCCTAATCTGGGCACCTTCTTTTTATAATGAGGTTCTGACTATACCTCATTATCATTTACACACATATTGCACCCTGCAGTTATGGGTTAGAAAAACATGACTGCTGGGTATCTTATAAGCAAAAAAATTACTCTTACTGTGTTTTGTTTTGTTTTGTTTTGTTTTCAATATTGCCCTTTGGTACATCTTTTCCCATATTTTTATGGCATCAGGTTATTCTTCGGTCACTTACTTATGTCAGCATTTCTTATCTGTAAGGCCTAAAATAGCTAAGTTAAAATCTTAGAGGCCTCAGCCTACAGGTCTTGCATTTCAGCCTTCCTTACTTAGATACTTTCTACATAATTATCCCTTCTAACTACTGATCAATCTTATACTTCTATAATCCTACAATTTAACTCCTTGTACAATTTAGCATACAATGATTATATATGACATAACTTGAGTTAATAATAACATCACACAATAAATGAACAATAAACTAAAGTCATTGGCTGCAACTGCTACACTAAAGCAAAATATAATCAAACCCATCTCTTCAAACAGGCAGTGCACTGAATATATGCAAGGTATGTAACAGAATGAGCAGTGTTATTAATTGCCACATTACATAGAGGGCATCACATCGTATCACACAAGAATCAGGCCTAATCCTTCACTCACTGAAGTTAATGAGAATGTTGCTATTGACTCCAGTACGTGAAAGATGGATCCCATATGATGCGATATCATGTGAGAGGATTCAGGACAAGTACTCTACCAAAAACAACAGGAGCATTAGCAGCAATATGTCACTCATATAAGCATCACACAAACATATGAACCCTCCTCTCCACCATCCTGTGACCAGTCAAGAGCATTCACTGCATCCTCTGTATTCAAAATCTCCCCATCTCAATCCTGCTTTTGCCAATCAAAATGTATTAATTATACTGATATTTCTCTACAGCACTGTGGTTTGCCAGTACCAGACAGGCACAGGAAATCTGTGTTGGCGGTGTCCTTCTTAGGTCTACTTCCTAGAAAATGCATGCGGCTTAATCATACATTCTTGGCTCATGCAGACCACTTTCTACTTCAGAACTATGAGAACCTCTCTCTTGTTCACTGTATGTGTACACGTGCATATGCACCCATGGTACCCAGGGTACACTGGTAACCAGGAAATGTAGTTATTAATGGGACACTGTTTAATATTAACACATCAGGGGAATCCCAAGTTATTAAAGAGATCTGACAATACACTTTGTGTTTAGAACCAAGCAAGAACACAATTACTACAAGCTGTCTGTAACAATAACTATATTAAATCTATGAGTCAATTCAATCAATATACTTGCTCTATGTAATGTTGTTTATAGGATGCATCACAAACACAACAGTTACCCAAATTTTCCTGTCCTAGTGCTGAGGATATTAAATAAGATAATGATACGCTAACAGATCACGCATGCCCTACCAATTATTATTATATTGCTTTTGTCAATAACAGTGGAGAAATGTGATATGTGGTAGAAAAAGGAGATCACTAAATTCAGTTAATGCACTTGGCAGATATAGGAAATATTGTTGATTAGGATTCACATATGGGATATTTAATACAGTTGGCCAAAAATAAACTGGGTAAATTAACAAGATAGGAGACACAGACCACAGTATATCTTTCTCAAGTGGGACACATATGCCACAAGCCATTATTTTGTATCAATTGGCAAGAGAAAATTGAATGTAAATCTGCAGAACAGTCAATATATCTGTGATGTGTCTCTTTCCCCTTTCCCACACACTTGGTCAGAAAGGGATCCATATATTTTTTTTCAATCTAGGATCTACATATATAGCCAAATATAACACTTGTCCATATACAAAAAAAGAAAAGTTTAAAATGTCCTAAAATTTTCTAGGCTCACTACTCTCTCACTTTTTCTCCTGAGCTTCCCGTTCTTTTGCCTTTGAAATGATCAAAGGCAGACTAAACTAACCTTGCCCTTCTCTGTATTCTTCTTCATCTCAATTATATTATGGTAGTGCCTAGAGGCTGCTGCTGAGATCTGGGCCTCAATGTACTAGGCAGCATACAAACACATAGGGAGAGACACCTTTTCCCCAAAAGAATTTACAATCTAAATAGACAAAGGTAAGAGCTACTTAAAGGCTAGGCCATCCAAACTGGGAATAGAAACATTATCATGTCACTTAAAGGGACTAGTCACCCAGAAGGACTATCTAGTATCTAATACCAAAATGAATAATCACATTATTCATCTGAGTAATCCACAATCTTAAATTTGTTAAATACTTGTGAATGATGAGCAAAGCTGTCAAATTCGTTTGACAATTTTCAAACACAGTAGTAATGAATTGTTCACTATGAGTTGTTCACCCAGCTATGTGTATACTTGGGATAGATTTCCTTGTAAGAATCCTAACACAAACATCTTTAGAAGAGAGGGGATAAATCATTTTTTGTGAGTTATTCTAGGAACAATACAAATATTTAATACAAATCGCACTCATTGGGTCCACAGGTCCCAAGATGTCCTTTGACCAGGGAAGGACCAAATATCCCAAAAACTCAGTTCCACTCCCCCACCGCACCATCTATATGCAAGAGTAGGGATAGAGTAGAACCTCTGCAGGTACTAGGGAAATGGCACTGCAACTATTATGAAGTCCTATATAATTTAACAAGGATCAAACTGATAGAATTCTATAGAATTTACTCTGAAATCTATAGAATTTAATAGAGAATCAGATCTGTTTTATAGTGGATTTTTAACCATTCTATAGAATTCCATGACACGTAATTCTCATGGGGTAGTCAGAAAGGACCTAGAGAAAGGATCTCATTCTCTATTAAATTCTAAACAACTTGCTCATAAAGAAAGTGAAATAGCCAGGAGGAGAGGTAAGGCATCACGATCCAGGAAAGACCTGAGGCCCATGCAGTTTCCTTCATAAACTGCTTTGTTTTAATCCAATGTTCAGCCTCTTCAGAGAGTAAATCCCCACTGCAAATCTTTGGATTTCCTCAAGATTGTATAACTCTCCCCTCAATAATATTTTAAAGTGGCTAATTATCTTCTATTCAGTATTTTTCTTTTACAGTCCAAAGGAATATTGAGTCAGTGCGGGCACTTCATTAAGCCTCTAAAATCTAGCTCTAACTTGTGCAGCTCGGACGCTGCTATCCAAAAGGTCTATCGAGAGCAGTTTTCTATAATTCAGGCTCGCACGTAGCCTAAGAACATATTGATTACAAAATGATATATTGGTTTCTATTCTTTCTTTCACTAACTCTTTCATGATCTGGGGTAGGTTCAATTTACCTGTTGCACATATTGCTGCCAAAAGCATTTCATGTGACCTTTACCCACCACCCACTGCTGCCTAAGAGAAGAAGAACATGTCTAGATTTAGCCAAATCTCCCCAGAAAACATTAAAACAAAGCATGCATCCAATACAAAAATAAAGTGCCCGTATGGATTATATTCTTTCAGAAAAGGCAAAGCTAAAGTAAATGAAACCAGGCAATGATCAGATAATCTGTTAGTGATAATTACCTACATTTTCTAAAGACAAAATTGAATTCAGGTTCCTCAGTTTTTGGGCAGCCAACTTCACACCCCTTAAATGGGCCTGATTTTCATAAAGTTATGGTGACCCAACATCTTAAATATCAAGACCCTAACAAAGGAGACTCTAGGTAGCCAAACATTCCAACAATGAAAACCACTAGTAGTTCTCAAAATTTTGTCTATTATGACACACTGTAGCCAAGGCAATTGCATCCTGAGCTGCATCCTTGTGTTTAGAGGTCACTCTGCAGTGCCTTGCTAATAACTTCTCCCTCAGCCCTGGTCTACACTACAGGGTTAGGTTGAATTTAGCCATGTTAAGTCGATTTTGTAATCATAGAATATCAGGGTTGGAAGGGACCTGAGGAGGTCATCTAGTCCAATCCCCTGCTCAAAGCAGGACCAATTTTTGCCCCAGATCCCTAAATGGCCCCCTCAAGGATTGAACTCACAACCCTGAATTTAGCAGGTCAATACTCAAACCACTGAGCTATCCCTCCCCCCAATGAATGCATCTACACAAGCAATCCTGTTCCGTCGACCTAAAGGGCTCTTAAAATCGACTTCTGTACTTCTCCCCGGCAAAGGGAGTAGCGCTAAAATTGACCTTGCTGGGTCGAATTTGGGGTAGTGCAGACACAAATCAATGTTATTTGCCTTCAGGAGCTATCCCAGAATGCTCCAATGTGACTGCTCTGGACAGCGCTTTCAACTCCGATGCACTAGCCAGGTACACAGGAAAAGCCCTGGGAACTTTTATATTTCATTTTCTGTTTGTCAGCGTGGCGAGCTCAGTAGTACAGGTGACCATGCAGTCCCCCCAGAATCACAAAGGAGCTCCATCATGGAGCGAACGGGAGACACTAAATCTGTATGGGGAGAAGAATCTGTGCAGGCAGAACTCCAATCAAAAAGAAGAAATACTAATATATATGCCAAAATCGCACAGGGCATGATGGACAGAGGCTACAACAGGGACACACAGCAGTGAAAGTTAAGGAGATAAGGCAATACTACCAAAAGACAAAGGAGGCAAATGTTTGCTCTGGGTCAGAGCCCCAATATGCTGCTTCTATGATCAGCTGCATGGTATTCTGGAGGGGAGTACCCCACCACTGTCTGTGGACACCTGCAAGGGGGGAGTCTCACGCAACAAGGAGGAGGATTTTGTGGATGAGGAAGAGGAGGAGGAGAATGCGCAGCAGGCAAGCAGTGAATCAGTTCTCCCCAGCAGCCAGGACCTTTTCATCAACCTGGAGCCAATACCCTCCCAAGGAGGGATCCCCTCCATTGAAGGCACAGAAGGCACCTCTGGTGAGTGCACATTTGTAACTACAGTACATAGTTTAAAAGCAAAAGTGTTTAATGTTTGATTTTCCCTGAAGAATTGGGATGCATTCACAGCCAGTACAGTTACTGGAAAAGTCTGTTAAAGTGTCTGGGGATGGAGCGGGAACATCTCCATAAGGCTCCCCTGGAGGTACTCTGAAAGCCTTTGCAGAAGGTTTCTGGGAAGGGCTGCCTTATTTTGTCCTCCACAGTAGGACACTTTACCACGCCAAGCCAGTAGCAAGTAGTCTGGAACCACTGTAGCACAAAGCATGGCAGCAAATGGTCCCGGGTTTTGGTTGCATTCAAGCAACATTTGGTCTTTATCTTTCTGTGTTAGCTTCAGGAGAGTGATATCATTAATGGTCACCTGGTTGAAATAGGGGAATTTTTGTAAGGGAACAGTAAGAGGACCCCATTCATGCTGGGCTGTTTGCGCTTGGCTAAAAGGGATCATCCCATAACCATGCGGAGGGGAGAGGGGTGAAGGGATCATCCCCAGTAGCCACACAGAGGGGTTGGGGGAGGTGTGTGCTTCACATCCACCCAAAAACCACAGATCCTCCTTTTAAATGGCAAACCCAACCGGCATTGCTTGCTATGGGAAAAGAGGATGCTGCAGTTTGAAAACATTCCCACATGTTATGAAGGTGTTAGAAGCCAAATCCACGTACCCTTTGGCTTACCATGGCTGCCTGGAAACCAGATTCTGTTGCCCAGCCGTGTGTGATGTGTCACCATATCGGCAGGCACTCAATATAAAAGGCAAAATGTGACCTTGTACCTAAAGCACATGCGCTGTCTGCTGTGAATTGCTTGATTCACTGCGGAAGAGTCTCCCTTTTGTTCTCAGAAATGTATCATCTTAAATTTTACTCTCCCTTTTTATCCCCCGCAGGTGCAAATGTGTCTATGCTCCCCCTATCATCTCCGTCCCTGAGGTTATCGCAGATTAGAAGGCAAAAAATACGCACTTGCAATGACATGTTTTCCGAACTCCCGCACTGATAGGGCACAGCTGAATGCATGGAGGCATTCAGTGGCAGGAAAGCATTAAGTGAGTGCGATGAGAAGAGGCAGGATGCAATGTTGAGGCTAATGGGGGAGCAAACCAACATGCTCAGGTGCCTGGTGGAGCTTCAGGAAAGCCAGCAAGAGCACAGACCGCCGCTGCATCCACTGTACAACTGCCTGCCCTACTCCCCAAGTTCCATATCCTCCTCACCAAGATGCCCAAGAATGCGGGGGAGGAGGGAGGCTCCAGGCACCCAGCCATCCCACTCCAGAGGATGGCCCAAGCAACAGAAAGCTGTCATTCAAACAGTTTTGATTTGTAGTGTGGCTACAATAAGCAATGTGCCCTTGTCCTTCCCTCCTCCCCCACCCCACCCTACTCCACCCAGGCTACCTTATCAGTTATCTCCCTTTTTTAATTAATAAAGAAAGAATGCATGGCTTCAAAACAATAGTGATTTTATTTCCATTGCCAGCTATGATCAAGGGGGGAGGGTGGTCGGCTTACAGGGAACTAAAATCAACAAAGGGGGAGGGTTTGCATCCAGGAGAAACACACACAACTGTCACACCGAAGCCTGGCCAGTAATGAAACTGGTTTTCAAAGCCTCTCTGATGCCCAGTTCACCTACCTGTACTCTTCTAATTGCCCTGGTGTCTGGCTGTTCAAAACTGGCAGCCCAACCTCCCACTCCACCATAAACGTCTCCCCCTTACTCTCACAGATATTATGAAGCACACAGCAAGCAGTAATAACAATGGGAATATTGGTTGTGCTGAGGTCTAAACTAGTCAGCAAAAAGTGCCAGTGAGCTTTTAAATGTCCAAAGGCACATTCTACCACCATTCTGCACTTGCTCAGCCTATAGTTGAACTGCTCCTTACTCCTGTTCAGGCTGCCTGTGTATGTCTTCATGAGCCATGGGAGCAAGGGGTAGGCTGGGTCTCCAAGGATAACTATTGGCATTTCAACATCCCCAACAGTAATTTTCTGGTCTGGGAAGTAAGTCCCTTCTTACAGCTGCTCAAACAGCCCAGAGTTCCTAAAGATGCAAGCATCATGCACCTTTCCCAGCCATCCCACGTTGATGTCGGTGAAACATCCCTTGTGATCCACCAGTGCTTGCAGCACCATTGAGAAGTATCTCTTGTGCTTATGTACTGGTTGACAAGGTGGTGCAGTGCCAAGATAGGTATATGCATTCTGTCTATCGCCCCACCACAGTTAGGGAAACCCATTGCAGCAAAGCCATCTACTATGAGCCACTACCCTTGATAGCAGAACGTCAGTGACTGCTTTGGCTATTTGAATCATAGCAGTCCCCAAAGTAGATTTACCCATTCCAAATTGATTCCCAACTGACTGGTAGCAGTCAGGCGTTGCAAGCTTACACAGGGCTATCGCCACTCTCTTCTCAACTGTCAGGGCAGCTCTCATCTTGGTATTCCTGCGCTTCATGGCAGGGGAAAGCAACTCAGAGAGTTCCAGGAAAATGGCCTTATGCATGCGAAAGTTTTATAGCCACTGAGAATCAACCCAAACCAGCAAGACTATGCAGTCCACCAGTCTGTGCTTGTTTGCTGGGCCCAGAATCGGCATTCCACTGTATCAACCAGCCCCACTGCCGCCATGATGTCCCAGTTGTCACATCCTATGCTTTCAGGAACGTCTGTATCATGTCTTCCTCACAATTATCCCTGTGCTGCCATCTCTTAGCCAGGTATGCACCTACTGCAGTATAATGTGCAAGGTGTTTACAATGTTCGCAACAGCAGTGGTGAGCTGAGCGAGCTCCATGCTTGCCGTGCTATGGCATCTGCATGGGTAACCCAGGAAAAAAGGCACAAAATGATTGTCTGCAGTTGCTTTCATGGAGGGAGGGGCGACTGACGACATGTACCCAAAACCACCCACGACAATGTTTTTGCCCCATCAGGCATTGGGAGCTTAACCCAGAATTCCAATGGGCAGTGGAGAATGCGAGAACTGTGGGATAGCTTCCCACAGTGCACCACTCTGTAAGTCAATGCTAGCCACGGTAGTAAGGATGCACTCCGCCAACTTAATGCACTTAGTGGGGACATGCACGATCGACTGTATAAAATCAATATCTAAAAATCGACTTCTACAAAATTGATCTAATTTCATAGTGTAGACATACCCTGCCATTAGACTCCTGCAGTTGACCTGTGCCAGCTGACTCAGGCTCCTGCGGCTCAGGCTAAGAGGCAGTTTAACTGTGGCATAGACATTTGGGCTCAGGCTGCAGCTTGATCTCTGAGACCAACCCACCTCACAGTTTCCTAGGCCCAGGCTCCAGCCCGAGCCCAAAGATCTACCCAGCAATTAAACAGCCCCTTAGCTCAAGCCCCTTAACCCAAGTCAGCTGGCATGGGCCAGCTACAGGTTTTTAATTGCAGTGTATACATACCTTCAATGGGCTCCATACACAAACTCAGTGCAGGTTTGTCTTGTACATTCACCACCCTTTCTCAGAGTTTATTCACGTAAGTAAAGCTCTGAAATAAAATTCAAAGTCTCAAATCAAAATCCATCAGTTTTATCCTCTTGTCAGGACACTCATGGGCTTTTCCTCCCTGTTGTGTCTTTAGGGAAACCCCATGACCCAGGTCTTCTTGCTGGAGACTGTTCCCTTCCAGCAGTCTCCAAGTCACCCTATTTCCAGGCCTTCTTGCATCTGGCCTTTCCTGTTTTGGCAGGCCACTCTCTGCTGGAGTCTCAAATTTCTGACCCTGACTTCTAGACCCTCTTGTATCGCAGTCATCCCTGCAGGAACCTTTCATACTACCTGCAATTTCCTAAATTTTCATGTTCATTTCCATTTTCCCCTTTCCTTCCCTCCTCTCCCCCATTACTGCAGCCACATGCTGCCCTTCACAGGGACTGTTCTGACTCCAGTAGGTTAGCCCCAGGCTCTCCAGCCCAGGGGCAAGCCATCCTGTTAAATTCACTAACAATACATTTCTGTGATTTCTTCAAAGGAATAAAACATGTCCAGTCTTGTTAAGGACACAGCTTGTATCGATGCTCAACCAGCTATATTGTCTCAACATGAGAGTTAAAATACCTCCATAGATCAAGGACATTGCCTTGCAAAATAAAAGACAGCTACTTAGCAGATAATGGATGAGGGACTTGATGATTTCTATTAGAACCCTCATAAATTGTACAATTAAAATCAGCAGCTAAAATCTATTATAAGATGGGCAGTCTGATAAAAATCCACTCAGGTTTTTAAAGAAGAATCCTTTTTTCTTCATCATCATAGGGATAAATGTCACTCAAAATGTTGATCAAAACTATCCCAAACCTATCCTTAACAAATTTCATGACAACAGATGAATCAGGCTTCACTTTTCCTGAAATAAAATATCAACCCATCCAATGAAGTGAGCTGTAGCTCACAAAAGCTTATGCTCAAATAAATTTGTTAGTCTCTAAGGTGCCACAAGTACTCCTTTTCTTTTTTGCGAATACAGACTAACACGGCTGCTACTCTGAAACACTTATACTGAAACCCTGGCTAAGAAAAAACTCTTCTCTTCATTCAGTTAACCAGTCATTTACATTCAAGACATTTGCATGTGTCCCTTGTTTAAAAACAAAACATAATAACCCCGCTTAGAAATTAAGTTTCTTTTGCAACAGATACTCAAACACAACTATTCTTTTCTTTACATCTCTGCACCTGTTAGCATTCAGAGACAGGGCCGGATTAACTTTTTGTGGGCCCAGTGCCAAACATATTTGTGGGCCCCCATGGGGCAAGGTGCAGGACAGCAAGATGCTCAGTCTTTAGAGTGAAGGGCGGGCTGGGGGCAATGAGTCACAGCGCAACGGGAGCAGCCCTGCTCGAAGCAGCCCAGCAGAAGCGCACTGTTTAGAAACCTGCAGCTGCTAGACGCACACTGGCCTGCCCAGCTCTATGCTGCCAGCATGCCCCTTCCTCTTGAGGGTGGGCCCACATCACACCACACCCCTGCCCAGTGCCCCATCCTTATGCCTAGCACCCCTCGCCCAGAGACCTCCACCAGAGATCTCTATGCCCAGCCCCCACTCTTCCCAGAGACCTCCCCCGCTGGCCTCCCACCACAACTGCACAACACCCTCCACACCACCGAGCTCATCCAGCGTCCCCTGCCCATAGACCTCCCCACTGCCCACCATCTTCCTCACAGTCCAACCATCACAGCTGCAAAGCACCCCATATTCCTGAGGGGATTCTGAACCAAAAAATTAAAAATTCTGTGCACAATATTTTAAAAGTCTGCAAATTTTATTTGTCAATAAATGTGGAGGCTTCAACATGGCAGTGGGGAGCACAGTCCACCGGTTGAATGGAGGTGGGAGATTACCCTGCAGCCTCTCCCTGCCCTACACCCCGGGACAGGGACTCGGCAGTGAGGCTGCACCCAACCCTGACACTGTGCAAGGGCCAGGCCTGCCGCAGAAACAACCTGGGGCCCTGCCCCCCTGTGCCAGGCTCACTCCAGCAGCAGGATCTAAGTGCAGAGAGACTTTGTGTGGGGGGAGCCAGGTGGGGGTAACAGAGTTCTCTGTGGGGCAATGTGGATGCAGGTGGCTCAGTGGGAGATCAGGATGCACAGAAGCTCATTGTGGGGTTCCAGGTGCAGCAGTAATGGGACTCTGCAGGTGATCGAGGTGAAGGTGTTTGGTGCTCAGCATGGGGGGTCTAGGTGCAGGGGAGCTGGGGTTCATTTGGGTGGGGGTCCAGGTGCGGGTGGTTGGGGCACAGTGTGGAGGGTGCCTGGGGGGGCTCATCGAGGTGGTACAGATGTAGGGGGGCAGGGCTTGTCAGGGTGAGGGTTCAATGGGCTTGCTTAACAGCTTCTGCCAAAGGGATGCCGTATGCTCGGCTCCAGCTTCCCCCCTTCCCCCGCATTCCCTATCCCCTTCTGTTCCCCTCCCATGCCCCTTCCCCACTGCCTCATCTCCTTCCCATCCCACACCCTTCCTTCCTCACTGCCTCTTTTCCTCAGCCCCCACTTCCCCAGCCCATGCCCCTTCCTCACCACTCCATCTCTGCCCCAGGCTTGGTGGGGGCAGGGGAGAAATCACCCCCAGCACAAGCCAGCGGAGCGGAGTGGGCTGGGTCCGTGTCACTCCACCTCCTGCCACCAGTGATTGCAGGGCGGGGCCGACCCTGCACTCATGGGATGGCGGGAAATGGAGTGACCCAACCCCAGCCTGCTCCGCTCTGGTCCCCTGGCTCCCGGACTTTGGGGGTGCTCCACTTCCCGCCCCCTGGTGAGTGCAGGGTAGGCCCGACCACTGGCACCATGGTAAACTCGGTACTGTTCAGAGATCCACAAGTAAGATGGCTTACGATAGCAGCACTCGTTACAAGACAAAGGGGAAAAACAAGACAGAAAGAATTACAGAAGAGAAAACAAAATATTTCATTAGGCCACCCCCCCCCACCATTGCTGCTATATAAAGTCTCATGATTCTCTCTCACACACACACACCACACCACACACACACACACACACTTCAGCCATCAGTTTCTACATTTTTTTATCTTTTTTTCTTACTTAATTCAGCTGTAGAGTATTTCATCTTACTATAAAGCAAAACAGATTGGGATCTGGAAATTTTCTTTTACATCAACTCCACAATTCCCTTTGGTTGCATTAAGAAAACAATTAGTATTTTCCAGGATATATTCTGTTTTAATATGCTGAGTAGCAGAGTGATAGAACACAGAGTCACTGATGGCATCATCACTCCCATTAGGCGTCAGCCATAGAGCTGTGATGCTGAACAAGTCACCAAAGTTTTCAACATGAATTGCATGTTCCTCATTTTCAGTGCCCTGGGCCCTAAATTTTAGAAACCGTGAACCTTTGCAATGGCAGCTGAAGTGAATGAGAGCTGTGGATGGATGCTCAGCACTTCTAGCAGTAAATCAGTGTAGTCTGGAGAAAGGTGTGCTGTCTTGGAAGTCAAGATGTCCGGAGTTCTAATTCTAGATCTACCACTGATACACTGTCTGACATTGGACAAATCACTATCTCTCTGTCTCAGTTTCCTCACCAGTAAACTGAGGATACTACTACTTACTCATCATCCTCAATGGAGCAGTAATGATGAGTGTACCTACAAGATGCTAAGTACTCAAGAAATCAGGCTCTAGGTTTCTCCCTAGATGGGTCAAAATCACTACGTCATTGAAAATTAATGTGTTCTTCCCCTGGTATTGCCCTCCTTCTACCCCTTCTACATCCACCCTCAATCCCAAGCTCTTACCCAGAGAGGTGGTCAGGCTGAAGAGCACCATCCCTGCCAGAGATCAGGCAGTTCTGCGAGCCCCAGACCTCCTCCTCCTGCATCTCCACTTCCCTAGGAAGCACCAAAAGCTTGGATCCAATCCTCCAACCCTCCTGGGGACTGGGGTTTTCTGGTGCCCCATGCTTTGCTTCTCCCTGGAGGCTGGGGCTGCCTAGTATCCATGGGCACCAGAAGGAATGCAAAGGTGTGGGAGTAGAGTGGGGGCAAGCAGGTGCTTGGGCTCACAACACCCATGACGGTGAAGCAGCTAGGTGTGTAGCAACCAAGGCAAGGTACTAACAAACTTCAACTGGAATTTATTTTTAAAGTGGAAACCTCTTTACCAAGCTGCTGCTGCACCCTCGGTAGCTCTCACTCCGCCTCCTCAACTTCCCGCCTCTCCTTCCTGTTTCCTGTCCTTTCAGACTCCCAACAGCCAATGCTCCCAGTTCTAATAATTAAAAGCAGCATCTAAACACCACATTCCCTCCTCTCTTAAGAAACTCTCCCAATTAAAATAAACATTGTTATCCTAACCACAGGAACAAATATGAAACAAGACACTATACTGTAGGCAGAAATATTACACTGAAAACACTGTAGATACTACATAACATAGTCTCTAGTCCAGACAGCTGGTCCTCTGGGTCTGACAGGCCATCTCTCAAGCCCAGGTTCCAGTGCAATGTCTTGTTGTGTTGATACTACAGAGAAGTCATCCAATGCAGAATGGGTGTTGACATAATCTCCTCTTGGTGTATAGGCAGGTGCAAATAAGAAGCATTCCATGCCCGCCCATCAGAAAGTTGATAGGTATAAGGTCCCTTCTTATCTATGATTTTAAGAGGAGCTGTGAATTTATGGTCCCCTTTGCATAAAATTCCAGGTTTTCGTATTCTAACGAAGGAACCACACTCAAACTTTGGTTCCTTAGCACCCCGCCATTTGTCTGTGAAAGCCTTATACTTTACTTTGTTCTGTTCAACTGTTTTTCTCACATCATCCTCGGTTGGGGCATCAGGTCGTGCCTTTAACAATCCAGCAATGTTCAGTTTAGTATTCATCTGTTTCCCATGTAGTAACTCTGCAGGTGATCTTTGCATTGTGGCATGTCATATAGCCTGGTATACTTGCAAGAAATCAGTAGTGAAGGTTATCCACAATCACCTTTCAGTTTAGCCGTTTGCAAACTGTCTTTCAAACTTCTGTTAAACCGTTCGATTTCCCCATTAGCTTGAGGGTAATATAGGGATGAACTTCTGTGTAAAATGTTTCTTTCTGCTAGAGAAGTTTCAGACTCCAGGGAAGTAAATTGACTACCATTATCTGAAACCAGTTCTTTGGGGTTACCTTCCCTGCTAAAAACTGAAGAGAGGAACTTAATTACTGTAGCAGAAGGGATTTGCAATGTAAACACTACCTCAGGCCATTTACTGAAATAGTCTATTAAAGTGATGGCATAATGGCAGTCACTTGGAACAGTATCGAAGGGTCCTACAATGTCAATCACCACTTTTTTCCATGCAGATTCAGGAAGAGGAACAGGCTGTAATGGAGGGGTACATGCCACTGCTGTCTTATCATGCATTTGGCAAGTGACACAGGATTTTATGAGCGCTTTAGGTTGAGAGTCCATCCCTGGCCACCAATACATATCCTGTAGTCTTTTTTGGTTCTGACAATCCCTTGATGAGTATCATGTGCCAGGTGTATTAGTTTTTACTGGTTTCAGAGTAGCAACCATGTTAGTCTGTATTCGCAAAAAGAAAAGGAGTACTTGTGGCACCTTAGAGACTAAGTGAGCTGTAGCTCATGAAAGCTTATGCTCTAATAAATTTATTAGTCTCTAAGGTGCCACAAGTACTCCTTTTCTTTTTAATTTTAACTATAATTCTTCTGACACAAGTAGCCGGTGTGTACCTTGTAGCACACAGCCATCAAGCAAAGTAAGTTCATCCCAAACTCTAAAATGAGGCAGCAAAACTGGGTCAAGGTTTTAGAGTTATTGGGCCATCTCTTTGTCAGAAATTCCTGTAGTTTTTGTTGAATTGGACACGCTGAACGAGCAGCTTGAAATTCTTCTCTTGTAACTGCAGTAAGAGTGCTTGTAATAAGCGCAACTACTACATCCTCATCCTCCGGTGGACCATCTGGTGAAGGCAAAGGCAGGTGAGAAAGGCAATCAGCTACCACATTTTGGTTTCTAGGCTTATATTCCAGTTCATAATTGAAACAGAGTAGTCTTGCAGACCATCTAGCAATATGATATTCTGCTCTTACCAGTCCTCTTATGGTGAACAATGTCGTCATAGGGCTGTGGTCTGTGCGCAACTTGAACATGTGGCCCCACAGATAAGTTCTCTATTTTTCAGTAGCCCAGACACAAGCAAGTGCTTCTTTTTTGACTGTAGAACATTTTCTCTCAGCATTATTTAGTGTTATTGAAGGAAATGCAACAGTCCTCTCTGTGTTGTCCTCATGAAGTTGTGTGAGGACAGCCCCAAGTCCATAATCGGAAGCATCAGTAGTTACAATTGTGGGCAATGCAGGACTGAATAGTGCAAATACTGGACTATGTATAATCAAGTCTTTCACCACTGTGAAACTAGCTTGTGCATCCACTGTCCACACTAAGGTTGAACTTCTCCGTAGTAATTCTTGTAACGGTTCAATGACAGAAGCATAATTGTGAATGAATTTTGCATACCAGGAGGTAAGGCTCAAGAAGGAACATAAGGTTTGCAAATCTGTTGAAGGAGGAGCATTTGAAATTTCCATGATATGATCTGGATCAGGTTTTAGTCCACCTGTGAAATTGTATGCCCCAGAAAGGAAAGTTCAATTTGTCTAAATTTTCACTTGGACCTATTGAGCTTGAGGCCTGCTTTGCTGATGCAGTTTAGTACAAACTGCAGCTTATTGTCATGCTCCTCAGAAGTATTTCCAAAGACAATAATATCATCCAGATAGCACTGAACTCCATGTTCATTCTTCAGAATCAATGGCATCATTTTTTGGAAAGCACTCGGAGCAGATGCAAGACGGTATGGAACATGTTGAAAACGAAATAGTCCCTCATGTGTAATAAATGCTGTGAGATCTCTGCTATCTTCATGCAACATAACCGGATGGTATGCGCTCTGCAAATCAAGAGTAGAAAACATCTTTGCTCTATGGAGTTCTTCTATGTGAGGAAGAGGATGGCCGTCAATCACAATAGCTTTATTTAGCTCCCTTAAGTCCACACAAAGGCGAATGTCTCCACGCTTCTTCTGCGACACTAATGTAGGTGAAACCCATTCTGAGGAGTCAATCTCTTCAATAATGTCCTCTTGAACAAGTTTTCTAAGTTCCTCTGAAACAGCTCCCCTGACTGAAAATGGTAAGCACCGTAACTTCTGTCATACAGGCATCACATTATTCTGCATTTTAACTTTAAGCAGAAACCCATAAGCACAGCCAAGTTTCTCCTCAAGCTGGTATTGGGTTCCAGCTGAAACTGGTGAGTTTACCGCAAGAGTGCTTTGCTGAGGAAGATCAATTTGTCCATTAACTACCCTGAAATTTAAAGCAGCAAATAAATCTCCACCAAGTATAGGAGTGCCTTTGTGAACAATGTAGAACTCTGCAGTTACACAGCAATCACCAAAAATAACTATTGCTGGCAGGCAGCCATGTACTGGAATATGTTTTTTTCAAATAGCACAACAAGTGAAGTTTGTGTTCAGTAAGAGGCACACCTTTAAAGTAATGCAAATAGATGGAATCAGGTAGTATAGATACTGCTGAGCCAGCGTCCAACATTAGCTGAATAGAGTGCGATTTGCCTGAGGGTATGACAGAAACGTTTACAGTGCACTTTATTTGTTCTGGACTCTGTGCAGTAGTGATTTTGCTCAGCACAGTAACATCTGGTATTGTAACTGCATGCACCTGTTGATTGAACTGGCTGCTGTGACATATTTTAGCAAAATGTCCAATCTTTTTGCAATGATTGCACTGAGCTACTTTTGCCGGACAGCCTATGAAGCTTGCAAGGTGTTGTGGGGATCCACAGAGAAAGCATGCTTTTTCTGTATTTTTAATTTGCAGATTAGGTGGGTTTTCATTAGTTTTCCTCTTGTAATCATTTGTCTGCGGCAGTAGTAAACTTTTCTGCAAAGGAGTCACAGCCTGGACTGTGCCTCCTATATCCATGCTCATTATTGTGCCTTCAGCTGTAGCTGACTCAATCTGAGTAGCAATGGTTATTGCTTTTTCTAGTACAAGTTGTGGTTCTAGAAGTAAGAGTTCTCTTACATGAAGTATGGTTGTTTTCTCAATGAGCTGGTCTCTAATCATCTCATCTGCCATATTCCCAAAATTATAATCAGACTCCTCAGGGAAGCAATATACTGCATTATAGTCTCCCGTTTTCTGCTCACTCTGGCAAAATCTGTAGCAATTAGCTACTACATTCACTTTAAGCACAAAAAAGTTCTTTAATGCAGTGAGTGCAGTCTCATATTTATCATCTGCAAGGGGAAAAGTGTAAAATATACACTGCCCTTCTGCTCCAAGGCAGTGGATTAGCAGAGCATGCTTTCTTACTTCAGAAATCTCTGTAGCACTGATTGCAAGCAGATAAATCTCAAAGATATGGATTCAGATAGTAAAAGCAATTGGAGGCTCACCTGGGCTTTGCAGAAAGGCGCAGGTGGGTTCAGAGGCAGAAGACCCCATCCTCATCACCAAAATGTTGTACAACCAAGGCAAGGTACTAACAAACCTAAAACAGGACTTTAGTTTTAAAGTGGAAACCTCTTTACCAAGCTGCTGCTGCAATCTCAGTAACTCTCACTCTGCCTCCTCAACTTCCCCCCTTCCTTCCTGTTTCCTGTCCTTTCAGACTCCCAATAGCCAGTGCTCCCAGTTCTAAACACCACACTAGGCCAAATATCTAGCTCCACTCAGGGGCCAAGTGGGGACCCCTACCTCCCACACATTGTACCCCTGCTAATACAGGCAGCAAGATATCCCTGTAAGGCACAGATGTTCTCCTGGGTAGCATGTCTTTATGAGATATTCCAAGACCATATATGCCTAAATATATGTCAAAGAATTTTTAAGTTGTTCCATTTATTAACACTGCTCTGTGAAAGGCAAAGTCATCTAACAGAACCTGTTAAAGAAACTGCATCCCAGGCAAAAGTCATAATTAGCACACAGTTATGGTTGAAAGAATCTGAGATTCACTTCAGCTGGAAAATCCCTAAGAACATTGTAAATGTTTGAAACCCTGCAATTTCAACACACCAATCTTCATGACATGTTCATGGCTTTAGATTTAGTGGGCTGTCTTGTCACAGCTTCTAAGGGTAATACAGCTAGGGAGGGGTTCTAGGAGGAGAATAGGGCAAGTCAGCACTCAAGAGAGTGCATCTGAGATGGTGTGGCTGCAGTGTCTGATTCCCTCATCGGTATGCTGAGAGCACTAAGGGAAAAAGTAGGCAGTCAGAATAGCCAATCTTTTATGTAGTTTTATTTGCAAAGCACTCTTTAAAGAAATCTTTAGTGTACAACACTTCAAAATGTTTTGAGGGTTTGTCTATTGCATGGGAGGACTGAATGGCATTCTTACTCTGGGCTAGGAGGGTGACTAGGAAACTGTGGTTTTTCTAATGCTTTGTCTGTTTTCTTCATTTAGTTGACAGTCTGTTCCTTGATTTGTGCATATGTTTTGGGAAAATATTATTTTCCATTGTTTTTTGTTATATCATTATAGTCAATAAGTAGAAGGTTCAATTAAAAAAAAAATACCAACTCCACACATCAAGTGCTCTCTCTTCCACTAGCACTGGTGAGCTGTCCCATGGGTTATAGCGGAACATTGTTTTGATTTGTTTTTTAAAATAATCGCTGTATTTTTCACTCAGAAACTCTTGTACAATATATGATGTTCTGTTAACTAGGACTATATAAAAATGGCATATTATTAACCAGCGGGTCTGCTGCTGTTAGAATACTTTTTAATACAGATTAATCTAGATGCTACTCTTCCTTATGTATCTTTGATGGAGCTGTTTGCTGTATTTCAAGTTATACCTGTGCAAACCTATTATTGGCAGTCAGGTTACATGAGTGTCACTGAAGGCCAAATATGACCTGCAGAACCGTTAGTACTGGTTTTGAAGAACGGGAAGGAAAGAACTCAGTTTGTTTAGGCCTTCAGTTCCAATAATAGATTTGACAAGTGAAACTCATTGAAACACAGTAAACAAGTCTGCTGATGATGCACAAGAAAAACAGAATCCAATTCACTCTCTTGGGTATTTTGGCTCTGCAGGGCTAATAGAATTAAACTATATTAAAAACTTATTTTCAGTTTGCAGAGCTAGCAGTTCGGGGGGAAAAAAATCTCCTTAGTTATCAATTGAGCATGTTTGATCTGGAAATCATTGAGAATCAATAAATATAGAACCCAATAGCATTACCTTTGGGGCCAGTTTTCAGGATAGAGCCACTCTGGAAGAAAAATACATGAAAATATGTCATGGTTGTCTAACTGCTAGAGCTCTGTGACTTCTTTGGATGACTAGTTTATTTGTCAAAAAATGCACTTTTGGTTGACCTGAAACTATTTGTGAAATTGATGCAAATACACCAAATAGTTTAACCATTTTTCCCAGCTAGATTCCAAGGGGATTTTGGCACTGTTCACATAATGGGAGGACAAAGGGGTGGTCTCCTTTTAACATTTAGACAAGTGGTTAGGGCACTCACCTAGGATTTGGGAGACCTTTGCCTGCTGTGAAGAAGTGACTTGAGTCTCCCACCTAAAAATGTCCTAACCTAACACGGGACTATGGGACATTCTGATGTGCATAGTCTGGTGAGAGCTTCTCTTAATCTTCTGTGCTGTACAAAATGGTTGAATAATGATTGGATCAGAAATTGAGAATGATTCTCTAGCCCTGTGCTTAGAGCACTCACCTGGCATGTGGGAGATGTAAATTCAAATCAGTGCTTCAATTAATATTTAATTTAGAGCATCTGTGGACATTTTGGTCATTCATAGAAAAGTAGAAGTGGGTGGATGGTTTGGAAATAATCTAAATAAGAATCTTCTGAGTTAAATATAATTATTATTAATTTGGTTCAGAAGACATAGATTAATATTCAGAGTTTCAGATTGTAAAACCAGAAGGGATTATCTAATCTAAATTGCTGTATATCTCAGGCCACAGAATTTCACTCACTTACACATGAATCGAGCTCAATAACTTGTGTTTGACTAACCATATCTTCCGAAAAGAGACCTAGTCTTGATTTGAAGACATAAAGTTACCCCTCCCCGCAAACACACACACACTTGTACAGTTTGTCCGCAGGAATGAAGTCCTTCATAGGCCCCCTTATGATTCATATATTTGAAGGCCACAAGGGACCACTGTGAGCTTTTAGTCTGGCCCCGTGCATACCACAGGCTGTAGAATTTCACCCAGTAATTCCTGCATTGAAGGGATCTTTTAGAAAGACATTTTAAATGCTCTCAATTTAAAATTTCCATGTGATGATTAATTTACCACTTCCCTTAGTTACCTGTTTCAATCATTGATTAAAGTGACTGTTTGATGCTGTGTCATGATGTGATTATTTCAGAACTGTGAAGATACCTGGGGACTATACTGATATCTGGTAAGCCTGGATTCAAAGACTTGGGACAAGCAAATCAAAATCTAGACTGTTTCACAAAACACTGTGATGGGTTAGTACTGTATGTTTGGGAACTACAACCCAGGGATATATCCATGGAATACGTTAAAGAGGAGAAAACCCTGTGCTTTAGGATCCAAATTCTCAGAGTATAGGGAAAAGCAATGAGCCAGCCACATCATCAGGGTTGGCCCAGAGATCCTGTAACCTGGAGTACAGGTGACAGGAGAGGGCCAGCTGAATGGGGAAACTGGAGGCCAAGGAAAATCCTGATCTCCAGAATCCCATCCCCAGAGTGTAGAAAGGAGAAACTGGCCTCAGCAAGTGAGTTCACCAAATGTTTTGGACATCAGAAGAACTCAGAAGTTACTGAGTAGGCTCTTCAGCCAGTCCTAATAGAATAGCAATTTACCGCCCCTCCCGCCCCAGCAGCATCACTAACACTGGCACCTTCAAGCAGGAATTGCCAACACATTTCAAAGTACAGTACTCTGAGACTTTGTATCAATGGAATGATGTACACAAGAAGCATATGCTAGAAAACAGAAGATAAGAAAAGTAAATGTCATTTCTTTTTTTTTAATATACAGTCACTTAGATTACCATCACACACAGACTAGCAATATTTAATTAAGAAGTTAGTGCTGATGTCACAAATTCAGATCAGGTAAATATATTACCATTTCGTACATACATAAAACTTTTGCTTAAACACATAGGAATAGGAAATTATACCAAACCAGATATTGCCACTGTAATCCATACTGAAGACATACTGCAGTTATTAAGCTGTCTTTAGACTTTTAAATTAGTTAAAATGTTAATGTAGTAGAATATTGGCTGCTGCTGCTGTATAATTGACTGCTTTAAATTTCAAAGGCAGTTATAAAGTCTTACAGTGGGAACAATGCATCCGATGAAGTGAGCTGTAGCTCATGAAAGCTTATGCTCTAATAAATTTGTTAGTCTCTAAGGTGCCACAAGTACTCCTTTTCTTTTTGCGAATACAGACTAACACGGCTGCTACTCTGAAACCAGTGGGAACACTGGCTTATTTCCTACCTGTCACTAGATCTCAAGATATTTTCTGTGAGGTGTCTGGATTGGCTGTGGGATCACAAATTATTATTACAACTGTATGTTATCTGTATTTGTGATGGCAATTTAATTAATTTCTCATGATTTGTGGACCATGTCTCTCTCCTTTTCTATCACCACTTTCTCTCTCACGTTCATGTGCAGATTTACCCTGAAAATAAGAATGTGAACAACCAGAGAGGAGTATTTTGGTAGTGGTAGTGGTTATGTCACAGGACTGAGAGCTGTGATCCTTGGGGACCACCTAGTCTCTCTACAAATGCAAAAATATATGAACTTGTTTGAAAATCTGTGCTAGGGAGCATCCACACTAAACTCATTGACCACACCACTTGATTGCAGGTCCCATCTCCAGATAACCCCTTTGTGGTTTGCATATGAAGACGCTATAGAGTCCATGGCTTTATGGATATCCTGGTCTGGTGAACACCAAATGCACTCTACTTAGTTGCCTTTTCCCCCCACATCCACAAAACTAAATGTCTTGGCTTTCAGATCTAACATAATTTCATATTAAGTGAATTGCTATATCTTAACTGTACTAAACAAAGTTTTAAATATGGAACTATATACTTATGACTTTTTTGCCCTAAACCACAAGGAAAGCAGCATTATAAAGGTAGACTAAGGGTATGTCTACACAATGGAGACTATATTGGCATAGCTATATATGCATAGCTATACCAGCTTAGCCATGCAATGTAGAAAGGTTTTATTTTTTTCTCTGTGTAGGAACACCACCTCCCTGAATCAAATTAGCTATGTCAAAGGAAACCCTCTTACATTGGCATAGCTGTGTCTACACTTTGAGTTATATTGACATAGTTACATGACACATGCACAGATGCAGGTGGTGTGACCGCGTGATTCAAACAGGAGACTGGCCTAGGCAGAACCAGAGGCACGATCAGGAAGAAGACAATGTTAGGAGACCGAAGTTCTCTGGAAGGTAGGGACTATGGCTGGAGCACAGCAGACAAGGGTTGAAGCAAGAGGTGGTCAGGAAGCAGGTCTAGCACAGCTGTGGTTGTAGGATGAATTAAGTTGCCACTATGCTGCTGATGCTACAATGCTTAAATGGTGATTTTTTTTTCTTTTTAGCCCTTCTGTTAAATGAGGGAGCACAGTCTCATAGTAAGGATTTATTGGGCCACCTGAGCTCATGGTGTTGCAAGGCAACCACACCTAGAGCTAGCTGAGTTCATGACATTACACTGGTCAGGGATGTGTTTTTCACACTCCTGACTTGCATAGATATGCCAATATAATTGTTCAGTGTAGACCAAGCCTAAAACTTCCTCCACAGCAATGCAGAAATGTTTGTATGCTAAAAATTAGGTTTGCAGATTGAACCTTAAATATACCGGGAACTAGGAGGCCGAATGTAATGTGTTTTTGGGGGAAAGAAACAGTTTTCCATCTGAATTGCCTGGCCTGTTTCAAATATATAAATTGTACATGAAGTATAAATGAGCAGAGATGTGCTGAGATGACTGAGTTGAGGGCTCAGCAACACCTACATTACTGGTATACTTTGTATGAAAAGACAAAACCAAATCGTTGGTTTGGGCTTTAGCTTCATTTTTCACAGTATATTTTTCAGTTTCTAAGTTTCCCCTACTGATGTGTGATAGATTCAACCCAAAATAATAATCTCCTTTTATGTTTCAATTATGTGTTGCTTTGCTTCCATGACCAGGAAGAGAATAAAATAAACTTCATGCAAACCCCAAGCTCCTTCTCACAAATGATCTTATCAGAGCACACAATGAAACACACCCAGAAGTGCCAGAATGCATAAAAAGACCATGCAGCAAGCCAGCCCTCAATATTGTTAAACTATTTGTCAGAACACACAAAACCTTACCCTCCACATTGGGCAAATAAGACTAAAATCATACAGCAAACCAGATCTTATGGTAAAATATAGTGGAACGGAACAGAGATGAAAGTAATAAGGCTCCATTGAAATTACTTTACAAAACTAAAGAATTCAACAGGGAGTGATGCCCTCTTGAAAGGATCTCGTAACTCTCCTGTAAAGCACTACAGAAGGGTTATAGTTCCCTCAATAATTTTGTACAATAAATAAAAACTGTGGAAAAGTTGTAGCTTTCTATTACAAGTTATTGGATTTTTTTTTCATAGGGAAGCCACAAGCATTACTGATATTCATTGTGAAGTAGGTGGAAAACGTAGACGAGCCCTAACCATTGGTGAAACAGAAAAAGGAGCATCCAGGGAGTGTAGGATCACACAGTAAATCCGTCCACAGTACTCACAATATAAAGAGAGGCAAAGGTGTCCATATTAACAAAAATGCATTTTGGGACATGTAGTAAACTGGCTTTATTTCTAGCTTATTCTTATATCACCCTGGAACCCTAAAAGCACCTTCACATCCACGCAGATCTGTATCTAACCCAGTACTCTCTCCAGTTGAACCTAAGCCCGGAATCCCCTAAGTATCTTCCCTCCCTGCCAACAAAGTTCCCCAGATTGACTCGCCACTCATTAGCTTTGAAAAGGGAATTATGGCGGTTTTCAACCTCTTGATCCCTCTTTTGCAGCTTCCTCCTACTGTATCATAGGGAGAGGAAAGGAATCATCCTCCTCCTCAACATAAAGTTGACCAGAGGGGATCGTAGGCTCTTCCTTTCCCCCTAAGGCAGCACAGTCTTCTTTCCATTGCACCCGTCACTGCTGTACAGTGAATATTGCTAAAGATATCAACAGGTTCATGAGAGAACTGTATGGGTTCAGCAAATCCCACAGAGCCTGGGAGCAGGGAGAGGGTGAAGGCCACCACAACACCTTCTAAAAAGCATTTAATAGCAAATAGGGGCAGAGTGTGAATGGAGTAGGACAGCCTGGGTTTCGAGGGGTGGGGAGAGCTGTATGGGTGGAAAGAGATGAGGTGGGGCATGGAGGATCCAAAATTTGGACCTGGGATGAAGACAATGCAAGAATAGCATATTTTAAAACCATTACTGTATGCAGAAAGAGTGCAAAGCTTTCAAAACCAGTTGTAAACTTCACTGTAATATTTGCCACCATGCAGGATATGTCTACTGCTCTCTTTGTGCACCTTCCTCCCCCTTCTCTCTTTCCTTCAGCAGCATCAAGATTTCTGCTTCTCACCTCATTTCACAAAAGAGCAGGTCTCTATTCTAATCTCCCATGACTAAATCAAGGTTTTTTCCCCTCTCTATTTGTCCATGACAATGTCTTTAGCCACAACTGGCTCCTTTGGATAGGTTGGGTCCTTCTTTCCCTTTTCAGCTATGACAGGAGTTGAACAGAAGTGAATTGCAGATGACATGTTCAGATTCAGATGAAGTGTGACAATTTTGGATTCAGGTAAGTATTTGTAAATCTAGCTATATAATTTGTCTGTGTCTAGTAGAAGCCTAGATCCTGGTTCTCCTGTCACTTGCATTGATTTTATGCCAACATAACTCCATGATGTCAAGTATCAGGGGGTAGCCTTGTTAGTCTGTATCCACAAAAACAACAAGGAGTCCGGTGGCACCTTAAAGACTAACAGATTTATTTGGGCATAAGCTTTCGTGGGTAAAAAAAACACTTATCTGAAGAAGTGTTTTTTTACCCATGAAAGCTTATGCCCAAATAAATCTGTTAGTCTTTAAGGTGCCACCAGACTCTTTATAACTCCATGAGTTACTCCTCAGTTACACAGACATAAATGAGCTGATAATCAGGTCCTTACTGTACAGTTTAGATACATCTGAAATATGGAGGGTGAAATTTCAGTAAGGAGAAAACAGGCAGAATATCTCCTTGCTCCCCTCTAATTGGACTGTCTCCTTAAACAGCAACCCTCTGTAGCCATATTGCTCTCTTTTACTTTCTACACCCTGACTTCTCCTTCTGCCATATCATACCTACAGCACACTAGGCTTACTTCTCCTCCTTCGACAATGTCAACACCCTTTTTGACATTGTAAAGAAAGTATTTTTTTTTAAATTCCTGCATACTAATAATACACACAGGGAAAATAACGACAAATATTGCTGGTGTCCAGACACTTAAAGGCCCTATAACTAATATCGGCTTATCAATAGGAGATAAGGGTGAAGCTTGAGCTAACGCAAATAGTAGTTGATATAGAGGGAATGTGGCATTAATATGAGGCCAACTGCTGAGATCTTTCCGCTCAAATGTATATTAGAAATACTAATATTCATAGTAAGATTATACTGACTGGGGTCAGCTATATATGGATTTTTCTGGAAGCAACAACTTTTTTATAGATTAGCATGGCACATGAATTTCACATGTTGCAGAAACAGATGGAATAAAAAATATAATTTGAAATGTATGCTTATCCCATGTAAGTGGGGATGGGGTGTAGTTTCAGGAGGAATTTCCATTTCCATATTTTCAAAGCAAGCTCAATTATTCTCTCAGCTAATTCCCACCACCACAAATGTCTTTGTGTCTAACAAATATCAAGAAAAATCACATTGAGGATGCATCCAAGTAGCCATGTAGGAGACCTAAAGAAAAAGATTTGAATAAGAATAATATTAATAGAAACAGAACAGGATCCTTAAAGTGTATTGTCTGAGCTATGTCTTTATTCAGACATATTTCCGACAGTGTATTAATTACTGAAAACACTGACTAGTGAAAAGGGAGCATTTAGAAGCAAATAAAGCTATATATTCCTACAGGGAGGAATTTCTACTACTGATAAATGGCAGAGCTGAATATTTTATCAAATGTTAGTTACTTCAAAAAAAATATATATATACCAGTTTGAATGTATTAGGGGCCCTTTTGTGTTTGTTTTTTTTTGTGAACACCCCCACGCACTCCATGTACACTCGCACACACACACAGTATACCTAATTGGCAAAAGTTTATGAATTATACGCATGTATATCTGGGATGGCATTTGCATTGGGCTCAACACTATTCTTGTTGACATAAATGAGAGCAGGATTGGGATAATTATTTTCTTCTTATTATTACTTGGTTTTAGTAATAAATGCATATCTTAATAATAGCTTGAAAATATATTGTGTCTGTAACCCATACATATTTCAAATCATACTTGTATGTGACCCACTGTGGGCTTCCTTTGGCGTAACTGAATCTTGAAATATTGTAGAAGTATTTTCGATGTCAAATTTCAAATACCTTTTGTAGAAGAGAAACAATAGTGTGATAGTGGATTAGTGAAAATTAAATTATAGAACATTGGTATAATTGTATTTATAACTAGATTCATTTGGCTATAAAGATGTACAGTATTATCTGCAACCACTCTAACAAAAATAATGCAGTACATTTTGCATTTAGATGATAATGGTGCCACTGCTCCATTTTACAAAGTAAGTATTTTATTTCAGTGAGGAAACCAGATAACTGCTAAATAAAAACAACACAATGTGATGTCTAAAACTATACTGCAAGTTTCCTATGTATTCTATCATAGGCAAATGAATTTTCCTGCAGCTTTTAATACAAGTAGAGAGATTTTTATATTTGCTAGAAAACAAAGATGCACTATGTTGTGATAGTGTTGCAGATTATACTTCCAGTAGTGTTACTGACAGAGCAATGCCAACGGATATGGAACCTTTTATCACAGGCTGCCAGTTAAAACATAGCCCCAAATCAGTAATGTCTGGACATCAAATACTGCCTGATAGTCTAAATGAAATGAGCAGATTGTCTCCACACAATTCCTCGTGGGCAGGTGGTCTCTAAAACCAAAATCACTATTGAAACTGATTGACAGCTTTGTGACTAGTTTCAGACGAGAGGTCAAGGAAACTTAACTGTTATGGAGGGGTCAAAGTACATTGAAGAGGCAGCATGAACAAACCTTAAAAGTCACTGTCAATGCTATAAGTGATAAAAGAATAAATAGAGGATTTTACCCTCCAGGGTGGCAAAATCTTTTATGAACACTGTATTAAGTTTAAAAAGGAAAAAAAAAGTTGGAATGGTCCAGCTGTTGTTGTTATAAGATGGGCTTTGTGCAAAGGAATAGTTAATTTCATTTAATCTTTCCTTAAATTATGTTTTTGACTATTGAAAAGTTTAGTTTGTTGTAAATACTTCATGTTTTCATTTGCGATTTGAATGGAATCAATCAAACAAACAAACAAACAAAAATGAAAGTTCCTGCAAAATATAGTGTTCAAATTATGTGTCTGTTTGTTTCAGGTCAAAATATTCTGCTTCAGGAAAATCAAAATGTTTCATTCAGATTTCAGATAGTATAATATAAAATAAAAAAGTATCAATTACTCAACAATATTCTATAATATTCAAAATTAGAATGAAACATTTTGATTGTATTGAAATACAACATTTAAATAAAAATTTTTACAAATCTCATTTGAAATGAAAAATCAAAACATTCCATTCTGATAAGGTTGAAATAGAACATTTTCATCTTATTCAAATTATTTTTTTCTAAACAAAATTGTTGAAGTTAACACGTTCCCACAAAAAATTATATTTCAAGGAAATGGCATTTTTCAATGGAATAATATGCTTTTGGAAAATTATGGAACTACTATAAAAATAACATAGCTCAAAATTAGAGCTATAAGAAACATAAAAAATAAAATGTACATCCATGTTAAACCTTTTTGCTTTTTGGGCTTTGTAATAAAAATAAAACTATCTTACTGTTTCCTAGAAATATTTCAATGAGTTTCTGAATTTTAGCATCAAGATCCTATGTCCATAAAAAAGGTTTAAGGAAGTGATGAGCATTCCTCAAAAAGGTTCTCAGTTGAAGTGTAATGTAATCATCCAAGAGTCCATGGATTTTTATACAAAGTATATACATGCTATCTAAATCTCTTCCTTCTCTATAAGTAGGCTAGCATTCTTACAATAATGATCTATAAGAGCACCTGAAGATCGAGAAACTAATATTTGCCTGCATATTACCTTCTGCTGTGACCCTCTTTAGATTTTACCTACTAAGGAGGGTTCAAAAGTGGAATGGAAGACCTCTAAAAAGTACTTTGTTGCTCCCTGATGTGGTGATATTGTTGCAGTGTTACTGGATGTGCTGTATTTTATGTAAGGGGTAAGGCTGATTCGGGATCACGTCAGGCCATTAAAAACTCCATGACACTTTTTACAAGAAAAGGAATATTAAATCAATAAAATATTCAATTGGGTATTTACATTCTTTCTATTTAAATACCCCCATGCAGTCTCACAGGGATGTTTTATTTGTAGAGCTGCCTGGGAAAGGGACTTCCAGGTCCACAAAAAAAGTCATGTTTTTGGAAAATTTATTTTTCCAAATTGGTACAAATCTCAAAACTTTTTGTGTGTGTGTGGACCTGTAAGTCCATAATATTTTATTTTAGGAACACTAAAACCTTCCCACAGCAGAAACCTTTTGATGTTTCCAAAATGACATGTGCTCTCTGAACTTCCAGACTCCTCAGGATCCTAATAACTGGAGCTCCCAAGCTTTTCAACTTCTCAGTATCCTGCCAAGCAGGTAGCTGAGAAGATAAGGACCCTGGAAGCACAGAAACTACCAGCTCCCAACCTCCCTACCACAAGGTCTGCCAAGAAGCTAGATAGGTGGACTAGTGGATCAGAATCCATTCAGGTGTCCATCAGTTTCAATTTGGCAAATTGGCAATGATTGAGTGTGAACAATGTGTTGAGCTTTATGCAAACATAGAGGAAGACAATCCCTTCTCCAAGGGCCTTACAGTCTCAATTAGATACAGGCAAAACAGTGTAATATACCTACTACAAAGACTGATGGTCAAAACATCAAGTTGGCTCTATGCACTGTCCCTTCTATTTTGGTTTTTTGTTTTTAATTAAAATGAATTTACCACTGGTGGATCATCAAAGAAAGGAGTCATGAAAGAAATGTATGTCAAGAAGGGATGTGAATGAGGAGAGGAAAGTCACATGGAGAACAATGGGCCAAATTCAACTCTGACTTTCCATTAACTTTAGAGGGAGTTGGATAGTGCCCAAGAAAAAGGAGTGGGTTCCCAGGGTAGAAAACAACATAGAAGATAAAAGTGGGTATCCTCTAGTTCATATGCTATTATATAGTGTCATTGTCCACTAATTTAACAGCTGCAGATATTGGATGCAGGAGGTTGGTGAAGCAATCTTTCAGTGTCAAGATTGTATATCACTTCCTGTTTGAAAAGGACTGTAATGAAAAGCATTATGTAAATTTGAGTTTTTATTGTTATTAGCTTGACTTAAAACATTTACAAGGTAAGATACAGTACAAACTTCTTTTTAATCTGAATAATTTAAGAAGTTACTGAAAGCAGAGTTATTTGACAAAACATACAAAGATTAAAAAATGCTTAAGCCACGCATGAAAGGATTCTTCAAATGAAGAGTATATACGGTGTAGAAAATCTTAGTATTTAGATTTTTGAATATGAATTCAAGCTTGCATTGACTTGGTAATATAATTGCCAGATGCAGCCAGGCAGCACAGAAGATTGAAATGACTTCAGTAATTTTATTGACTTCAGTGGGATTGTATTTACTTATATCAGGGTTGAATTTGGCCCTAAGGATCTTAAGGATTCATCAGTGATGTAATTAAAATAATTGTCCTTCACTTAAAAAATAACATTGAAAAAAATAATTTGAAAATCACAGAGCACATAAGCTGCCTATGATACTACTTAATGAAAGCCAGCTATCTCCACTGAATTCAATAGCAAAACTTGCATTGACTTTAATAGGGCCAGGATTTCTTCCCTAACTTGAAAGCCTTCCGCAGGTAGAAATTCTTTTGACGTTAGTGGGAGCTGCATATACAGAACACTTCTAGAATCAGGCCCAACAGGTGTATTGTATGCAGGCAGATGCAAGATCAGGCCCCAAATAGATATATAAATAATCCTATTTGGTCTGAACCTATATACTCATATTCTATTGCCTGGGAATTCCAAATAAACATCTACCAGGAAAAATAATCACTAAACAAGTTACATGAATTTAAGCCAGCAGTTATACACCTTGTACAGTGCACAGATACAAGAAAGAGAAGAAGAAACAAGGGACAATGACAGAAATTACCAGTATATCCAAAATATACAAAGTATGTTAATTTACTAATGTGTGAAAACTGAGTGTGCAAGTTCCACATATGTAGCTGTGGTCAACATTACAGATAAAATAAGATGACAGTGCCCATGGAAATAACACTTGATGACCTGTTTGTGATCAATGTCTCTGATTTATTTAACACCACCTGATTTACTTTAACCTTGGTATTCAGATAAATCCATTTTATTCTTGAAATAAAATGTATAATGACCAATATTTTTTAAATTATCTTTATGCATGGCATTTCTTTATACTCCACGTACAGTGGATACCAAATATCAAAACAGGCATAAAGTCCAAATACCATATTGGTATTTTGAGATACTGTATGTTGTGTGTATATATATATATATATGAGTTTCACCATTGAACTAATGCTACGTTTATACTATAGCTTATATCCTGCTTGATTTGCTCATGTAAGACGTCCCATTGTACAGATCGAATCATACTTCTCTTGGTGTAATTGCAGGATCAGGCACTTTTGGGTGCAATCCTGGCTCCATGGATGTCAATGGTAAAACATCCATTGATTTTAGTAGGGTGAAGTTTTCACTCTGTCCTATGTAAACCTTAGAAATGTTAAAAGAAAAGGAGTACCCGTGGCACCTTAGAGACTAACAAATTTATTAGAGCATAAGCTTTCGTGAGCTACAGCTCACTTCATCGGATGCATTTGGTGGAAAAAGCAGAGGAGAGATTTATATACACACACACAGTTCTCTGTGTGTGTGTGTGTGTGTGTGTGTATAAATCTCTCCTCTGCTTTTTCCACCAAATGCATCCGATGAAGTGAGCTGTAGCTCACGAAAGCTTATGCTCTAATAAATTTGTTAGTCTCTAAGGTGCCACGGGTACTCCTTTTCTTTTTGCGAATACAGACTAACACGGCTGCTACTCTGAAACCTTAGAAATGTTAGTAGCCATTAACTACAGTCATGCAACCAATGGTTTGAAGTACAGTATAGATCAGAAACAAGTGGCATTAGCATTGTCATCACACCGTAACTATTTCATCTACTTGTCTTACAGTAAACAAGGCCATACTGATAGCATGAGTAAAATGAACAGGTTTTGGCCCTTGGAAGAGGAAAATAAATAGGTACTTAATGCAGAATTCAGTACAGAGTCCCTTTGTATCAATAACTCCATTTTTTAGCATTTAATATTTTATTCCTCATTTTGGCAAGAACCCAGCCAGTCAGAGTATTAGGAAGATGTAACAGCAGAAGATGTGGAGACAGAAACTGTCAGAGTAAGAGTGGTAGCATGAACATACCAGCAGAAAAATAAATGGCATTGAGGAATTTTTCTGGAACTAGATCTTGAAGAACACCTACTTATAACATGCAGTGGTTTTTTTAGGTTGAGTGCCCGTTTAAAAATGGACAGAAGGAATCTTTCTTTTAATGTGACTTTGTCTAACCAAAATAATATCATGACGCATCAAGTTATCAAATCCTTGTCAGATGCCAGTAGGATGCAACATAGTTGGGATTTCTTGATGATGAAAACTGTGCTGACTACACATCACAGATGTCCTTAAAAAGGAAATGTATTTCCATATATGCTGAATTATGAGGATGAGAAGAATAAGAATAAAGATTTAGCCATGTGGCATCCCTTTAATTTTAACAGGAAGAGAGCTGCTAAATTCCACGCAATGCTCTGAAAGTTTACCCCCTAGTGTTCTTGAAAATTGTTTCTTGTATATAGAGGGGACCAGAGCATGGGAGCTAGGGGGAGGGAGTAAATCATTAACTGAGATAGATGACCCTCAAGAAAAAATTGGAATAAAACTGTAAGGTTCTTCAGTTAGAACTTTTACATGTGCTTTTGGGAATTTCAGAAAGCTCTAGTCCTTAACACCAATCTGTTCATCACTGATATAAAGCAACTTGTTCTATTCTACACATAAATCCTAGTTTTATCTTACAAAAAGGACTTGAGAGTTTTAGATGTCTCTTATCTTCAATAATGAGACTTCTCTGGGTTTCTGGACAGACTGTTGAAAGAAACATCATTTTTGTTATCATTGGATTATTATAAATGTTACTGCATTATCTTCTACATTCCCTTGTGTCCTTACAAATTTGTTTAGAGATATTTTATGTGTGTGACTGAGTTTCAAATTTGTAATTTTTCCAACAGTGAGACAGAAGATAATCACTGCTGACCTCAATTACAGTCAAGATTTGTACAGACTTATTCATATATGCTGAATGATTTGGTCTGTAATAACAATACATATATTTATAGAATTCTTCTTTTCTACCTCCCTGAAGCTACACACTGACCAAGATAAAGGAGATGGAAATTTAAAATACATATTAACAGGAGATGGGGCTGGCAGTCTGTTCATTATAAATGAAAATACAGGAGATATTCATGCTGCAAAGAAATTGGACCGAGAAGAAAAGTCCCTGTATGTGCTACGTGCCAAGGCTATAGACAGAAAGACTGGAAGACAAGTGGAGCCGGAATCTGAATTTATCATTAAAATCCATGATATCAATGACAATGAACCAAAATTTACAAAGGACATGTACATCGCCAGAGTTCCTGAAATGTCTGAAGTTGGTAGGTATAACTTATCCTTATATAAAATATAAAACAGCTTTTGGGGATTCTAGGATAAAAGTAACTCCTGAGTAGAATGGAGAGGTTATTATTTGGTGTATTTAAATAGTAGTACAAGCTTCTGTGACTATCTATTCAATAATTCCTGTAACCAGGAACATATCACTCCTGATCAGAAACCTGGTTTTGATTATTTGTTTCATTTTCATCCACTTTTTATGCCTTTTTGCACACCACGGGCTTCTTTATGGCTGTTTTAAACTCGTCACAGCAAAATGGGAATGTATACATAATGATTTTATCAGCTACTACTAGCTACTTTTGCATCACTTCCAAATACCACTTCTATAACATGTCCAACTAGATTTTGTATAGGAATATTAACATTCCAATCAATTGGACATTTCTGCATCTTTACACACAGCAATCTGTAAATATATAAGTAAAGAAATCATTTATGTATCAAAATGTGTTCTTATTAATATCTCAACTCATTTTGCTCATTCCTACCCCCACAAAAACATTCCACCATCTCTCTCTGTCGAAATATAAAACATATGGGAGGGGGGAGGGGGAGAGGAAAGAATTACTATTTCAGTCTAAGGAGATTTTTTTAAATGAAATAAATGTTTTACAGCTATTCACAATGGCAGCATTGAAAAGCAAAACATGAAGTGCTTGTAGGAATAGTAGGGTGAGGAATATGTTCTCAAAAGAAAATAATTCTCCGTTCTTTGTTTGTAATATAATGCTGTAGCTATTATCGACCAGCATGCCACTATAGGCATTCATCAAAAGCTCTCATAATTACCTAAGAGTCTAATTGTTTCTTGAATAGAGATGGTCTCTCCAACAGAGATGGGTGGATATAAAGCACATGTGCAAGTGGGGCAACTGGTTGTTGTGGATGTATCTGTGCTTAATCACCGTGATTTAATGTCATGATCTGCTGTATCAATTCTGCAAAATGGCATTGTTGAGAGTGGCAAAGTACCAATAAGCATTTCTGACAGATACATGTGTTCTCAAAATAACTTCAAGAAACTCACCACTGTCCTTGGCAACAGTAGCACAAATATGAAAGCATTAGAAAAAAACTTCATTTTGTTGATATGAAAGGGGAATTCCTACATTAGTTGCTGAGCTATAAAGAACACAAATAATGGTTCTCTTAAAGAGATATGGAAAATAGGGAATAAACAGAATTATTTCCAATTGTGAGGTGAGGTTTATTTTGATAAAAATCTGTAAAGAAAAAGGTTTTGAGAATGTATCTATAGTTTTTCACTTTAAATTTATTTCTAAAGAAAGAACTGCACTGGAATAGTTTGGTATCAAAGACAAAGTGCCCAGTTCTGATCTCATGTACATCAGTACAGCCCCATTAGAGTCAGTAGGGAATGTGAGAGAACAGAATTGGATCCAGTTTCTTGGCAGTAGAGGCTGCTGTCTGTGAAATGTCCAGAGACTATGGTGATGGTGGTAATATAAATATAAATTTATATAGCTACAGTAGTTAGAGCTCAGAGAATGGCTCTGACAGAATGAGCACAGCGGAGTTTGGCAGTAAGGGTAGTAGGTTGCTTAATTAGTTGTTTGTGGACTGAAGTAAAATCAGTTGAAAACAGACAAACAGTTTATTGTGCAGAATGCCTGACCACTTGGCTTGTGTCCAAATGACATATGTGTATGACGGGTGTAAGCAGACTCTGGCCCTCAGAACTTCACTACCGTACGGCATCTTGAGGCCAGAACTCATTGATGGGATGTACAAACAGATTCTGAAGACACTGAACAGAAACACTGTAGGCAAGGTACAACTTAGAACAGTTTTCTCCCTTCCTCTTGCTTAGAAAGCGAATGGCAGATTGGGAAAGAACCAACGTGGGTTGAATGGGTAAACTTTCTTAGATGGGATATGCTTTCCAGGAGACTGGAGTACACTTGCGAGATTTAGACAGGCTGTGACAGTATTGAATTTGATAATTCAGAATACTGTCAGCAGGGTATGTGACAACCATGCAAACCATTCAGTGACTAGCATATTAGGTGTGAAAGTTGTGGATCTCTTGAAAGAACTCGGGTTGTTTAGCTTAGCAAAAACAAGGCTGAAAGGGATGATGATTGCTTTCCATAACTATGTCATGGGGGTAAGCACCATGGAGAGAAAGGAGCTATTTAAACTAAAGGATTAAGATGGCATAAGAACAAATGAGTATAAACTGTCCATGAATACATTTAGGCTGGAAATTAGAAGGTTCTAACCATCAGAGGAGTGAGATTCTGGAACAGCCTCCCAATAGCAGTAGTGGGGGCAAACAGCCTAATTTGTTTTAAGATGGAGCATAATAAATTTATGAATGGGATTATATGATGTGGTTGCCTGAGATGGCAGGGGACTGATCTTCAGGACCCCAGAAGTCCTCCCGGTTCTATGTTCCTATCTAGTTAAATCAAGTTACATAAATTTAAGCCAATTAATATCGCACAGACAGAAAAGGCATAAAGAAAAACAACAACAACAAAAAACAACAGATATGGAAAATAGGGACTATTTTATATAAGGGATAATATAAGGGATAATGACAGAAAGCATAGCCAAAATTTAGAAGGTAGGCTAATACATGAATACATGAAAACTGACTGTGCAACTAGAAATGGCACAGATCCCACTTATATGGCCAAGGTCTATATTGCATGTGAGCTGAACTGAGTAACCAGTGCATTATGGAAATGACATTTAAGTAGGAATGACCTCTTTGCAATTCAATGTCTAGGATTTACTGGTCACCTATATTCATTCCTTTTTATCTCTCTATGCAGAATAATCCATTTTTTTCTTGAAATAACATTTGTCATAATCACAGCAAAATATTATTTGTATTATCCACATACATTTGAGTTAATTTATGCCTCATATGCAATATCTATATTAGCAGTGGTACATACTGCGTATCAGTGAATTAGAGGAGTGTAGAAGACAAGTCTTGAAAGCTAAATTTAGATTAGAAAGTAGGCTGAAGTTCAGGGCCTCTGCTGTAGCTTTCTTTGAAATGTATCTGGTTCCAAGTACACAGCCAAATTCAAAGTCACAGTGAGTTGATGAGAAGATGATGTTTGAATTTATCAGACACTGAACTGGGAACTTTGCGGCAGAGACAATGCTAAAGTTTTGAGGGGAAAGGGCTGTGTAAACTAGGAAGTGGGGGGAAACCACCAACTATCAAGTTTCAGAGTAGCAGCCATGTTAGTCTGTATCTGCAAAAAAACAGGAGTACTTGTGGCATCTTAAAGACTAACAAATTTATTTGAGCATAAGCTTTCGTGAGCTACAGCTCACTTCATTGGATGCATTCAGTGGATAATGCAGTGGGGAGATTTATATACATAGAGAACATGAAACAATGGGTGTTATCATACACACTGTAACAAGAGTGATCAGGTAAGGTGAGCTATTACCAGCAGGAGAGCGGGGCGGGGGGTGGGGAAGCCTTTTGTAGTAATAATCAAGGTGGGCCATTTCTAGAAGTTGACAAGAACATCTGAGGAACAGTGTGTGTGTGTGTATGGGGGGGGAACAAACATGGGGAAATAGTTTTACTTTGTGTCATGACACATCCACTCTCAGTCTTTATTCAAGCCTAAATTAATTGTATCCAGTTTGCAAATTAATTCCAATTCAGCAGTCCTCGTTGGAGTCTGTTTTTGAAGGTTTTTTGTTGAAGAATACCACTCTTAGGTCTGTAATCAAGTGACCAAAGAGATTGAAGTGTTCTCCGACTGGTTTTTGAATGCGATAATTCTTGACGTCTGATTTGTGTCCATTTATTCTTTTACATAGAGACTGTCCAGTTTGGCTAATGTACATGGCAGGGGGCATTGCTGATACATGATGGCATATATCACATTGGTAAATGTGCAGGTGAACAAGCCTCTGATAGTAGTGTGGCTGATGTGATTAGGCCCTATAATGGTGTCCCCTGAATAGATATGTGGACACAGATGGCAACGGGCTTTGTTGCAAGGACAGGAACTCCAACATGATTTCAACAATTTCCATCCCACCATCAACCTCAGCCTGGACCAGTCCACACAAGAGATCCACTTCCTGGACACTACGGTGCTAATAAGCGATGGTCACATAAACACCACCCTATACTGGAAACCTACTGACTGCTATTCCTACCTACATACCTCCAGCTTTCATCCAGACCACACCACACAATCCATTGTCTACAGCCAAGCTTTACGATACAACCGCATTTGCTCCAACCCCTTAGACAGAGACAAACACCTACAAGATCTCTATCATGCATTCTTACAACTATAATACCCACCTGCTGAAGTGAAGAAACAGATTGACAGAGCCAGAAGAGTACCCAGAAGTCACCTACTACAGGACAGGACCAACAAAGAAAATAACAGAACGCCACTAGCCATCACCTTCAGCCCCCAACTAAAACCTCTCCAACGCATTATCAAGGATCTACAACCTATCCAGAAGGACGACCCATCACTCTCAAAGATCTTGGGAGACAGGCCAGTCTTTGCTTACAGACAGCCCCCAACCTGAAGCAAATACTCACCAGCAACCACACAACAAAAATGCTAACCCAGGAATCTATCCTTGCAACAAAGTCCGTTGCCATCTGTGTCCACATAACTATTCAGGGAACACTATCATAGGGCCTAATCACATCAGCCACACTACTATCAGAGGCTCATTCACCTGCATATTTACCAATGTGATATATGCCATCATGTGCCAGCAATGTCCCTCTGCCATGTACATTGGCCAAACTGGACAGTCTCTACTTAAAAGAATAAATGGACACAAATCAGACGTCAAGAATTATCACATTCAAAAACCAGTCGGAGAACACTTCAATCTCTTTGGTAACTCGATTACAGACCTAAGAGTGGCAATTCTTCAACAAAAAACCTTCAAAAACAGACTCCAATGAGAGACTGCTGAATTGGAATTAATTTGCAAATGGATACAATTAACTTAGGCTTGAATAAAGACTGGGAGTGGATGTGTGATTACATAAAGTAAAACTATTTCCCCATGTTATTCCCCCACACAAACACACACCATTCCTCACTCGTTCTTATCAACTGCTGGAAATGGCCCACCTTGATTATCACTACAAAAGGTCCCCCCCACCCCTGCTCTCCTGCTAGTAATAACTCACCTTACCTGATCACCCTTGTTACAGTGTGTATGGTAACATCCATTGTTTCATGTTCTCTATGTATATAAATCTCCCCACTGTATTTTTCATTGCATGCATCTGATGAAGTGAGCTGTAGCTCACGAAAGCTTATGCTCAAATAAATTTGTTAGTCTCTATGGTGCCACAAGTACTCCTTTTCTTTTCACCAACTATCAAGGAACACTCAAGTCAGACAGAGATCAGTTAGTGGTGCCAATATTACTAAGGTAACTCTGCAGCAGATAGTAAAGAGGAGAATAGAAAATATAGCTGATATGGAGGAGGAACAAGATGAGATCATTACAGAGTACATTTTATAAATGAGTAAGTTAGTCAAAAACCAAACTCAAAAAGCAATTTCTCATTGAAATCAACCTCTATACTGAAGGACTGGAGGGCAATATGTGTTGTAACTATATTTTTAAATAGTATTAGGACGGAGTATAGGAATTACAGACCAGTGAGTCTTCCTCAAGTACTATGTAAATGTATTCAAATAAGAATTTAAATGAGTTATAAAACACCTAGTTTAACATGATGCAATAGGGACAAGCTCGCCAGTTTCGGTAAAGGCAAATCAAAACAAAATGCTTGGAGTTACATAAGTAATGGGACAGAAAATGAAAACTGAAGCTCTGAAAAATGTATCAAAATCACACTATAAATCAACGGTTGTCAAAACAATGAACATTAATTTTTGGCCCCAAGGAAGTCAAAGGGAGTTTTTCCCTTGATTTCAATAGGGCCATGATTTCATTCCTGGAATATTCTGTTCTGATCAGCATGTCTCAGTAAAGACTACCACAGAAAAAGAAGAATTCGGAGATGAGTGATTGAAATGATCGGAGACTTGGAGATACTTCTACATGTAGAGAAACTGAAAAGATTGTATCTCCAATGGGAACAGGACTTCACACTAGGACTGTTCAGTTTATATAGTAGATGCTGAATTATATGAAATAATGAATGACTTAGAGGAGACAAATTGAGTGATGCTATTTAACCTCTCAGATAATACAAAAGTAAAGGGAAACATAAACTGAAAGGAAGAAACGTAAAGGATAAGAGGAATATATATTTATCTGAACATATTATAATTAAACTGTGGAATCCACTCTGCACCAGTGGCTTATAGGTGCTTGAAATAAACTTCCCCTAAGGACATGAATTCCGTAGTTGTCCATTATGGAGATTTTTGCACCTTGTTCTGAACTATTGGCTGCTGTCAGAGATAGTACACCAGACTGGAAGGAACAATTGCCTGATCTCATATGGCAATTCCGATATTCCAAAGGACACAAAGGACTGATGATGTCCTTTTTAGGATGAAGTATTCAGCTTCTACATAGAAGGAGGTGATTATTCTTTGCACTACATTGGAAAGTGGAAATATTACAAGAAAAGTATTCCGTGAAGCATCCATAGATTTTAAAATACCTGTTTATTAAGTACACATTTGAAACTGAAAATAAATTCAGCAACATCATTTCAACTGAGGCTTTTCAAGAACAATCTATAAAGGAAAAGGTAAAATGTATGTTATACCGTTGTATATATTTATATCTAGTCTACTATCGTCTTACCTTTCACGATCACAGATAAAAGTTATGTTTATTAAAGGAAAAGCCAGTATGAAAGTGACTTTTCTGAAGTTTTAAAAGAAAATGTTAAATTTGAAGGAAATTGTGAAAAGATAAGTTAGTAATAGAAGCAGTAAAGTGGTTGGAAACAAATCTGTCTTGAACCAGGTCAATATTACACACTTCTCTACCTGCCCTCTTAATGTCAGCAGGAAAGGTTTTCTAGTTTTCCTCATTCACCAATCTCCAGTATACAGTTGGTAAACATCCTTCAGAATATATTTTTTAATCTTCAGATTGACTTCATTTTCATAATAAGAATAGGTGTAATATAAAGTCAAACCACATTCATTTATCTGTCAACTCCATTAGTTTCAGTCAGATTGAACAGATGCAACTAAGGGCTGTGTGCTCTCTCTCTCTCTTTACAAGCACTTGCTACAGCCACACACACACTCAGATAAATAGGAGGAATGATTGTTTTAAAAATAGCATTATCACTGTTCACCATGTGCATAATCTCCCTCAAAAGACAGACTTTGTGTCTACACTATAAAGCTTTTAGAGACACAGCTGTGCCGCTAAAAGGCGTGTGGTATAGCCGCTGTTTGTCGGCAGGAAAGAGCTCTCCTGCCAACAAAAAACTTCCATCCCCAATGAGAGGCATTAGCTTTGTCGGCAGGAGAATGCTCCTTTGGACAAAGGATCCTTTACACCAATGCTTTTCGTAGGCAAAACTTTTGTCTTTCAGGTGCCAGTGTAGACAAAGCCTAAGTACCATGTACCCTAATGGCTTTCAATGAGACTACACTGAAATGTTTGCTTCAGAGTATTCCATCACCTTTCTTCTGCATTGTGACATCATAGCTGCCGATTACTCAGGGGACATTGGTTATTCCACCTCTGAAACTCTTACAGGAAAAGCTGCGGTAACATATGATAAACCTCATGTTTTCTATTTCTGAGTTTGCTTCAAATCAATAAGAATTAATTTAAAAATTTGTGTAAAATTCCATCAAGGAATATTTATATTTTTATGCTTCATAGAACACTTTTTCCCCAGTCTCAGGTGCAAGAGGGCAAGGAATAAGGATGAGCCTCATGGCCTTGTTATGCTCTACAAAACCCATTTCTATTAGATTAAAAATCTGGGAGTGTTAGTTGACAAAATATGCTCTGATTATGTGTGTGTGTCGGGGGGGGGGGAAGTGTGCCTAGCTTTGAGTTAGCATGAAAAGAAAAGCAACCAGAGTGAAGAGAAACAACGACTTTTTCATACAGTGATATACCACATTCTGTGGTCAGATATAGCCTTTGCACTCCAAACTCTCACACTGCATAGTATAGATACTGTAGATAGAATATTTTGTACAGTACTATGACCCATTTTGTGAGAATTAGGTTTCAGCTGATATTTGCAACTTTTAATAAGTTTCAAATCCACTATATAGTGTCAAAATCTGTAGTTTCCTCAATTGTGTGTATGTAATATCGTATATGTATATTTACATTTGTATATTTACATTTTTCCTGTTTTTTTTAAATTAAGGATTCTTTAGTATTCATTATACAAATCTTTCTTAGAGAGAAATTTTGACATTTTCACAGAAAAATATTTGAAGCAAAATGACAGTTCTGTGCTCAATTTTTTTTAAAAAAATATCAAGGTAAGAAAGCAAAATATTTCCATTTTCAAATGTGCAAAACAAATTAAATGTGTTTTTTTTCCCAGGGATCTGAGAACTTTTTTAGTATTGATACAGCTCTTTCTACACAGTAATCTAATACTTCATGTTCATCAATAATTTATATGGGACTCATTGCTAATATTATGCACTAAATTTGATGAAGAATATTCTTAGTTGGGGAAATCTCCATTTTTCAGGTTATGTTTTTTCATTTTACTGGGAAAAATCCACTGAGGCCTTGTTATTCACTTCTCTAATTTCATTTGTATTCTCAAATTATGCTTATTTCTTCCTGAATTATAATTATTTTAAATAATTTATACAGTGACATATACAATGTGAATAGCACTTTACTGACAAAATGACATGTCTCTGCTATAAGGAGCTTATAGCCGCGGGCTTTGATCCTGTAGGTTCTGTGCATTGAATTCAGTGGGATTTTGTGCAGGCATAAAGATCCTCCTGCATGGATTTGATTGTAAGGCCAAGGTCTTAATTCTTTGTACAGATTTTATGTCCACTTATGCCTACCTTTTTTTCCTACTGAAACAGCAAAAGGGCTTTTGAGCTACAATAATTAGACGCATTAAATGATATAAAAATGGAGGATTAGGAACATTAGGAGACAGATCATGGCAAACATGGGAAAACCCATGAGAAGGTAGATTTACAAAAATTTCCAAATTATCACATTCCAAGGAATTACTGACACATGGAAGGGCCTGAGGTCATGGTTCTCAAATTATATAACACATACATTCACAGACATATCACATGACTGTCTGGACATATATGAATAGCTTGGGAAGCCAGAGAAGCACTGACTATGCATTTTTCACATACAGGAACGTTTGCAGATTTGGGGGGTAAAGACTTAGGACTTTTCTTCACTAAAGTGGTAAATTGACCTAAGTTACGCTACTCCAGCTATGTGAATAATGTAGCTGGCGTTGACGTAGCTTAGGTTGACTTACCCCGGAGTCTTCACTGCACTCCATTGACAGGATACACTCTCTGGTTAACTTCCTTTACTCTTCTAAGAGAGCTGGAGTACTGGGGTTGATCAGCGAGCGCTCTTCTGTTGATTTAGTAAGTCTTCACTAGACCCGCTAAATTGATGCCTGTTGCATCTATTGCAGAAGTGTTGCTCTCCCCATGGTGAAGACAAGTCCTTATACAATACATGCTTCTTCACCCCTTTCTTGTACTTATCCCTTTGCCTTGTATTTACATGACCAAAAGGAAACTGGAGCATTTAGCTTAAAGTGATTAATTTATACTGATTTTGTTTGATTTTTATGTACATCTTAGATATTTATTTAATATATTTGCTATTTTCTTTGATTAACCTTTTCCACCATTGTTCAAGAGACACTCCCTCTCCGGCCAGTGACCCTCCATTTTAGTAAAGATCTCTGTGTAAGATTTGGATTGAGACCAAGAGTGGCAGAAGAAGTTACAGTATTTCAAATCTGACCTTTACTTCCAACTAGATAGACAGACAAATAGGAGCTTTAGAAAGTGAAAAAATGGCAATTGCTTATTTTCTGTCTGAAAACTGATTTTCCTTGAGGGTGAAATTGACCAAAAATGACCCAAGTATTTTTTTTCCTATCTGGTACAAAAAGTACTGGTAATAATTTTACCAGTTTCTTTGGGGGTATGATTATTTTTGCATAGCTCTACTTCTAACAAATCTCTCTCTCTCTCTAAAATAATATACATCATTTCTGTGGCATGTTTCCTCTTGTAGAGCTTTACTAATTTTATATAAACATGAATCTTTTCACCCAGCATTGGACTGTAATAATCTCCGATATAGAAGGACAGCAACCATATGGAAAACTATGGGGATGAGGAGAGGGGATGGAATTTAGCTAGTAATATTGGAGTAAACCCTCATCTCCCAAAAATAATATGGGAACTTTAATGTGCACACAAGTACAGGACCTTAGTTTTTATAATGTCTTATTTGAAAGAACACAGAGCACAGTGCACTCAGTGCCCATTCTATATCCCTCAGAAAGATAAAGTGCTAAGTCGAAACTCCTGAGATTCAAATCACTGGTGCTAACTAATCCAAGTCATTCAGACCTGAAATTCAGAATCTCTAAGCCATCCTCCTGTAGGAGGGGACGCGAACAGCTTATCAGGTAAGGGGACACAGGAGCTGAAGTGTGGTAACTAATAACCAGGTGTCATTCCCATAAAGCATGGTAGATTTCAAAGAAGTGCCCAGGGAGTTAGGTGCTCATTGATACTTCCCAGCTGATATTAGTGAGAGGCACTTAGTTATATCACTTTGCCCCATGATGAAAACTTTCCCCTAATAACTTATTCCATGGAACCAGAAGGATGAGAGAAAAACATAACTTTGTAACCCTTCCTTTCCAGTGAGTTTAAATGGCATTTGCAATCTGTTCCAAAGGTCAGGGCACTAGTTTAGAATTTGGGAGACTAGAATTCAAGTTCCTGCTTCACTACAGATGGCCTGTGTAAACTTGGGCAAGTTACTTACCCTCTCTGTGCCTCAGCTTCCTATTAGTAAAACAGGAATGATAGTACTTCCCTAACTCATAGTAGTGTTGTGAGGATTAATACATTACAAACTGTGAGGTCCTCACATACTAAGATAGATTCAATCCTATCAAGTGTACAAATTTCCAAGCGTGACTGATGACAAATGTGTGGTTTCCCTCTTTATCTCCCTCATATAATATATTGTAATACCATTTGTGTGGATATCTTATTGGGTCATTTTATTTCCCATTATTTCTGCATATAAAAGAGAAAATGTTTCTGCAGCTGACTGGTTCAGATCTTTATATTCATGTTAAAAGTGCTTTTATCATACTTATGCTCAGAAATTCTTTGATGTATCAATTTTCCTCAGTTTTACTTGAGTATTTGTTCAAATATAAAACTCTAACCTCTGGACAAAAATATGATTGGCTTGAAGTCAACACATCAGCATTTTTTGCTCACATTTAATGCTGACACTGCACGGGGATACCAGGGGATACATTCTGCACTGTTAGCAATGCTGTCCTTTGGATAAGATGTTAAATCAAGGTTCCTTCTCTCCCTTTCTGATTGATGCACAGGTAAAAATCCCATAAAACAGATTCATTGTTCTGGCCAGTATTTTCTCTCGCACTATAGACATGTTTTAATGTCCAAGACTGTGACCTGTTGTTAGCATCACAAACAAATTTTCATTACATAATATCTGAACTACAACTAGCTAACCCATTGCTTCACAAGGTGTTTCAAATAATGGCTCCAATTAAGCTTGTTTATGGGAAGATATATGCCAGATGGGTGAATGTAAGAAGCAACTCACCTACCCCCAATGCAATGTAACCATGCAGGGAACAGCCTTTACTGGGCTGCAGATGCTGGAGATTGCAATTGTTGGGATTAGTTACTGCTGCCTGCAGTGCTAATCACTCATGTCTGAGAGAGACATATTTGAGTCATATCCCATCCAGCAACAAAACAGGACCATTCAAGAATTACCTTTGCAACAGGATAGAAAAACACCATGCTGTCTAGGGGCACTTGGAAATATTATACCGATAACAGGTGTCAGAGCAGCAGCCATGTTAGTCTGTATCCCCAAAAAGAAAAGGAGTACTTGTGGCAGCTTAGAGACTAATAATAATAAATTTGTTAGTCTCTAAGGTGCCACAAGTACTCCTTTTCTTTTTACACCGATAACAAAATGTCTCCCTCTGTGCTGTATTGGACCACAGAGTCCTCCCGTTTCCCAGTGCTCCAGACCACAAAAATTCATAATTTAGTCTTTGCGGACAGAAAAACATTTTATGAAAGTAAATTCTAACTTGCTTCAGAGTTTACTTTGGAAACATTCCTTTCTGCATGGGGCTCCCTGCATTTTGGCTCAGCAGCAGTTGGTAGCAGGTTTCTCGCACAAACTGGAATTGACTAGTCCAATTTTAAATATATCTGAATACAAAAACTAATTCAAAAAAAAGATAAAAACACATTTCTATTATGTTTACACACACACACAGACGTGTGTATATATTAATTATATTATATTTCACATTTTATTCTCCATCCTTCAAAGCCTGGGGCAAATACTGCAGTCCTTACTTTAGCAAAACTTTCACTGGAGTCAAATGGAAACTAACCCTTTTGAAAAATAATGCCACTTATTTTGGGTGCCTGAGTATGAATTTCAGTGGCTAACTTTAGATATCCAAGTTTGAAAATGTCAGGGCTATTATCTAACAGCATGTTAAAATGAAGCATATCAAATGTGTCTGTTTTGTAAGCAGAATACAAAGGCAATCTCCTTCCACCAGACATCCCCTACAATTAGATTATATCCAAAGTGTGCAAATAAGATCCGTTCTTTAGTACGGCGCAAAACAATATGCTGCAACTTATTTTAATACAATGTAAATTAACATAATGAAGCATCACACAGAACACAGCATAGACAAAGATGCTTTGAACACAATTTTCAGTGTTCAGTGACGATAAAGGACACTGAAATAGACTAATCACAGTATAGAAACAAAGAGCCAAGATTCTGACATCTTCACTTAAGTTGAGTAGAACATTTTTTTCAGTAGCAGTCCCATTGATTGCTACTCAGAGAGTAAGGTGCTCTGTGGTTTTAGTGATGGGGTCAGAATCTGGCATAAGCTTTGCTGCAGCACAACCATGCTGACCTAAGCATCAGAAAGGAACATCTCTCCCCTTAGTCCATCTTGGTCTTTTTCCTAATGCAGATATTAAAATGGCTTTGAAAGTAAGGGGAAAAATATAAAAGTCTTAAATTACTGGGTTTGCTGTTGCTAGATTAGCATGTTTTCATTTTAAAAACAGTTTTAGTTTAGCACACTGTTTAATGTTTTTTTAATATAATCGTTTTCCACAATGAAGCGTGCAGAGACAAAACTAATAATAGGAGTAAATGTAGTAAATAAATTGTAGGAACACAGCAACATTATTATTGCATGAGCATGCTTCTATGGTCTGTTAGTGATGGTGATTTAGCATGCATTCTATATGACAGTGAAATTTTCCCCTTGTCTATAGTTTGATGCACTGTCTTCACAGAATCAGAGACAGAAATGTAAAAAAGGGCTGATGTGGGTCATCTGGTTTGACCCCCCAGCTTATTGAAAGGAGTACTTTCTATATTATTCCCAATAATGTTTTATCTATCCTGTTCCTGAGTATCTGCAGTAAGAATGCTTCCACCATTTCTTTTGGCAGTTCATTCAAGGGGTCTGTAGCTTTCACACTTAACAGGGAAGACACAGGGGTGCTGGGCTTCTGAAACTTCCCATAAAATGTGTAGGAAATTCAAGCACTCAGTACTAAATCCAAGCAAAACTTTTTGCTCAAAACATTTTCCCCCCAAAAAAGCAGATTTGAGTCATCTGAAACATTTAGCAAAATCGAGTCACTTTTGCTGAATTTTACAATCAAAAAATGTCCTAGCCAAAAAAAAAAAATATATAAATGTTTTGTTTTGACACTTTCGAAATGAAACATTTGATTTTCTGACTCAAAGTGACTTTTCATTCCAAAATATACTACAAATCTATCTTAAAAATAAAAATTGAACCTTTACAGTTCTGAATAAATTATATTCCTTCATTTATATTGTTTACACTCTATAATCATGTTCCCCTTGATTTCTCTTTTTGAGACTATGCATCAAATTCATCCCAACTCCACTGATATTATGTAGTCACATCATGAACGAATCTGATCCTATATAATTAGTGTCGGCAATCTCAACCTTGTATCTGCTTTGTTGGCTAAAATTTTATTTTTTTTAGTTTTTCAATACTGTTATAATCTGGGACTGAAATAGCTTATATTATATAATAGCACTACAAGACCAAAATTCCAACTGAGGCTGCATCAAGACTATCTAGAATAGCATTATTACTAGAGCTGATGAAAAATTTTCCAATAGAAATTTTTTTCTGTGAGGAAATGCTGATTCATTGAAATCAAAACATTCTGTGGGAACATGTTGATTTTGATGAAACTTCATTTAAAACAATCTAAACAAACTGTTTTGATAAGGTCTACATGTTCCATTCTGTTTCTACTTATTGGAACAAAACATTTGAATTTTTGTAATTAAACAACTTTTTATTTCAAAATCTATTTTAGATTATATATTATATTATAAATTATAACTGAAAATTAAAAAGTCATAAACCTAACAAAACATTTTGATGTTCTAAAAACTTAGTATTTAAATTAACCCAAAACAAACACACAAAAAATCAAAAATTTCATTTTGCAAAAAAATTAAAAATTCTTTGATTTTTTCCAATTCAGAATTAACACAAATTTCAAAATTGTGGAATTTCCTTCAAAATGGAAATTCCTGTTCCCATACAGCTCTGATTGTGACATTGCTGGCTTTCATGTGCTCTCCCTATCTATGAATCCAAGAATAGTAGTGGCTTTTTCCACAACAATGGCAATTTCCAAGCTCATATTGAGTTTTCTATGTGACCTCATATCAAAATATTTCTCAAATCACTTTTCAGCCAGCTGTCTCTATTAACCTCCTATCTATATATATAAAAGATGCTTTGAGATTAAGAACAAGTGTGATCAAGCCCTTTGGGAATAAGAATATTGCTCTTTGTACAACAGTTGTGTGTGTATTAAAACATTTAAAATACCTGCCACCCACATCTAATCAGTTTTGTCAAAATACCTGCCAACTTGTTCATTGAAGCATTCATGGATGCATGCAAATGCAGTCCATAAAATATCACTGTTGCCAGTAATTCACAGATTTTCAAGACCTTCCCATCACAAGGCTGCCCCAATGATAACTACTTCACTCAGACCCATGGCAAATGTTAAATAGTACATGACAAATACCAGAAGATTTATTGCCTCATAACACCAATGTAATAATCCAAACCTCTTTAATATAGCAGATTAGGTGAGGTCAGAGGAGCACAGGAAAAGAGTCTTTATAGTTCAAGCACAGGAACTCCTGAACTCATGGATGATGTTTTCAAAAGAGCCTAAATGATTTAAGAGACTAAGTCCTATTTTCAAAGTGACTAAGGCACTAACAGCACAAGCCTCACAGACTTTCAATGAGACTACATAGGAGCTGTAGGTGAAATTTCCAACTTGGATAGACAGACCAGTGCTAGCTTTAACCAAGCAAGTGTACTAAAAATAGCAGTGTAGCCCATTTGAAACCCTAGGTATGTATTCAGGGCAGCTATCCTGTCCCTGCTGCCCATGTAGCCATGGCTACACTGCAATTTTTAGCATGCTATCTTGATTGGAACTAGCTCTGGTATGTCTACCCAAGCGGGAAATTACACTTCCAGCTCTAGTCTAGACATGCTTTTAGACTATGTCTACAGTATGAGTTGTGGTGTGATTCCCAGCTCTTGTACATACCCTTTCATTAACCCAATGACAGCTAGAATGACTATGTGTACATAAGCTGGCCATCACATTCCTGCCTCATAGTGCACACATAGCATTAGACTTCTAAATGCAAAAGTGACGGTTAAAAATTACATTTAGGCACTTTTGAAAAATTTTACTTAGCTCTTGATTCTGACACTGATTCACTATGTGCCCTTTGCTAAGTCAGTTAGACCATCATTTCAACTGTTAGTACCTAAACAAGATTTTCATTATTTATAATATGGTAGTGCCTAGAGGCCACAACCAAGACTGGGCCCCTATTGAGCTAGATAATGTAGAAACACAAAGGGAGAGATGTCTTTGTCTCAAAGAGCTTGTAGCCTAAATAAACAAGACTGATGAATGGTGGGATGGGAAACAGAGATGAAATAACGTGTTCAAGCCCATTCAGCAGTTTTATGGTATGTCCCATAATCAATAGGTGGCTTGATTCGCTTATGTGTTGAGCATCCCCATCTCTTAGTGGAAGATTATATATGTGGACCATCAGCAGGACTGAACCCAACTTTGTAAAGACTTTTGATGATAAAATGCCTAAATCTAATAATAGAGTGAGTTCTTACAGTGATTGCTTACTTAAAATTTGATTCCAATCATCTAGGCTCAATAGTAGCTAACTATTTTGTTGTTAAAAAAACAAAACAAACCTTAATGTGACTGGTCTAATTTCACAATGCAAATGACCAGGATAACCCTGGAATTTGCTGCATTGCCTTCTGATTCAGACTTTGGATTTCTCTTTCAAATTACAGCTCTTTATTATCTTTTCCACAAAGTCCACAGTATCTAACTACTACAGCAGCAAAATGCTTTCATGAATCACGCATTAATGTTAATTTTAGTTACTAATAATATCTTTATTTACAGCAGTCACATAGAAAATGATTATTTGCCGCAATTATATTAATGTTTACAGAACCAGGCTTTATCAACACACAAACATGAGTTTTTTCAGTTGACACATCAAACAAATGTGGTCAGTCCGGTGTCCTAATAATAGTGCACCATATTTTCACTGTCATGTTAAAGATTCAGGGCTGATTTCTGATTACAGTGTGTCATATCCTGGGTTGCTAAAGGCTGGGGGCACAGCAGAGATCGTTATTTATTCTTATTACAGTAGAATCTAGAGACTACAATGAAGATTGAGGCCCTATTGCACTAGCTGCTTTTCAAACACATAGAAGGAGTCAACAATCTGTCGGTCTTCATAGTCTAAATAGAAGAATAAGACAAAGCATAAGAGGAGCAACAGGCATAGAGAGGAAAACTGTCTTTCCCAGGGTCATTCAACAGGTCTGTGATAGAATCAGGAGAAGAACACAGTCCCAGCCTAGGGCACTATCCACTGGACAATGCTGCTTTCCTTCTCAGGGACTAAGCATCCAAGCCCTGGGATGGCAGGGTTTTCTGCATCCAATTTCTCTTAATAGTGACCCTTTTTATTGATGTAAGTAAAGGAACTATGGGTCACCAAAAAGCTTCCATATAGTCTTTGTTGGCCAAATGAACTGGACACAATGGGGAGCTTTGAAGATGAGGAGAAGCAACTGTGCAAAAAAAGAGACATCCTCAGGACTATGCCAGAGACACAAAAAAATGAAGTGTTGTGGGATTGTCTAGATATTACACAGCTATAATTGGTGCTGTTGGCTTCAGCATTTTCTTGAAACCTATCATTTCACCTAAAAACTTAGTTGAAATTAGATTTGGATACTCTCCCTTTTATGAATCTGAATTGTTACTGATAAAGAGCCATATGGTGGCATTTAGGCACTTTCCCACGTTAAGGGCTTACACACAACTGCATCTCACCAAGAATAATCAAGAAGGAACCATTCCTTTCCAAGTTCCCCAGTGCACAAGGTGTAGCCTGCTCCTCCACTGCATCAAGCCCATTCTTTGGGCTGGCATGGGGAAGGAAGGGGTTATAATTAGAAGTGGTTTTTTTTTGTTTGCTAGCATTTCCAAAAACATTGAAAACATTGAAAGAATTTGTTTTGGGCAGAGCCAGTTTTCAGCAAAATAAAAAGTACAAAAAAGAATGTTGTGACAAATGAAACACTGTGTTTGATTCATTTGTATTTTGATCTTTTAAGGATTTAATTAAAAAAAATAAAATGGAAGGAAATTTTCAATGCGAAAATTCATTTCAGATTGAAAAAAGGTAACATTTTCTTTAGAACATGTCAAAATGAAACATTTTGATATTTTTCTTACAAAACAAAACAATTAATTTAGTTTTTGTTTTGTTTTATTATTCTATTGAAACAATTTGGAAAAAAAATGTTTTGTCCAACATTTTTTATCTAGCCAGTCTCATCCTCTTGGCTCCTTTTGAGACTATCTGCACCCTCAAGGATATACAAAGGATATAGTTGCTATACTTCATGCCCCACTGCTGGCAGATTTTGGCAACAGACCTGGAGTATCCCTATGGGCTCCGCCACCACACACCTCACTGCTGCCAGCACAGAGGGTGCAGCCAGAGTAAAGATGATGTATGCAAGAAACCCATCCTTGTGCTGATTGCCAGTTACTATTTCAGTCCATGGGGACCACTGGCAGCGCGTGTAACTTAGAGCAGCATCTCCTTTGCTTGTAAATATTTACAGCACATTGAAAAAAATGAAAAAGAAACAGTCATATAGTTATAGTTCATTTTTTATGGAAGACCCGTCATTTTATATTGTCTCTCTTTAATTACTGAAAAAAGGCCCAAATGCCATGCTTTAATCTGACTACTTTCTTTCTCTGATTGTCTCATCATTGTATGGTATGGGTTATTCTAGAAGTGCTTCCTTAGGCTATACCTATTGGGAGGACACGGATGAGGAGCCAGTCTCCAGAAAGGATAAACACATGTGGACATGTGCACATCCCAACATTTCAAAATACATCACTCTGTCTTTTCCAGCTCTTTGTTCCCTCCATAATGTTTTTCAAATTCGCCAGCAGGGCATCAGAGGCATAATTACCACCAAACAAAAACTAAAGTTATTGTACCAAAGTACTGAACAGCAGGATGGCAAGGGTTGGGAGTGTTATTCAGTTTTAGCCATTCTTTCTCAGTTAGACTTTATGGAATTATTTTATTATTGTAAATGCATTATATTTAATGGCAAGAGCATTTACCCCACACAGTATTTCAGACAGATCATATATACAGCAGCTTAGTCATATTACATCTGTCTATGTGGTAAGATTGCCTTATGGTCCTTCAGTACAAGTCCTAGTAATGCAATTGAGGAGAGCAATTCATTTTAACATACAAAAGAAAGCTTTGGGGAGAAAAAAAGAAAAGTGAAAACATCTTACATATGCTAGAAAGGATGAGAATGATATCATCCCTACATTTACAAAATACATGTATTTATGAAATACTGCCTCCATAGTATCGGTGGGAGATTTATGCTAATAGAATGAATTATAGGTTTTGTGGGGGAAAGAGGGTTGCTTTTGTGAGAGAAGGTAGGGTTGTATTGTGTAGCAGTTACTTATGTTTTGCATGTGGCTCCTGATTAAAGCTGACCCAAAAAAGGGGAATCCCTTTTTGCCACATAATGTGCAGTTTTGAATAAAAAGAAATTCCCAAACTGGGACAAAATGTCAAAAATACAATATTTTTCACAAGAAAGATTTTATTCTGTTGGGGGGGGGAGGGGCTTTCTGGCTGTTGTAGAGGTCATTCAGCCTTCCAGTCTGGGATACTGTAACTCACTTTTCCTGATTAGACAATTAGTTCACTAGAAAGCAGCAATTGATACATTGCACAGTGGCCAATTTGCACAATGGTACAAATCAAAGAAAGCATATTTCACCAATATTCCACAAACTGCACTAGAACTCCATTCTGTGTCACATCCAATTCAAGGTTCTGATACTAGTCTACCAAGCTCTGACTAGAATAGGGTTACAGTTCCTTCTGCAACTTCCTCCTGTCTGGTTCTGACTGTTTCAATGATTGAGAGAGCAAAAATAAACTCAAAAGAAATATAAGGTAGAGGTTTCTCAATACAAGCCAGACCTCACCTCTGGATCACCTTCCCTAAGGAAATCCTCTTCAAGCTATACTCCAAGATTCACCTTTTCACCAAAGCATTCCCCAAATACCCACCTTTGATGAACAAGGTAAATATGTGTTTAAAGTTTTGGACTACAATTTAACACAAAGTACATCAGAGAGTTATTCATCCTCCTCAGTAGGTTTTTGTTTTCTGCAATTCTTATTTAACTCCTAGATGCCACTGTAGTAAGCACATAGGGATGAGATGAGTTGCTGGTTGGCAACGTGTTCTATACACACAGCCTGAACTGAGATCTGGATCTTACCTCGTAACTAGGACAGGAGGAGGTGGGTGGGAGTAAAGCACCAAACTCCCTTCAACAAAGGGCCATATTAGCTTCTGTGGTGGCAGAGGCCTTATTTTATTTGTTCAACTCAGCATCTGATGAGACCAGTTATGTTCTACATATGCCTGTAAAAGAATCTTGTTCACCTTTGAATTACTTAATCCACAGACTGGCTGGATGCTATCATTATCTTCTGTCCTTTACTGATACAGTTATCCTTAAACACCCCCTACTTCTGCATTATCCTTACAGCTCTCATTGGTTTACAGATGACCTTTGACAGATTAAGCAGGTAAAGAGAAATCTAAAGAGCGTGAGGCAGAAATTCTCCTCAGAGTTTGACTGATTGTGACATAAAGCATTTTTATAATTTTACTACTTGTTTTTGTTGCAGAGGAAGAAATATGCCCTGTCTTCTACCATGCCACTCACAATGCCTTAACCAGTAGGTACTGTTGCCACATCACAAATGGTAAACAGAGTTGCACCTAACAAGACCCAGTAGTAGTATCTGTCCTGCTGGCTTTGCCTCCCTATGGAGGTACCATAGGGTTCTGCTCTGTCATTCCCTTTGCTTAATGCATATGTGAAGCCCTGAAAGGAATTATAGAACACCTCTGTTCCATCAATCCCAGATAAGGTGGACAAACTTTTTCCCAGTGTCTAGTCAAGACTGGTGCTTTGCTGAAAAGGTAGCTGACTGAAGCTCAAGCTAGATGAGACAGAGGATGGGGGAAAAAAACAACTAAAGGAAATGACAGAGATGATATCTCCCCTTCCATGGATGGAGTATACCCACACCTTTTCTTATTCAGGATCTGGAGACCCTACAGGATATCCAGAAAGAAGATGTGGCCAAAAGGGTGTTTTTCTCCATCTGCAGTTGGCAAGGAGTTAATGATTTACTTTATGATTTTGTACTCACTGCATTTATCCATGCATTTGTCGCTCCCCTTTGCCCCAAAACTTCCAAAAGGATTACTGATCTGCTCAGAAACAACAGCTAGTGCCAAACATTTTTTCCCTTTTATAGTACTTAGCAGTGCTTTGCACAGAAGTCATTTATACCTGTGTTTCACAGGAATTTAAATCTTAATCTGTGTCCAATTCAGTGTATTGGTTGTATAAAGCTATTTATGGCATGGGTCCTCTATATCTCAGATAACACCTCATCATTGTGGCCACCAATTGAGATTAGCTGAGATGTTCCAGTTGAGAGCTGAGAGCAGAGTGTTTTCAGAGGACAATCCTCAGATCTTGGATTTGCTGCCCCCTTGATCAATAAACTCATGATGTGTTGGACTTTCAGATCATGCATCAAGGCCTATTTGTTTACCCAGACTTTTTTCTGAAAGATGGGCTTAAGGAAGGCTTATTTTGTTTTGTTTTGTTTTAATTCTGAGTAAAATGTGTTGTTTTACATTTTATTTTAATTTTGCATGGTGAAGGAATTATTTTGCTGGCAACAGTTAACACTGGATTAGTCTGATGTATACTGTGCAGGTTTTGATTTTTCTATGCATCTGGTCATCACACAGATTTTATAAATAGAAGACAAATGTGTACATCAGCCTTATGATCTAAATTATCTCTTTTCATATGATAGATTCTTTGTTTTGTTCCTATTCAGGAACTTCTGTTATCCAAGTGACAGCTACAGATTCTGATGATGCCAACTATGGAAACAGTGCCAAAGTAGTGTATAGCATCCTCCAGGGACAACCATATTTCTCAGTGGACCCAGAGACAGGTCAGCAACGCTTTCTGTCTTACTTTCATAATTACAGAAATACAGACAGGGATAAAGATCCTTCTCACTCAAGTATTTATACCCAGTTTTATAAAAATACTAATTAAATTGTTCAAGTACTGTTTAATATTTTGTCCAAAACTCAGAATGAACATGGACTATCTATCTGGTTTTAAGCAGAAGACCCCCTTGATTTCTGCTTGAAAACTGATGGCGTGATATGGCCCCATATTATTAAGGCAGTGAACCTGCAGCACCATGAAATGTAAGTTTTATTTTCTTAAAGTAGTAGGAATAGGGAGGTTATTTTATACCTGTGTTTGGCACTACTGGAATACTGTGTCCAGTTCTGGGGTTCATGCTTCCATAAGGATGTTTATACATTGGAGAGGGTTTAGAGAAGAGTCCTGCAAATGATTACAAGATTGGAAAACATAACTTATAGTGAAAGACTCAAGGAGCTCAATGTATTTAACTTAACAGAGAGAAGGTTAAGCGTTCACTTCATCACCTATAAGTCTATACTTATCTACTTGGGGTCAGAAATCTGATAATAGAGGGCTCTTCAATCTAGCAAACAAAGGTATATTAGGATCCAGTAGCTGGAAGTTGAAGCTAAACAAATTCAGACAGGAAACATGGCACGAAAAAATAGTACTGAGGGTAATTAACTAACAAAAAAAATTATCAAGAGTTGTAATGGGTTCTCCCTAAAAAAATCTTTAACTCAAGATTAGATGTTTTTCTAGAAGTTATGTTCTAGTTCTGCCACAGCTAGTGGACCTGAAACAGGTATTAATTTATAGAAATCCAGTGATCTGTATTATGCAGGAGGTCAAACTAGATGACCCAAATGGCCCCTTCTGAAGTTAAAACCTATGAATCTATTGACGTTTGAAATAGTGAATCCAGGACAACACAGAATTCTGTCCTGTTAATGAAAAAGTGGTATAATGCAGAGATTGCTCCAGGGTTGGAGCTAATAACCTTATCAAAATAATAGGCAGGGAAACTACCTGAAAAGCTCTCATTAATGTGACAAACCTAACATTTTTTTTCCTCATCAAAAGGATAATTACATGGATTTAGCACAGTCCAAACACTGAATCATTGCACTACTATATTTCTCTCTTTTCTTGCAATCATATTAAATTGGTCATGGATTAAAAGCCTTATTTGAATACACCTTCAATTTTATTTGTTTGCCTGGGATTAACATTCGTACAATATATTTTACATAAATCCATTTTAAAACTCAGGGATTAAAGTGTTTTTTGTTTCTCCCCTCTTATTCTTTTATCCAAGGAATAATCAAAACTGCTTTACCAGACATGAGCAGAGAAAACAGGGAGCAGTACCAAGTGGTCATCCAGGCCAAGGACATGGGAGGCCAGATGGGAGGATTATCAGGGACCACTACGGTGAACATCACACTGACTGATGTCAATGACAATCCGCCTCGATTCCCCCAGAGTATGGAGCCTTTAATAGTTCTGCTGAGTTTCAAAAAGCTTCTTTAAAATTGTTTAACCATCACCATCTGGGATACTTTTTCCCATCTACAGCTGCACTGCTGTGTCTGCTTATGCTGCAGCTTTGTCAAAGCACATGGGAGTCCACTTTAAAATAAAAGCCAAACAAACTTCTTTAGCAGAATAAACTTACTTCCCAAATCCTTAAAATAATTTCAACAGGAGCCAATAACCCATGGTAATTGCAACTGAAACAATTTATAGTTACAGCAAATACATTGTAAAATACAAGGTCAGCTTTTCAGAATAGCTCAGTATCCAACCAACTTGGGCACCTAAATAAGTGGTCTGGTTTTCCAGTCCTCGTAATGGGCATTACTGGGTGGTTAAAATTTTTTGAAAATCTGGCCACTTCATTAGGTGCCAAAAATCTGGCCCTAGTTGCACGTGCTGAGTAATTTTGATAATCTGGCCCATATTTTACATGATGATATTTTTGAAAGAAAATCCTTTAGGCTGCAAAACTGGCAACCAAGGAAAAGTGGGATGGTAGAGGGGATGTGCAATGTGATGTGGACCCTTTAATCCTAGACTGCTGGTTTAAATCTGATCCCAAACTGATTAGCAATCAAAAGTTGTTAAAAGCAGCACTTGATGGCTGTTTGGTAGGCTATGTGAAAAGAATTCAGAGTTTCAGTTCAGTATCTGCTAGGAATATATCCACATTATTCAATTACTATTGCCTTTGGCTCTGATTGGGGTCCTTGCTTGCACTCTCATCAGACACACCAAAGACTGAACAAACATCAAGGCTGATTTAGAGACCACCTTTCTGGATTTATGGAAACTTGTAAGGCACTCAGATACCATGGTGATGAATACAGGAAAAATACCTTGTCGCCCAGTCCAGAATAGATTACTATCTGTGAGTTTGCTTACCTAATGACCACCTTCACAGGGCAAGCTCAGGCCACTGATTTCTAAACAGAATGCTCCCATTTGACTTCAACAGCGAGTTCTGTTAAAAAATAAATCAATAGCATAATATGGTCCATGAGGTTTTATCAGACTGGAGATGTTGAACCCAAAGATGGGGTATAGGTCTTTTCACTGAATTGCACGATTGGCCATGGAGTTGCAATCTAAAAATAAAGGCTATGTAATAGTAAGTAGTTGTAATGTAACTTTGGCATCTGAAACCATGGAGCCTTTGTTCCTGCTGGTAGTCTTCAAGGTTAGTCAAGGACCTGTCCAAAGTCTATTAAATCAGTGCAAGTCTTTATGCTGACTTGAATGGGCTTTGGATCAGGCCCTTAATTAGAGTGAAAGTTACACCAGTGCAAAGGCCACATACAAGGCCCTATGCAGTGCACTGCTTAAACCTCACTGAAACACAGAAGGTGATGTGGAAGGCCTTATCTGGGCTGGACACACTGGGATGATTGTAACATTGGTAATGACCAGTCCCCTTTCTTGCCTTGCTTCCCAGGATGCTGGTTTCTTGCTCCTCCTGCAAAACAAGACATGAATGGAAAATCTACAGGTTTTCATTCCTCCTCACACAGTCATGAACTGGAGCATGTTTCCAATGGATACTGATTACAAAAATCTGCTCCTTCTGTACCCAATTACCTCCCTTTCTTCCCTTTATGTGAGGCTATAGGATATGGGGAAACTAGGCCCAAAGGGGAGGAAGAAATTGCATGTGAAAGAGACAGGAATGAACTCCGAAATATTGAAGAATAAGTTGATTTATTTGAGGGGCCAGAAAGAAGGGAAATTGACAGACTCTCGCGACAAGCCACCCTGGCTTGGACAAAGTATGTAAGGAAAGGTTTTTAATAAGATACAGTGGTCTACATATAACTAGCAGACCTGAGCCATGCACAATATAAATGATAGGAAGAGCAAGAGCTTTACAGAATTGTACTATATGATCATGAAAAAATGGACACCTCAGTAACTGAATTATACCCTAAACCAAGTTGATTATCTTATATGCTGAGAATATGCAGGTCACTGACATTGTCTCAATTACAGTGACAGCTTTCAGAATCAAACTCACCCAAAGGAGGTGTTCACCTGATATTTCTGGACCTCTCACGTCAGGGAAAATTTGAAGTGTCATGACTAAGTTTGTGTCTATAGGATTTCTGGCTCAACTGCCAGAATGAAAAGTTTAGATAAGCCTACAAATGGAAAAGGTCAGCCTTTTGAAGGCTGGTTGTCATAAGGTCTAACTTCTAAATAGTTTTCAGCCTGTTGTAAGAGAGTAATGTGAATTTTGCAGCCTCACTGGTTTTCAGCCCACCGCTAATTTTTCAGTTATAGGGTTGACTTTCTAACAGCAAATATAATTCAGCATCACACTATATCACCCATTTTTTTCACAAATCTCTAAAGACAAGACATTTCCAATGAGTCAGAGACTGTGATTTAGGTGCATGACACTGGGGATAGACACTCACTCAACCTTCTTTAGCCCACACAAGGATCTGTTATGATCAGTGTATTTGGGAAAACTCAGAAACTGCTCTCTCAGTGTGCCCCAAAATGGATGAGGGAGTAGAGAAAGGCCATGGATCCATCAGAGAAGAACTAGTCACATCAAGTGATATAGGCCGTACCTGCTATAGGCTGGTGTAGCTTGTACTGTCTGTCTGTTCATTAAACCACTCAAAAGGGATTGTATCTTCTTCAGGACACTGCCTTCACCAAGGTTGTCTTGGTCAGGCAAGGCTTCACAACATATCCTACATGGGTTCCAGTTTCTAATTGTTATGAGTGGTATGTTGCTAGTAACTAAGTGAGCTGTGCAAATGACAGATAACAAATATTCAACAAATTGGCATGCAAAATGTCTGCAAATTTCTCACAGCTTCTTGTTACTAGTAAGTATATGCCAACACTGTTTTAAGAATTATTTTAACGCCATATCTTGCTAATGGAAGTTCAAGTTATATTTCCTGATTGTGACTGATCAAGAGACTCATGTGATATTATTCCGGTTCTGCGGGAGCCTAACTTTACAGTTAGGTTTTTGGTGCACATGCTGGGAAAAGATAAATTTAAAATTTACCTTCTGTACTAAGATGTGCAAGGTTAAAATTCCTTTGTCAATAGCATCCAAGCTATTAAAACCTGATTCCACAAGCATTAACAGAAATCAGGCATGAAAACAAATGTGTCCAAAGTGAATTCATTCAAGAATCTGAACACATTTGTACAATTTTCATACAGTTCAAGCATTATCAGGAATATTATATATTACACATCTCAAATGCCTTTTGCAATATATCTGTATTATGTGTTTCCATGAAAAACTTACATCTCACATAAAACAGACTTAAAACTGTTCAAGGCAATTTCAAAATAGAAATCCTTGTCTATTGTATTTTAGTTTCTTCCTCAGATCCATTATTTGTTTTGAAAACTGTGGTTCCTAGAGAAAATAACTTCTGGAATCATTGAAAACATCTTTAGAAGATAGACAAAATAAATAAATCCATTAACTACTCAGGGTCACAATCACTGCTGTATTATTGTGCGTCTATCTATGTTCCTTTCATCTGAAGTACAAAAAGAAAAGTACATAAAGAATAAAGTACTAAGGGCCTTTGAAGTGTCACACTTTCATTAAAAAAAACTACAAAAGTTTTCATTGACAGTCAAGTCATCTTTGTTTTAAAGTTTACTCCTGATGACTAAGTGCACTTTTCTTAGAATGTTTCAACTTTCAAGGCAACTGAAAGAAAAAATCTAGGGGAAACAAAAGGCATTATTTAGAGAGATGAAAGACTAAAAAAAAGTTTGATTTAACTTTTCCAGGTACTTACCAATTCAGCTCTCCTGAGTCTGCATCACTTGGGACTTCTCTCGGCAGAATAAAAGCCAATGACCTCGATGTGGGTGAAAATGCTGAGATTGAGTATAGCATTTCCAAAGGGGATGGATCAGACATGTTTGATATCATCACTGACAAGGACACACAGGAAGGGATTATAACCATCAAAAAGGTTTATTTTTCCTCCCTCTCTTTTTATTACACTTAGCACTGCAGGTGGGTTTTTTCTTTCCTCAAGGGGGAGGGAAAAGGAAAGTCTTACATGGGGTCACCTGCTGAGAAGCTGTATTAGTTTTGTTGTCCTCTTTTTTCATCACCTATTGTTATTCCCAAGGCTTGGGGGAATTTTCTTGGCATGTCACTTCACATAAAGCAATATTCTCAACAGCTGCTGTCTATCAAAGAGACACTCTCACAAACAATAGTTTTGAAGTAGAGGCATGAAAACCTGGAGGGGTTCAACATCTGAACTCTGCAGCAAGGTTCACAAGGGGTTGAGGTGAACAAAATGTTGTAGGTTTGCCTGAAGGTCTGAGTTTGATGAACTCACACCTCTAAAGAGAGCTAACCCACTATGGATAACCTATCCTCCTGTAGCCTTCCTGTTCCTCCACTGGGAAATCTCTTCTAGAGCTGCAAAAAAGGTTCAACTCAAACCTCCAGCCTACTTAAAATCTGCCCTATTTCCATCATACCTTGACAGTTACATGACATGTCAACAGGTGCCCTCAGATAAAAGGAATATACAGAACCTGAATTCACAGACAATCTGTGATTCTTTAGGGCTTGAAATTGTCCAGATAAGCATATTGAAAACTATTTTGAGGTTATTTGAATACACATTTTAGGCTACAGTTCACACTATTTTGGGTTTGTCCTTGGGCTGTTGAGACAGATCATATGAGGTAACTCATGATACTTTCCATTTCAGCCATTAGCCGCAATTTTTTTTCTAGTGAACATGTGAACCCCTGCAAATATGAATAAAACCGTAAAACCCAAACCTTGCATGCAGGTACATAATTAGATATGAACGTAAATCCAAATTAATTTGAGCTTCATTAGCTGAGAACCTTTGCAAAGTGGTTCTGATAAAGAATTGGCAATCCCATTTGGAAAATAAAATCAGATGGAAAAAAATTGGAAAAATTATGAATTATTTTTACATTTTTATGCAAAATAAGGCTGAATGAATGTGGTCTGGGCTACTTTAATTCTGGTACTTCCTAAATTTTTGAGTGCTTGACTTTGCAACCTTAACTTATTTTAATGTAATTTTTTAATATAACAAATATGTGAATCAAAGTTGAAACTGGAGCTAGAACAACTCATTTTTATTTTATTTTGATACAACAATATGCTGGATATCATAGTCAAGATCTACAAAAAACTCAGACCCACCTAGTTCATTCTATTCCACTTTTGATTGACCCAGTACTAGATTATAAATACAGTTTTATAAATCATGTTTATGGGGGATATTTGCATCAGAATCCTATAAAAATAATATACATATTTGTAAGAGATAAAATACAGCATAGAATATAAATGGAAAAACCAAGCTAATCACTGTCATAGTTATTTAATTATTGATGGACACATTCTCATAGCTAAACCAACCTAAAGTCTGGCAAACAAACAAAACCTTTTAAGAAAACCCACATCACTCATACTAAAACCTTTTTCCTTCCATTTTCTGCCCTTCTTCCAAGTTTCATCTCAAATTTGATGTATCAGATTGTCATTAGAAAAGCTTTTTCCCATGGTACTCCTCACACTGGTCATAATAAGGAAATTCAAAAATACACTCATGAGAAAGCTCTAGCTCTAATATTCTGGATCGATTGTTCCAAAAAACAATTTTATATAAATTTAGGCTGAACATCCAAGCCTTTAGAAGCTTATCCCAAATGATGATGCCTTTGAGATTTGCCCATCACTAGTATTAATCCCCTTTACAAGATTTCAATATGGAATATGTTCATTATTGTGTGTCTAGAGTATAGCAGATTTTAATTGCTTTGAAACATGATTAGAGTTTTCAAGTACATAAAAGGTTGTTACAAACTCTGAGGATAGGACAAGAATCAATGGGCTTAAATTGCAGCAAGGGAGGTTTAGGTTGGACGTTAGGAAAAACTTCCTAACTGTCAGGGTGGTTAAGAACTGGAATAAATTGCCTAGGGAGGTTGTGGAATCTCCATCATTGGAGACTTTTAAGAGCAGGTTAGACAAACAGCTGTCAGGAAGGGTCTAGATAATTGGTCCTGCAATGAGTGCAGGGGACTGGAGTAGATGATGTCTCGAGGTCCCTTCCAGTTCTATAATTCAATGAAAGGAGAAAGTGACTTTACCAACTTCCTAAACGCTATTACCAAGCTACATTTTGCATAATAGGATGAAGAATCCCCTGTCCTGTACCTTAGTCAACTATAATTGGCTCTATATTGCTGTGACTGATGAGTTGAGTATGTGCATGTAGGAACCCTGTGCGGACTCTCAAATAGGATTAAGGCTGCTAATGCGGTCCCTGATAACTCCTGCCCCTATTATTTTAGTGCTGTAATTTTTTTTTACATTTCTTGTAAACTGACCCCACTTTTTTATCATTTGCTCTCTAGCAGTTGGATTTTGAAAACAAGATGATGTACTCCTTAAGAGTGGAGGCAGCCAACACTCATCCTGACCCACGCTTTTTCCACTTGGGGCCATTTAAGGATACAGCTCTCATCAAAGTTTCTGTGGAAGACATAGACGAACCTCCAATGTTCAGCAGGAGCTCTTATATAATAGAAGTAGATGAAGATTCCAAGGAGGGAACGATCATTGGACAAGTGATAGCTCAAGATCCAGATACCACCAAGAATGCGATAAAGTAAATATCAGTTCATGCATGGTGTAAAATGCATTAGATGTAGATGCTCATTTCATCTTTCTCTCAAAATGTAGTAAAGCAAATGGCATATGGTCTGCTCCTGAGCAGTTAATAGCAGCTTTAATTCCAAATGAGCTCAGTGACAGTAGAGGACACAAATGAGTGAAGTGACAGTTAAGGGCACTTAGCACATTACAGGATCAGGCCTACAGTGATCAAGTGGAAATAAATTGAGCAATCAAATATCTGTGGAGATCTAGTGATGGCAAACAGAATTAATACATCACAATATGTCTTTTCAAATGGAAAAATATGGGGGTCAGGCAAAAGTGTATAAGCCTGATTATAACAAACACACATTGCTTTGCAGAACTCTTGCTTATATCAATTTCAGGGCAATGCTATTTTACCTTATTTGTCCCTATTGGCCAGCTTATATAAGATGTTCAAGACAGTGATTAATACTGGGTGAACGTGCATCTCTGCGGGTCAATGGAACTCAGCATTCTGCATCACACCTTGCAACAGGCCCAATGAATGAATTAATCCCCTAGAGATACACCATCTACCATGTTCTACTTCTTAAATATTTAATGATCAACATTTGTACAGCATATTAAATAGGAAACTACTGTGAGAAAGTCATAACAATTAGGAGGTAAATGTTTGGTGCTGTGCTACTGCCGTAACTGTTAGCGCATCTGCTATTATTGTCTAAACCAGAGGTGGGCAAACTACGGCCCATGGGCCACATCTGGCCCACGGGACTGTCCTGCCAGGCCCTGAGTTCCTGGCCAGGGAAGCTAGCCCCTGGCCCCTCCCCTGCTGTCCTCCCTCCCCTGCAACCTCAGCTAGCTGTGTAGCCAGCGCTCTGGGCAGCGGGGCTATGAGCTCCTGCGGGGCAGCGCAACTGTGAGAGCCCCCTGCCGGTCCTGGTGCTTTGAGTGGCATGATAAGCGGGGACAGAGGGGGTTGGATAAGGGGCAGGGGGTCCCATGGGGAAGTCAGGGGACAGGGAGTGGGGGGGAGTTGGATAAGGGGCAGAGGTTCTGGAGGGGGGCGGTCAAGGGATGGGGAAGAGGAGGGTTGGATAGGTGTGGGAGTCCCAGGGTGCCTGTTAGGGGACGGGGATGTGGATAGGAGTCAGGGCAGTCAGGGGACAGAGAGCGGGGGGGTTGGGTAGGGAGTGAGATCCAGGGGGACTGTTAGGGGTGGGGTGTCCTGGGAGGGGGTGGTCAGGGGACAAGGAGCGGCGGGGTTGGATGGGTTGGGAGTTCTGAGGGGGGCAGTCAGGGTGGACGAAGTGGGAGGGGTTGGATAGGGGGCGGGGCCAGGCTATTTGGGGATGCACAGCCTTCCCTACTTGGCCCTCCATACAGTTTCAGAACCCCGATGTGGCCCTCAGGCCAAAACGTTTGCCGATCCCTGGTCTAAACTGACATGCATAACACTGACCATTTGTACATTAGTGCATAGACCATGCAAATTATTGTGAAACCTGCTTCAGCTACATTTCTGATTGAAAATGAGATAACTCTGAATGATCTACATGCGCATTTTTGGGCAAAATAATGTCATCAAGCAAATTACGCATACGCTCTTTACTCAATAAGTTTGTGGCTAATGGCCACTAGATCACTAGATCAGAGGATGACTATAAATGTAAGTTAATCTTTTCAGAAGGAAAAGGGAACTCAACAAATGCAGAAGCCAAAATTTAAAAAATATTTTCTAGTGATTTTCTGCCCATCCTGAGAAAAATCAAAGGTGCCTTGTCTTCAGAGAGCAGATGCTCAATGGTTGCCAAAATTAAGTTCCTGTGATGGTGTCTGAGATTAAGCACCCAAAAAACTGAAGCATCCAAAATCTCTAATCATTTGTGAAAATCTTAAAGACAATTCAGTCTGAGTTAACTCACTATCTTTCCAGAATTTGTTATATTTCTGGGGTAAAATATATTTTGTAAAATGACTCATACTGAATAGCTGCCTATACAGATGTGTTACCCTTCAATCCTATTTAAGATCAGTGCCATGAAACTGACATTGTATGGGCTATGCTAAGCATATGGAGTTTACACCCCATCTTTCAGAAAGAGCCAACGTCTTAAATAACTTAACTCAGTATTTACAGTAATCTGCACTAGTTATTCCCTATAGTAAGTACAGGGAACCTTAGGTAATACCATATTGCAAATTTTAAGGTAGCCTTTCCTAAAATAAAACTGGAAGCATTTAATGGTGTTAGTAAGCAAAACTGGAAAATATAATAGAAGAGGGTGATACACACTTGTATTATATCTTGACAGATATTCTGTGGATCGACACACTGACCTCGACAGAATATTCAACATCTATTCAGGAAATGGGTCTATATTCATCTCAAAGCCACTTGATCGGGAAGAAAACCCCTGGCACAATATCACTGTTATAGCAACTGAAATCAGTGAGTTGGAGATGGCTTATCTAAAGAGAATGTTAGAACATGAAAATTTGGCAATTCTGTAACAAATTTCTGTTTTAAATTTTTTTTATCAGATTCACCATTGTCTGTCTTTAAAAATTGCAGCCAAGCATATCATTTGCTAACTACAAGCAAGAAAACTCAATAGGGGGAAATGTTAATAAAAAACTTATTATTTGATGATTTTCTTACTTTTTCCCATAGTAAAAAAAAATAAAAAAAAATTCTCAGGTCTACTTCAGTTGTGCAGAGCAGCACAAAGCCAACATAATTGGCTTCCTGAGGATTTCCCTTGCATAAATTGATACAGAGCCAGCACAGTGATTCTACATTCTACATGATTCTAGCATTCCAGCAATGCCAGACCATCAGAATGGTCCTTTGGGACCATGGGCAGACATTAGATTGGCCTTCAGGCTGTTCTAATTTACGCCAGGGATCAACCCAGCCCCAGTCACAACTAGAGGCCTGTAAAGTTAATATATTACCCTTCCCCCCAGGCAGAAAATAAAATCTGACCTTGTATCTTCCATAGTGGCACACTACAGATGATTAAGTGATGCATTCTATGACACTATTTTTCTCCTCCTTACAACTTCTTCCTTCAATTTGGGAACCAGTAAGATTAACATTGTATGAGCTGTGATGAGCATATAGGATACCCAGATCACTTTTAGAAAGAGCCACACCATTTTTTCTTTAAGAAAACTATTTTCTCCAAACATAGGCCCAACTGCCAATATTTGCTTCACTTTATTCATCCCATTGGCTATGGTTTGGCCTAGCAGGTTACTTGGAGTGGCACATTAATGATGATGGTGTCAGATACATTCTTCCTGCCTTTGTAGCTAGACAGGGCTTTGAATTGATCCATACAATGTATCTATCCCCCCTGGATTACCTTCAGCAACTCCATTTTAGGACACAGATCCCAGAAAATAAGCATGTATACACTCACTGTTGATTGGAATACATTGGCAAACCAGACACCTTGGATAATTTAAAATTCTGTTTTCAACTGCGAATCAAATTAGACTGAGATAGTTTTGCCTTAATATAACATTTTTCTTTTAAAAATAATGTAATGGGTTTCAAATGTAAATATGAGTCTTAACTATATTAAATTATATACCAGTAGGAAATTGAACATAACTGAAAAGATATGAACATTTCTTTTATGTTATGGGGTGGGGGAGAAATTAGATGAAATATACTTGATAATTTCACTTCTATTACATGAACTGTAAATCTTTCTAATCCTTTTATTCCTTAGCTAAATTATAATTTATTGTCTTGTTCCAGATAATCCTAAGCAAAGTAGCCAGATACCTGTCTTCATCAGGATTTTAGACATAAATGACCATGCACCAGAATTTGCTAAATATTATGAAACTTTTGTTTGTGAAAATGCAAAAGCAGGACAGGTAAATACATATTTAATCTACCAGCATATTTATGCCTGTGTCTTCTGTTGCTGTGTTTTATTCATTTCTAGAGTTACTCACAAGGGAGACTAACATCTTCATGACAATCTTGATTAAATAATAAATCTTCTGACTGTATTTCCAAATATAATAGACATTTTAGGTGGACAAGGAATGCAGGATTTGGCTCTAATATAATACATACACAATATTTTATTTTTAGGTAATGATTTAATAGCCTTCATCACAAATCTCTTTTATAGAAAGAGTCATGGATAAGTCACTAAAATTTCATATGTTTAGATAATTCTTCTTGTCTGCATGCTTACCAAAGCATTATATGATCTATTGTTAACTTAAAAACCCAATTTTGGAAATCTCACATATTTATGGTCCCTGCCAGAATCAAGAAATAGTGATATGGAACTATAATTTTAAAGCTAAAAAGATATGTCAACTTTTTCAGATCTTGGTTAAGATTTAATTTGAGCTAGATTTGAATTTGTGAAAAGGTCCAGGATGGCTCTTGCTTTATACAATCTGGATCAACACATCCTTTTAAAACAGATTTAAAGAGGAAGCAATTTACTAGCTTGGAGAAAAGAGAAAAAAGTTCCAGGTAGATAGTACAGCAAAACACACATATCATGGATACACTGAAATATTCTATTATATTGTAACTATAACAATCTTCTATTTACTATGGATGTTTGCAGCATTGTTGTAGCTATGGTAGTCTCAGGATATTAGAGGAAGAATGTGTGTGAGGTATCTTTTATTGCACCAACTCTATGTTTATGTAGTGGTCAGAGAGCTATAGATGTGAGTCCTTTGGGGATGATGTTTTGTTTGGTCCTGCTTTGAGCAGGGGGTTGGACTAGATGACCTCCTGAGGTCCCTTCCAACCCTGATATTCTATGATTTACTCATGAAGTAGATGTCACTGGTAAAGTTTTGCTTCCTTTCTCCTCATGTTGTGGAGATTTCATTTCAAACATCAAAATTCATTATCTTCCATTGCTGTTTGCAGTGTTGTTGTAGTTGTGTTGTTCTCAAGACATTAGCGAGACAAGGTAAGTAAGGTACTACTTTTTATTGGACCATCACATACTGCCATGTACTGGGAAGAAAAAAAATCAGGAAACATACTCCCTGATCATTCAAGGAACCCAAAACAATTATCAAAACAGAAGTTGATCCAATAAAAGATATGACCTCACCCATCTTGTCTCTCTGTTTATCTTAGAGTCAGTTAACATTTCAATTTTAACACCTTTGTTCACAGAGTTATGCCTTCACTATAAACATTCACTCTGTGTGGAAACATTGCATTAAAAGTATCTCAGTATGGAATGGATTTCTAAGGAATTAAAAGTTAAGGGCCAGACTGTATCCAGAGGCAGAAGCCCATAATAGAAAAAGTATAGAGCCCTCTTGGGTAAGCTCTGTATGTGTAGATTTCCCCTTACAAACTAGGGAACTCCAGGACGTACAGATTGAGTGTAAGGTAGCAATTGAAACACGAAGCACATTTGAATGTTATTTTGGAAAGAAAAAGAAAAAAAGGGGTGGCAGATATGCAGCCAATGGCTCAACTGAGTCACATTCTGTTCACTTTATTCACCCAGTGTCACCAATTGTATGAGCCAGTCCGTGAGTTGGAAGGATAATATAACATACTTTGACTGGAATTGCCTTGGTTTATATCAAGGACTTTCACTGCCAATATGATTCTTTTTCATACAAATCTTTTCATTACTTTTGATGCACATAATACAGTAAAATAATATATACAGTAACAGCAATACTAAATTAAATGCAAATAATGGTAGGAATTATAACAGATAATGAAATAAACACATGAAACTCCAAGCCTAATGGTACACCTTGTCACAAAATAATGTGATGTTTTAGGATGTAATTAGGATACCACTGTGACATATATTTTCATGTGTGACTAAGGGTTGAGATCTAGGTAATGAGTTTAGAAATTTCATCCAATTACTGTTTATTGTACTCTAGTAGTTTTATTTTATAATGTATTAATTACTTTTTCAACAGAAATACATTCAAATAATTCTGGCCAGCAAGTCTGTATTGCTGGTATATGACCAGATTTATGTCTGTGCAACAAAACCTCTTTGCATAGTACAAGATTGTGGACAAATAATTTTTAGAATCTAAGTTCAGTGATTAATATCAAAGTGAGTCATGGTAAAAGATTTAATAGCATTGGACAAAGCAAAGCAAGATTAAACATATGTAATATTTTGAGTGAGGGAACTCAAATTTGGGAGTATGGTCAGAAAACAAGTTCCACCCAGACTGGCTACTTGTCACCTCCTCTTAAATAATACCTTTCCAAACTCTGTGTAGTCCTATATATTCTGTGGAATTTCAAATGTAGGGAATACTCAAAAATGCACAAATTACAATTTAGCTTCCCAACTAAACGTGTGGGTGTAATTCACAACACTTTCCCATTCTTTGGGTGTAAATTAGGGCTGGGATCTTCAAAGTGACCTATGAGACTTGGTAGGAGTTGGACACCTGACCTTCCATGGCAGTTAATTGACTGCCTACATTTTCCTTTTCCTTTTGATTCTTCAAGTTCATATTCTGCAATAATACTTTAGAGACAAATATTTTGCATTTTGCAGTTGATTTATCTACTTGATCACTCCTCTTCAGAAACCTTAGATAAACTGGAGTAAAGGTTGAACATAATTTATCACTTAACAAAAAGCTTAAGCCTTCAAAGAGAAGGCCGTTTTGAAGTTGCTGTTTGGTCACAAACACAAGTGTTAGAAAATCTAGATATTCTAATTTGAGGCACTACTTACCTTGCCCCCCCTCCCCACGAAAATATAATATGTTCAGAGTATTAGAAAGTACAATTAAGCTCATTTAATATCACTCAAACAATCTTAACTCTGCCCCTGCATCACCTGGTTGACAACAATCAGAAATTTTGAGACAATGTGATTCTCAAGGAGCACAAAGGGCTAAAGCAGCATCACCCAAGATGTATCTACATAGATACTTTTATCCCTTGTATATACTTTTGTTTTATTATTTTATTATTTCCTCCATTTAGTTTTTGGCCCTCAGATCTTTCTATATTATTTATATTGTGACAAAGTTCCTCCTCTACCTTGGTGAGTTTTGCAGTTATTGGCGGATTTGCTCGCCTTGGAGCTTCACAGCAGCCCTCAGTTTGGCCATTTTCGTGAACTCACAGTCCAGGTCAAATCCTCCTGTGTCTGACCAGGAGTTGGGAGGTTTGGGGGGAACCCGGGCCCGCCCTCTACTCCGGGTTCCAGCCCAGGGCCCTGTGTAATGCAGCTGTCTAGAGTGCCTCCTGGAACAGCTGTGCGACAGCTACAACTCCCTGGGCTACTTCCTCATGGCCTCCTCCCAACACCTTCTTTATCTTCACCATAGGACCGTCCTCCTGGTCTCTGATAATCCTTGCAATCCTCAGTCTTCCAACAGTATGCGTTCTCACTCTCAGCTCCTAGCACCTCTTGCTCCCAGCTCCTTAGACGCCCACCACAAACTGAAGTGAGCTCCTTTTTAAACCCAGGTGCCCTGATTAGCCTGCCTTAATTGATTCTAGCAGCTTCTTGATTGGCTTCAGGTGTTCTAATCAGCCTGTCTGTCTTAATTGTCTCCAGAAGGTTCCTGATTGTTCTGGAACCTTCCCTGTTACCTTACCCAGGGAAAAGGGACCTACTTAACCTGGGGCTAATATATCTGCCTTCTATTACTCTCCTGTAGACATCTGGCCTGAACCTGTCACAATATTTAAGTGCACAAAGATTTTACTTGGCTTTGGGTAACATTTGTGTGGATTTTAGTAAGTCAACATTCTTCCCATTACATCCCCACCAAGTTTTACTTTACTAAAAAGGAAGAGAGAAGGTTTAGAGAAAACATGTGCATTTTTAAAAAAGTAGCTGTCAGAGGCCTTGTATTTAGCTATTCAGATGCTCCTTCCAAATAGCATGAGCTCAGCATGTAATTCCAGAAATGATTTTCCCCAAATGGCAAATTCAGTACTAATGCTACAGATATTATCTTCATCAAATATTATTCCCCAAAGTACTGCCTCCAACTTGTTACATATGCAGGGATGTGATATTTTCAGGTTTCTGTGGCAGCAGGAAAGTAGAAGATTCAAGTCAAAAATTTCAAGCATGGATATCTAAAGTTAGGCACCCAAATTCATATTTAGGCACTTATGTAAAGTTAGCTTCATTGAGAGCTGCAAGGGCTCAACTCCTTTAAAATCAAGTCACTTTTAATTAGATGTCTGAATATAATTATGGATTTAAATGCGTGAACATTTTGGACATAATATTTATATTCCAAATAATTTTCAGTTTTCTTGCCTATTTTAATATACTGTACCATACTGTTATTGTATGATAGCGCATACTGTACAATATATTAGAATATACTATTATTCATCATACTGTTCCACCTTATTTTAGAGCTCACCTAAAGCAGCCAACCTGTTAGAATTGTAATTGCTTGCCGTTGTGCCACATCAGTGCATTTAACGCTGATGTTCACAGCAGGAGGGCTAGACAGAGAAGATAAATATATTTAATTAATTTTAAGATTTTCTTTTAATTGAGCTTAGCTGTTAATCACACCACTTTCTAAATCTCATTCACATCAGGAAGCAGCCAGAAATATCAATTATTCCTCTCCATTGCCAACTTACAATACCTGTGTTCAATGTCAGACAATATTAGAGGGTAGATTGTGGCATATATGATGCAGCTGTGTGAGGGGGAACAGTACAGAGTTGCAATATCCAGGGGCGGCAGTGATGAGAGAGTCTATTGAGGAAGGGAATCATCTCTAGAATTGCTTTTTTCACATGGAAATATAATTTCTGCTTCATCCATTAGGATGAGTTCCAGATCTGTTCCACAGACTGGTAATGTGGGCTAAGGTGGGAGAAGCAGGATCCTGGCCCCAACTCATCTTTGTCCTCTTTTAAGTGTCACTTTCTCTGTGATGGAGCTCCAGAAGCACAAGGCCTGCTATTGTGGAAGGCTCTTGCACAAGGGCCTCTCACAACCTTATTCTATGAGCTCATTAAGAGCAGTACATGATCCTGAGCTGAACTCAAAAAGAAAAGGAGTACTTGTGGCACCTTAGAGACTAACAAATTTATTTGAGCATAAGCTTTCGTGAGCTACAGCTCACTTCATCGGATGCATTCGTGGAAAATACAGTGGGGAGATTTATATACACACAGAAAACATGAAACAATGGGTTTTATCATACACCCTGTAAGGAGAGTGATCACTTAAGATGAGCTATTACCAGCAGGAAGGGGGGAGGGGAGGAGGAAAACCTTTTGTGGTGATAATCAAGGTGAGCCATTTCCAGCAGTTAACAAGAATGTCTGAGGAACAGTAGGGGGTGGGGTGAAAAAACATGGGGAAATAATTTTACTTTATGTAATGACCCATCCACTCCCAGTCCCTATTCAAGCCTAAGTTAATTGTATCCAGTTTGCAAATTAATTCCAATTCAGCAGTCTCTTGTTGGAGTCTGTTTTGGAAGTTTTTTTGTTGAAGGATAGCCAGTCTCAGGTCTGTAATCATGTGACCAGAGAGATTGAAGTTTTCTCCGACTGGTTTTTGAATGTTATAACTCTTGATGTCTGATTTGTGTCCATTTATTCTTTTACGTACAGACTGTCCAGTTTGATCAATGTACATGGCAGAGGGGCATTGCTGGCACATGATGGCATATATCACAATGGTAGATGTGCAGGTGAACGAGCATCTGATAGTGTGGCTGATGTGATTAGGCCCTATGATGGTATCCCCTGAATAGATATGTTGACAGAGTTGGCAACAGGCTTTGTTGCAAGGATAGGTTCCTGGGTTAGTGGTTCTGTGTGGTGTGTGGTTGCTGGTGAATATTTGCTTCAGGTTGGGGGGCTGTCTGTAAGCAAGGACTGGCCTGTCTCCCAAGATCTGTGAGAGTGATGGGTCGTCCTTCAGGATAGGTTGTAGATCCTTGATGATGCGTTGGAGAGGTTTTAGTTAGGGCTGAAGGTGATGGCTAGTGGTGTTCTGTTATTTTCTTTGTTGGGCCTGTCCTTTAGTAGGTGACTTCTGGGTATTCTTCTGGCTCTGACAATCTGTTTCTTCACTTCAGCAGGTGGGTACTGTAGTTGTAAGAATGCATGATAGAGATCTTGCAGGTGTTTGTCTCTGTCTGAAGGGTTGGAGCAAATGCGGTTATATCGTAGAGCTTGGCTGTAGACAATGGATCATGTGGTGTGATCTGGATGAAAGCTAGAGGCATATAGGTAGGAATAGCGGTCAGTAGGTTTCCGATATAGGGTGGTGTTTATGTAACCATCGCTTATTAGCACTGTAGTGTCCAGGAAGTGGATCTCTTGTGTGGACTGGTCCAGGCTGAGGTTGATGGTGGAATGAAAATTGTTGAAATCATGGTGGAATTCCTCAAGCACTTCTTTTCCATGGGTCCAGATGATGAAGATGTCATCAATGTAGCGCAAGTAGAGTAGGGGCCTTAGGGGACAAGAACTGAGGAAGCGTTGTTCTAAGTCAGCCATAAAAATGTTGGCATACTGTGAAGCCATGCGGGTACCCATCGCAGTGCCGCTGATTTGAAGGTATACATTGTTCCCAAATGTGAAATAGTTATGGGTGAGGACAATGTCACAAAGTTCAGCCATCAGGTTAGCAGAGTCAGGCAATTCTCTCCAAGGAAGCCAGGGAGTTTTACCTTAATGGAACTGCAATGGAATGAATCAATGACTGCAAAATTCAACTCCAGGATATCAACTCATCCAACTCCCTGTATTTGCTGAGACCACATTAACAATAGTGATCAACAACTAGACTGTTTTGCTCATTGGTGCTATATTCTCTCTTTCCATTTTTGAACTCCCAAACATTAGAGCATGGATAGAGCTAATCTTATTTGGGAAGATGATATTTTTCCTTTCATTATTCTGTATTTTCTCCACAGGCTGGGAAGGAGCAGGGAAAGGCATAATTGTCATGACACCATTGATAAATATTGATCATGCATTGTTGTACAGATCTGTAGCTGAGTTATGGGTAGGCATCCAGTGACTTAGTAGAGTGATATGTTAAAACGGAGGAAGAGGGGAAAGATTTTCTGACTTCTGACATGCTGGTAATTATTTTTGGGTAAGAGCCAATTTCTGATGAGTAAATCATTTGCCTTCAAAATGCATCAAACTACATCAAAGGACAGATATTTTAGAAAGATTTCCTTAAAAAGACAGTGTCTCCCAGATTCTTCTACGTCTTCATCTTTCCCACCTACCATTGTGATTGGTCATTGATATACTCAGATATACTCAGGGGACAGTGGAGTCAAATCATCCCAAGGGGAGCATGTAGGAAAGTCTCTTTGTGCCCTCCTTTCTATGCATTCAGCAAAGTCCAATGACAATCTCCCCCTCAGCATATTTTTTCATAGTTTATCATGGGTTTAAGGGGTGATTTTTGTGGAAGTCCCTTGACAAAATATGTGCAGCACATAACTAGATGAACAGATTTCCGGAAATGATAATACTGTGGTTGAAGGTTTGTTATTTGTGATATTCACTCCTAGGCCTTGTTTACACTAGTGGCGACATGCAGGGCTCATGTAGCCACATGACACAATGAAAAGCAGGCTGTTTGCACATTGCACTCTGTAGTGACAACGTGCCAGTGAAAGGTTCTAGTAGTGATGGGGGAGACAGCAGGGAAAGTCTTTATCAAGAGAATGGTAGTGGGGCCCTACATTGCTAAAAATAGATGCGGGAGGCACTGCTTGGGCGTGTAGAGAGCCATGTCGGTTATATACCCTGCTATTTATACCCATGCTAGGAGGGCGGCAGTGTATGTTCTTTACATGCCACTGTAAGTGTAGACATACCCCTAGACTGAAGTAAATAAAAAATTGGTCAATCAGGGGACTAGTAACATGTTTGATGTTTGATATCTCACAAACAGTCAATGAGAGAAATAAAGAATAGTGTAGACATTTGAAAAACCATCTAGTGTTATGCAATATCTATGTTTATTTCAGGCAAAGTCACAAATTACCAGAACTTAAAGCTCATTCAACTGAATTCAAGGCTACACTCCAATCAGCTCCATAATATGTAGCAGAACAAAAGCAAAAGTCCAAAGCCATGACAGTTAAGCATCCCCAGGTTAAGAATACATTATCATTATTGCAAAGTACAAAACTTATACTGTAAGTTAATTGCGTTGTTTGAAAACTGCAAAGAAGGGACTGTTTAAATAAATTAGCGTCCCTGAACTCCTCAGGAATCTTCCTGGTTTCATAGCAAGTGACATCACAGCTGCCTTATGCAAAGGGAATGAAAACTGCTGTTTTCAAAGAAAGGTGTCATGTTTCATAATGATAACCAATATACACTGACAGTGACATATTGAAAGGAGTGTGTGTGGCAAATTGCCAAACATCTCATGGATGTGTTGGTTGTCTCAAGTTTTTGTTAAAATATTATGGTAAATATATTTTCCCCAAACATTTTGCTATATTCTCTGTCCCAGCCCATTGCCTTCATGAATATTCATACAAAAGACTTACTTGGATTTTTATAAAGAAACTTTCAGTTCTGCCTTTAAGAGAATCTTCTAAAGCATGCTGAGTGACTTATAATTACAGAAGTCTGGAGCAATGAGGAGAAAACACCGTAGCATCCAAATCATCCACAGTATCTGAAAAAGAGATGGCACTCTGTGAAAGATACATAAACATGGGCCGAATGTACAGGGGTGTTGGAACAATCTGTATAGTTGGGGTGCTGAGAGCCATTGAACCAAACTGTAAGCCCTGTATATAATGGAAACCACTTCAGGCCAGCGTGTGCTGCAGCACCGACAGCACCTCTAGTTCCAGCACCTACGCATCTGTGGAACCCCACCTCATATCTGCGAGCATTCACCCATGGGATGTCCCTCTGACTTCAATTGGAATAAGACCCAGATCCTCAAAGTTATGAAATCACATAAAGACCTAAATACCTTCAAGGATCTGGGCCTAAGTACTCACCAACATGAAGAAAGGTTGCACTGCTCGGCCTACATTGTTTAAATGTCAATAAAACTACTCTGTGCTGGATATAAAAAGTGAAGTGTTTGTATGGACATCCCAGGTTTACATTATCAGCACTTGAAAAGCTGAGTGATCCCTTCAAGAATGGGAATTTATCCTATAAATCCCAATGAGCTGCCTCACGCTGATTCTCCTAAGAAAGGTAGAAATACTGACAATAATGCTGAATTTGTCAATCTGAGTTCATTCACCAGGCCAGCTAAACGAAAAGGAATGCATTTTTTCAATAGGTCTGATATGCTTGAAATCACATTTGATTTGAGTAAAAGTCACTTTCTTGAAAAATTTCAGAGTAGCAGCCATGTTAGTCTGTATCCGCAAAAAGAAAAGGAGGACTTGTGGCACCTTAGAGACTAACAAATTTATCTGAGCATAAGCTTTCGTGAGCTCACGAAAGCTTATGCTCAAATAAATTTGTTAGTCTCTAAGGTGCCACAAGTCCTCCTTTTCTTTTTTCTTGAAAAAAAATCTCTCATAAATCTTACAATGTCAGGCATCTCTCTGAAGTCTCTGTGAAGCACGAGTACAACTCCAAATTCAGAACTGTTTCAAAATGGAAAAGCATGTATTCCATTTGATACCACAAACTTTAAATAGCAAAACATTGTGCACTAGTTTTTACAGTATCACTATCATACCAAAAATCAGAATGGCTAAATCTCTTTAATTTCTACTGTAGGATTGACTTTAGTCTGTTTTATTCATGATTTTTAGATCTACAAAAGCTAACCTCATAATGTTTCTATTTTTTGTTTGTTTGTTTTGGTTTATTCACCCTTTGGAAAACTTTGCCTGCAATAATTTTTTTCATTTTCCCCCCTTTATTCTTCCATCTTTTCAAGACAGTCAATACCTTTAACGGGTAATAAGGGTTGTTTTCCCCCCCATTTCTGCAGACTTATTCTCACAAGAAATTTTTAGTGTAATTAGGTTCCTCTATTTCTGCCACAATTGTCCACTCTTGATATTATTTTCACTTGAAGGGAATCATATGTGGATCTTACAAACATGTCACTGATTACATCTTGAAAAGCCACACGATACTCAGCTACAATGCTTTGGTAGCTATTATAGTTGGGTATTTTCTCCCTGGATATTTCCTAGCAATACTTAGACAAATATCCACACTATTCTAATTCTCTCTCTTCTACCTGATGTTTTTGTTCTCACATTGTCCTTCAGACCTCTACAAAAATTCAGGAGGAAATTTTTTTCAGTCAATTTGATACTCTGCTAGCCTTCCACCATAAAGAATTTCTGCTATAATGGCACTGGAATTGTAGGCTTAGGTGACATGGGGCTTAAAATGTTGTAGCTACCTAAACCCATGCCTACACTATCACATCCACTATTTCTCCTGCCAGTAGGAGTGGTAGCAACACTGGGAATATTCAGAGAAAAAGGTGATAGTGGAATTACAGGTTCAATGACATGCCAACACAGCTCCTTTGTAAAGAGTGTGAACTTGGCCAAATGTATTTAAAAAGTTCCCCAAGTGTCAGGATCCTAATTGCTTTCAAAATGTAGAGATCTTAATGTGTACTTGAGAACCTCATTAATTTTAAGAAATATTGCATAATCCTGCTTTAACTATATTCTGTTCATCATGAAGGAAGATGACATTCATGAATTCCCTCACAGGTTCCGTTCTGATGACAGGAAACCATAAGGACCCTGATTCTGATCTCCCCAATGCTGGTGTAAATGAGGAAAAATGCCAAGGAAGTTGATGAGCCAAATTCTCATTTACACCTGATTTACAACAGTGTAACTCTACAGACTATAATTAAATTACTCCAGAGCCAACTATTCATCTAGTGTTTTACTATATTTTCTTGCTGTATTGTCAGGAGTGTCTAAGTTAGGTCCCAAACAGAATAACTATATAAAATATTGAATGAGTGTGTTTAATTCTCATTGAAATTAATATTCAGAAAGGTGTTTTAAGGGAATTGTCATTATCTCAATTGCTACAAAAGCTTAAGATAATGTTATTTAGCAGTTACTGCTTTTGATTGGACAGTTAATGCTATGCATGTGCTCTGGAAATCTCAGTGAAACAAGCTGCATGCATAAACCTTCTGATAACAAACCCCTTTGAAGTCAGTGGAAGCAGACTGGAGCACAATGGAGACACTTAGCACCTCAAAGGAGGCACTCAGCACACCACAATATCATAAAAAGCAGGTCCATCTTCACAGCATGTGCTAGAGGGGCTCTCTGCCCAAGAGTAAAGAAGTGGTGAGGAGAGTTCTCTGCTGAGACTTATTGTGGATTCCAGCCACAAATCCTTTCTCTGGGAAATCCACCCACTCACTCATGCCACTGAGCTATCCTGACACCTGATTAAGCCCAACGCTTCTCCTTTTGGATAGAGCCACAACTGTGGCAGCAGGACATTACAAAACATGCTGGATTTCTGTGGTACTACAATAGTTAGTGAATGTAAACAATCCAGTAGTCATTTTTACTGTACATATGAATGATCACAGTTTATAGCATAGTAAATGTAATGACATCACGTTATAACTGCACAATGCTTAATATAATATCGGTACTGAACTCATTCTTCCTTACTGTGTTTGCTTTCCCAGTTTTAGCAACTTTCAACATCTTAAATTACTCTGAAATATACCAGAGTACTTGTTTTCTTTTTCTAAAATTATTTTTAATGTGGCAGGGGAGCAGAGCAGGTGCTAGGCATAAACAGACTAAGCATTGCTTAGAGCCCCAAGCAGCTCAAGGGGCCCCCTATTTGCTTTTTATTATAAGAACTTTCCTGTTTTAGTATTGTGGGCAGGAGGGGCAAAATATTCCTGGTTAGGACCTCCACCGTGTTAGCACCAGCTCTGCAGGGGAGTCTTCTGCATTCCAGAAGGAATCTTAACATTTTCCTCCTCTTTATGCATGCTGGCTCTCATGTCCCTATGACAGTGCTACTATCTTCCCCTCACAATTGATCTTGACTGCCTTCCCTTTTCCACCAGTGCCATTCCACAACCAGAGGTGTCCATTTAGGGTGATGCAAGAGATTTCTCCACCCTCTCCTTTCCCCAGCCCCCAACAACTGAGAATTCTGCTTCTGCAATATTCTAACTTTATCTCCAGGAGAAAAAATATGTGGACTAAGACCTGAACCCATGTTTCCCACTTACGGAGCACAGTGTGTGAAGTAGCTGCTAATTTATGTAAGGGCATGGGAGGAAGCTGGATTGGACGGAGGGGCACCCTTCACACATCAATGCAGGGAGCTGAGAACTAACCAGAACAGAAAGCTGCCTGCTGCCACCAGGAGCAGGCCCTTGTTTGTGTGCTGTTAAGTGGATGTAAAGTTCAAAATGAAAGAGCTGATGTGTTTAACAGAAGCTCTCTTTGTTTTAATGTGAGACCACCACACAGCACACTAACTCTTGGGCACTGGGTGGCTTCTTCAAATATAATTGCATAGAGTATTTTACAATAATCTACACAAAAATGCTGTTTTATTTTAAAAAAATAATAATAAAAAAAATTAAGAACATAACACCTTGTTTTCCTTATAGCTGGTCCAGACTGTTAGTGCTGTGGACAAAGATGAGCCTCCTCGAGGCCACAAATTCTTCTTTGAGTTGGTGCCCGAATTTGCAGTTCATCCCAACTTCTCTGTTGTTGACAACAAAGGTAAACAACTCTGCTCCTGCATGTCATAGGCTTGCCAACTTTGGTTGGATGAATTCCTGGATGTTTCATCACATGATATTATCTTTAATTGAAGATTAATCTTTAATTCCTGGAGACTCCAGGGCAATCCTGGAGGGTTGGCAACTCTATCATGTCATCTCACTGTTTTTCCCCCATGCCAGAGACCACATCACTTTGTCACATACAGTTATTCTGCTCCTCCATTTCAGATAACACGGCAGGGATTCTCACTAGAAGAAATGGATACAGTCGCAGTAAAATGAGTACCTATCTCCTGCCAGTCTTAATATTCGACAATGACTATCCAATCCAGAGTAGCACCGGCACGCTGACAATTCGAGTGTGTGCCTGTGATAGCCGGGGGAACATGCAGTCCTGTAATGCCGAAGCCTTGCTCCTTTCAGCTGGCCTGAGCACGGGTGCTTTGATTGCCATTCTCCTCTGCATCATTATACTGCTAGGTAAGTGATCCTTGTGACCTATATGTAATTTAATACACACATGCTAGTCACTGCTTTATTGACTGCTGTCTCTCTACAAAGACCTTGATTCAGAAGACTGGAGAAAAGCCCTTAATATGGCCATTTTCCACACTAACTGCTTTTTAATAGGAGGGTTTGAATTTGTTGTAGTCATTACAACTACTCAAAAGAAAGCTGAAAACTGGGATGAGAATGTCACTGTTTTACTAAGATGTGATATGAGGCAAATAGTAATGTAGGACTAGATTCTTCTACCCTTATTCAGGCAGAGTATTATCTTACTTGTCAAGTAGTCCTCCATTTAATGAAGTTGAGTAATGTACTACTCAATAGGCGTACAGATGACAGAATCGGCCTCCTAATACTTAAAAATTAACAAATAAACCATTTATTAAGTCATTTATATTTTCTATATTTTAAAATATAATGGAAGAGCTATATAGAGAGAGTAACTTTCAAACATTTGCAAGTGGAAGGGGGTGGAGGAGGTGAATGGTGGGCATGGAAGGGAGAAGAACAGGGAGAGAATGGAGGGACAACCTCAAGTACATCAGAAGATATCTAGGGATATCTAGGGATCTAGGATGAAGTCTGGTGAGATGGGGTTGGGGAGATGAGGATGGCTTGGATAACTGGAGAAAGCGCTGAGGAAGCAGGCACAGGAAGCTGGTAAATCAGCATGAATGCCATGCACAGCTTATGTAAGAGGCACTGAGCATCTGACTGTGAAAGATACTAATTCACAGAAAGCATTTGTAAGCATATCAATAAGGGGTCTGCCCTCATAAATGCCTCTGGTCCTTATAAGTGAAGTTCTTAAGCATACTTGAGTAAGCCACTATTCCTGGCTAATAGGGGAAATTCAACAAAAATCTAAAAATGGCTGCTGCACACACAAAGAAACTATATAGAACAGAACTGTAGAACCATCTCCATTCAGTGGATCACATTTAAGCATATAGCTTCTCGCCATGTTCTCTCTTGTTCCCAGCATGCCCTCTCCTCCCTTTACTCACCAGTGCTCAGTATATAAGTTGGCTCATATTGCTGAGCACAAATGTAACCTACTTCTTAGCATGAGTTAGGCATCCATTTCTACATCTGATCCACAGATGACCTAACTGTGCTGTAACTCCCAGCTAGTGGTCTTAGTCCTTTAGCTCCTGCTGCAGAGGTTCACACTTCAGCTTCAATCACTTCATCCAAAGGTGAAGATTGCTATATTAGTATTTCTTAAAGCAACAGGATCTGTTGTTTAAATAAGTGGCTGTTAGTACAGACCTAGATACCAAGTCCTGCAGCCACAGAGGTCAATAAAAATTTTGGCATCAGTGACTGTAGGTTGTTAGGGCAAGATTTTTTTAAAAAAAGTCTAAGTGACTTAGGCTCCTAAGTCCTATTTTCAAAAGTGATTTAGGCACCTAGGACTCTAAGGGCTGGTCTACATTTCAGCTGCCAGTTGATGTAAACTACGCAATTTAAGTTACGTTAGCCTATCTCAAGCCAATATAGCTTAGATCTACTTGTTGTGGGGTCCACACTATACTATGTGATGGGAAATGCTCTCCTGCCAGATTGCTTCCATCTCTCATTAAGCAGGAGTACAAAAATTGATGGGAGAGCGCTCTTCCATTGATTGAGCATGTTTTCACTAGACCCGCTAAATGGATGCTGCTTCATCGATTGCAGCAACACCAATTTAGCTCCATTGTGAAGACAAGCCCTAAGTCTCATTGAAAGTCAATGGGACTTAGGCCATGTATAAACTTGGAGAGCTTTGCCAGTATAGGTATACCAGCATACTATCCTAACAAAACGCTCCTAGTGTGGACACAGCTACACTAGAATAAACCCACTTTTGCTGGTGTAGCTTATTTCAGCCCCCATCTCCCAAGTGAAATAAGCGATACCAGCAAAAACTGTGATCTTTGTCAGTATAACAGCATTTTTGTGACCTTTGTCAGCACAGCTATACCTGTCAGAGATCACACCTCTTCATACCCCTGACCAACATAGCTATGTCAGCAGAAGCTGTATTATACTGTGCCTGTCACTTTTGAAAATGGGGCCTTAGGAATGTAAAGCTTGACCTACACTAAAAACACAGGTGCCCCTGAGAGACTTAGTTAAGATGACTTAAGCACAGGTATAGACAGCACTACGTCATAATGCCAGAAGGGACCACCAGATCATCTAGTTTAATGCAAGAAGGGACCACTAGATCATCTAGTCTCTCCTCCTGTATATAACAGGCCTCCACCACCACCCAGCACCGCACATCAAATCCAACAACTCAAATGAGACCAAAGCATTACAGCCCACAGGAGACTAAATATGATGTGCCAAAGGCAGAGAACAGGAGGGACCAAGGTGCACCAGTGCCTGAGGCCCCCACAATAACAAGGAAATGATTAAGTGAGTTATACCTAGATAATGAAGGAAAGTCACCTGCACCTACACGCTGCAGAAGAAGGTGAAAAACCTCTAAGACCCCTGCCATTCTGACTTTGGAGAAAATTTCTTCTCAACCCTACATATAGTGATTAGACATAGTTAGACTCAGAGCATATGAGCATGAACCAACCAATCAAGCACGTAAGAGAGGAAATGCTTGGTGCCACCTCAGAGCACTGTTCTTCCACATCCAATGTTCCATCTCCAGCAATATGCATCTCTGATGCTTCAGAGGAAGGAGATACAAAAATAAACCTTCTCAGAATATATTGGAGGGAAAAATCCCTTCTTGACCCTGGAGATGGCTGGCTGAAACCCTGAAGCATGAGAATTTGGGAATGTAAGGCAAAGTGGATGTGAGCCCCAGGGTTATTGATCCCTGACTCCTACCATCACAAGCAATCCATTATACAATAACACACATAATTGTCCTAAATTGCTCTCTCCTAAAACTAAATTAAGTTGTCCCCCCCCCCGACAACTCCTATTGGGAGGTTGTTCCAGAACCTCACTCCTCTTATTGTTAGAAACTTTCTTCTAATTTCCATCCTGAATTTGTTCATGGCCAGTTTATATCCATTTGTTCTTCTATCAACCTACCTACTTCCTCTCAAGAGGGTGCATTTACTGCAGTGATTCCATTGCTGTAGCAAGTGTCTATACCAGGGGTGGCCAATCTGTGGCTCCGGAGCCACATGCGGCTCTTACAGAAGTTAATATACAGCTCCTTGTATAGGCACCGACTCTGGGCCTGGAGCTACAGGCGCCAACTTTCCAATGTTCTGGGGGTGCTCACTGCTCAACCCCTGGCTCTGCCACAGGCCCTACCCCCACTCCACCGCTTTCCATGCCCTCCCCTGAGCCTGCTTTGCCCTCACTCTCCCCTTTTTACCCAGAGCCTCCTGCATGCCATGAAACAGCTGATCGGGAGTACGGGGAGGGAGGGGAAGGCACTGATTGGCGGGACTGCGGGTGGGTGGGGGGTGCTAGGAGTGAGTGGGGGGGAAGCTGCTGATGTATTACTGTGGCTTTTTGGCAATGTACATTGATAAATTCTAGCTCCTTCTCAGGCTCCGGTTGGCCATCCCTGGTCTACACTATAGTGCTATAGCAGTACAGGTGTACCATACACTCACTTATGAAAATGTTACCCCTAATGTCTGCATGGCAAGCACCACAGATCAGAAATGAAACAACTAAACATTATTAGGGACTATGATCAAAGAAACCTCCTCTCCAGTGTGGAACCAAAACGACAAACATTAGGAACAAGATTTTAATACAAGGAATTAATAAGGAATAATACAATTCCTTAACTTTAATCTAACTTTAAAATTATATATTTGTAATTCTTATATCTGAATCAACATTCACTTTATTATTGTTAGACAATAGTTTTCCCCTATTTTCCAAACATCCTCTCTCAGTTATACAATTATTTGTCCATTGCAAATGTGCATTAACTCCATTTCAGGGCTAACTATTTTGTTTGTCTCATTATTTAGGCTACATTGCAGATCATTATCTATTTCTTTTCAGTTTTAGTTGTGCTGTTTGCAGCACTGAAGAGGCAGAGAAAGAAAGAGCCCTTGATTATCTCAAAGGATGATGTCCGAGACAATATTGTGACTTACAATGATGAAGGAGGTGGGGAAGAAGATACCCAGGCTTTTGACATTGGAACACTAAGGAATCCTGAAGCAAGAGAAGATAGTAAGATGAGAAGAGACGTTATCCCAGAAACTATATTTCAGATAAGGAGGACTGCACCTCTATGGGAAAACATTGATGTCCAAGATTTTATTCAACGAAGGCTAAAGGAAAATGATTTAGACCCAACCGCACCCCCTTATGATTCATTAGCGACATATGCCTATGAAGGGAACGATTCTATAGCAAATTCACTTAGCTCTTTGGAATCACTTACTATGGATGGCAATCAAGATTATGATTACCTCAGTGACTGGGGACCTCGATTTAAAAAGCTGGCAGACATGTATGGTGGAGACGACAGTGACCGAGACTGAGAAAGTAATCTGTTACTTGGTCAGTGTTAGTGGAGGTAATGTCTATGTTACTAGATAAAGTGGCCTACATTCTCTTACTTGGAAAAAAATACAAAAAATAGATGTTGTTTTAGTAAGGTTTGCTTAATCAATAAGTCAACGTAAATGAATATGATTGATTTAGATATAAAAATAAAATCTATACTTCACCCTCTCTGCCTAAAAAACCCCTGGAGGAAGATTCTCACCGACATGAGAAGACACTAAAAAAAAAGGCTTTTTGTGCCTTTAATAATAAATAGATGGAAAACTTATACTTTTTTTTTAATTGTTTTGCATCACATTTATTACTAGTTGGGAGATTGTGCACTCGTGTTGTAACATAATCTGAAAAAGTATAACTTAAAAAAAGGAATTAATATTACTGCCATATTTATTGAGTTAAAGAATGTCTGTGTTGATTCATCATGATATTTTTATATATGTATATTTATATTTTTGTATTTTTATTAAATAAATTAGTATTTGTAAAAACATTATTTCATTTACTTTGCCAGTCATAAATTACTGAACAGGAAGAATCATATGCTGTATGGATTTTTTCTTCAGACTAACGTCTTTACTTCAGAATAATGGCTGTACTGTAAAATGAAGAGAAGAAAAAAAAAACATGAATGCATTTCTCTTTGACAGAGGTACAGTGTAGAAAAAAATAAAAAGCATTTTTTCTGGGTAAGTCCAAACACAGGTGATTATAAATAAATGTAGTCTTACTTCAACTTTGTACTGTTCAAAGGCATCAACATATAGTTTTACTTTTGATTCCACACCTCCAGCATGCCCATTTACTGGCAGTTGGCCAATAAAGGAATTAAATGCATGAATTACAGAGAGTTGAAGAAACCATGAAGGTTTGTTCCAGTAGATATGTTATTCAGGCAAAAACAAATTTACTGTGCTTTTTATATTTTGATGAGAAAGCAAATGTCAGCAATCCAAGAAAGTCTGCTGCAAGCTAATCTTTTCTCTCTCTCTCTCTCTCTCTCTCTCTCTCTCTCTCTCCTTTAAGGCAATTTTTAAGGCTAATAATGCTGCTTCTTTTTTTAAAATGAAGGGCAGTTAACAGGAATAAAAAAAACATAACAGTTTTAAAAGATTTCAGTGCAGTTTTCCTTCAGATAAAATACCCTAGCAAATTGCATGGAATACATTTTTATCACCTAGAACACATTTACGTATTTCATAAATCTATGGATAACACTGTGCCATCAGTTTTTAAGCAATGGAGATTTTTCATTGACTTCACAGGATGACATGGCATCATATTAGGGTGCAACCAGTTGCAACACACTAATTAAGGTTGCAGCAAAGTTTCATTTTAGAAAGTTTTAAGCCTTCATTTTGTTAAATAAAAGGCCTCATAAAATGGCAAAAAGCAAAACAAAGAATGTAAACTTTGTGTAGCATTTCAATTTTTCAACATGATTTGATAAGTGAGTATACAGAGAAAGTACTAAGTGTTCCAAAATCACTGTGGTTTTAAATTTTCAATGGGATGCCTCAGTTTATTTTTGGACTTTGTTTCCAAGAAATTTGAAGCCCTCTGGGCTTTTCTTCACTTGTGACAATTTCCAAAGTGTTATATGTAGATAGGTAGCATTTTTGCACAGAGTTTATTTTGAACATTTGCAAATATATGCATCAAGACAAGCCTACTGTATTTTGCATTGAAGACAGACTTGCTGTTGTAATACAGATTAAAATCTGGAACTTTGACATGAGAGAGAACCTCACCAAAAACTGCCGTCACTTCAGAGAAATTCTCTGGACTGTCAGGCCACAAGTTCAAATCTCTTTTCTCCCATTTGTATTTCTGTGCACTTCACCACCTTCATAGTGACCAAGACTATGAACCCCAACCTAGCAGGCAGTCAAGTATGTGCTACTGCTGCATCTACCCACCCTTTACACAGGTATGTTAACAATACGATTACATGGAGTTACTTCGGGAACAGCTGCAAACAAAATCCAGACCTAAATTTTATTTACTCAGCCATGCTACTTTTCAAATTCTTTGTTCAAATGTGTGTGATTTGGTTATATCTGTAGCCACTGCACTGTACTCTCCTCCCATACCAAAGGATAGAATCCAGGATCCCTAATCTCCACTTTTCTGCTTCTATTCAACAAATAACTGTGTAATCCACAGGGAAGTATGTGTCAGGTGCACATTAGTGGCTGCTAAACATTGAGGTCACTCCTGTGGCTCAAATGCTAAGGATGGGACTGGTAGATCAGAAATTACAGGGTTCAAATCCTGCTGATGATTCATATGAAGGGACGGTTATAGTTGCATGTAGTAGCACTATATCCTCCAAATTAATCAAATTTTCATTCAGATGTAAAATTGTAATGTCAACCTCAGCAACTTTAAGGCAGAATAACTTCCCAGGGGCATGGAATGAAAGAACCACATCTGTTGGCATAAGATGTCAGTGTTAAGGTTTGTTGTCAATTTGATAAAGTTGGGGTACACCTTATTTTCAGTATCTACTGAAAGGGAAGTGAAAGCTTTAAAGTTGGCATGTAAGCAATATGGAATTAGCAAGGAATGCAGGATGTTTTCCCCTTAACTTCTGGTTTCCAGGATTTTAAAGATTTTGTGTTGGTGCTATGTATCGCTATCAAGATTCCTTCCCCACTCTGAACTCTAGGGTACAGGTGTGGGGACCTGCATGAAAAACCCTCTAAGCTTATTTTTACCAGTTTAGGTTAAAACTTCCCCAAGGTACAAACTATTTTACCTTTTGCCCCTGGACTTTATTGCTGCCATCACCAAGCGACTAACAAATATAGAACAGGGAAAGAGCCCACTTGGAAACGTCTTTCCTCCCCAAATCCTCCCAAAACCTACACCCCCTTTCCTGGGGAAGGCTTGATAAAAATCTTCACCAATTTGCATAGGTGAACACAGACCCAAACCCTTGGATCTTAAGAACAATGAAAAAACAATCAGGTTCTTAAAAGAAGAATTTTAATTGAAGAAAAAGTAAAAGAATCACCTCTGTAAAATCAGGATGGTAAATACCTTATGGGTGATCAGATTCAAAACATAGAGAATCCCTCTAGGCAAAACCTTAAGTTACAAAATGACACAAAAACAGGAATATATATTCCATTCAGCACAGCTTATTTTATCGGCCATTTAAACAAAACAGAATCTAACGCATTTCTAACTAGATTGCTTATTAGCCCTTTACAGGAGTTCTGACCTGCATTCCTGCTCTGGTCCCGGCAAAAGCAACATGCAGACAGAGAGAACCTTTGTTTCTCCCCCGTCCAGCTTTGCAAGTATCTTGTCTCCTCATTGGTCATTGTGGTCAGGTGCCAGAGAGGTTATCCTAGCTTCTTAACCTTTAACAGATGAAAGGGTTGTTTCCTCTGGCCAGGAGAGATTTAAAGATGTTTACCCTTCACTTTATATTTATGACACTTGTGAAGCAAACTGAAGTCACGAGATAAAGATTTTGTTTGTATCAAGTCTGAACACTTTGCTCAGGAAAAACTCCCATTGATTTTGAAGGAAATCTTACCTGTGTTATGATGTCAGTCAGTGGTTAAAGTAGATCAAATATAAAAGGGAGAGGTCATCAGCTTTGTCTTACTGTAAGGGAGCATTTTCAGTACTGCCTAGCAGTTACAGCTGAGCTGGGGTCCACGTGTCAGCAACAGTAGTCTGTGCAGAGCTTGGAGGAATTGCTACAGCTGGGTTCAATAAGCAAGAGTTGGGGTCAAAATCAGGCTGAGATCAGAGACCAGAGGTAGTACCAGGCTAGAAGCAGGGTCAGGGTCAGAGACCACAGATCAGAGGTAGCAGCAGGCTAGAGTCAGGAGGTAAGAATCAGTGTCATACTGGGATCAGAGATGAGATCTGGAGTTGCAGCAGGTGCAAAGTTTGTCTTGCTGCCCAGACAACTTCTGGGGGCACCCTCATGAGTTAAGGTTGTCCAATCAGAGGGCTGCAGGGTACTGTCAGTCTTGGTCCCTTGGGCAATACTTCCTGTGTTGCTTATTCTCCCTAGCTGTGGCTCTACATGGCCTCCTGGTGGCACTGTGGGAAAGTCAGCCATCCCATGTTCTGCAGACCCAGCTTCTAATCCCTGAATCCTTACATTACCCTCCTCTCCAGGCACATCCTTCCTCCTGGAAGGCACTGGGCCTGGTTTATCCAGGTGGTGTTGATTAAACCTTTTTTTTTTTTTTTTTTTTTACCAGATCAGGGGCATGGACATGGACATTAGCAGTGGATTCCCAGGAGCATTCTTTAGGCCTATAGTCGTCCCATTCAATTAAGTAGTAGAATCTCCCACTCTGCAGTTCAGAGTCGAGGATAGCAAGGATTATACATACCTTAAGCCCTTGGACCTGGACTGGCATTGGAAGCTGTTGGAACCAATCAGGAAAGGGGTCCTCTGTGTAAGGCTTCAGGAGGGATATATGGAAAAGAGGATGTACCTTGAGGGAGCTGCAACTGAAAGATGAAAGGGTTGATTTTCTGATAAATCTGGAATGGTGGAAAGAACTGGTAGTTTAGCTCAAGCGACAGCCTGTTTGTATGGGGGTGTTTTGCTGCAATCTAGACCTTTTGACTTACAGTGAGAGCTGGGACTTCCTGGCATTGGCAGTCTGCATATTGCTTGTAGTCCCATTTCATGTCTTAAGCTCCTCCTGTATATGGAGAATTCATTGGACCCAGTCAGCAGCTTCTGGGTTCAGGGCGGCTGTGAGCAAGGCTGGGTGGAAGTGAGAGTGGACTCCATAATTTGCGAAGAAAGGACTCTGCCCCATGTAGGTGTGGTCGGCATTATTGTATGAGAATTGGCATAAGAAAGGAGGGGGAACCAGTTATCTTGGTGATAGCTGACAAAAGCACCATAGGTATTGCTCTAATACTTGGTTCACCCCCTCCATCTGCCCATCTACCTGGTGAAGGTATGTGGAGGAGATAAAAGCACGAACAATTAGCAGAGTAGTTCAGGCCATTACTGCAGGCCTTGGTCTGAGGGGTGATATGGTCTGGAAGCCCATGAAGACAGATCACATGAACAACTAGAAGCCAAGCTATTGTTGCAGCAGAGGCCAGGCTGTGTTTTGGTCAGAGGTAGAGACTGGAGATCAGGCAAGAGTCAGGCTGGGATCGGAGATCAGGACACGAGGTGAGGTCTGGAGTCTCAGCAGACTCAAAGTCTGTGTTATTGCCTAGACAACTTCCTGGGGCATCCTCTGGGGTTAAATAGGATGGTTGGCCTCAGGATACTGTCACTCTGAGTTCCTGAGGAAGTGCTTCCTCCTGTGGGAAATATCAGGTGGTCCAGGCTCTGAAGATACAGGTTTTAGTCTCCATGTCCATACATAGATGTTGCTGTTGATCTTAATGTCACTTATTTAAATGGAGAGAAAGGGAATTGGTGGAAGAGACAGACTAATTATCTGTTAGAGGAGAAAAGTTTATTAGAGATCGATGGTAAGAGACCTCTTCTTCCATGATAGATGCTGCTGCCCCACCTACAATACCTTAGGAAGACTCAGTACCCCAGAAACTCTTAAATCAGGCACCAGCTTTTCCCATTGCTGTGTCTTCAGATTCCCTTGCCTCATTTGTCCTCACCATATCAGCCAAGGAGAGGGAGCTCTGCAGCCTATTTTCAGCAGAGGAGTGAAGCTGTGCTGGCCCATGCTTTCCCCTTATTTAACCCCTGACTTCAGGATGCATCCTAACTAACATAGGACTTGGCTGTATGAGCCCAATCCTATGCCACTGAAATCAATGCGGGGGGTTTTAACATTGACCTGAACAGAGCAAAACTAAGATCTACAAGAACTACATACAGAAGCTTCTCTTAGCAGTTTTCTTCTCCTTTGTGGGGAGGAGAGGAATTGAGAGAATGAACCAAAGGGTGTGTGTGCACATGTGTGGAAATCAAAAACAATTCAATTTTTCCCCCTTTTCTTGAAATTTCAAAATACGAAATAATTCAGCCAATTCTTAGAATAATAATAATAAGACAGTGGTGTATTCTGGATAGGAGGGTGGCACCAGCAATTTTTCAGAGAATAAAGCAAGTTGTGAGTGTGTGTGTGTGTTTATTTTATATACAACAGTTAATCAAAGGGAAATATTGGGGCCACTTCTACCCATGTAAAGACAATTTCTAGGCCCAAAGGAACAGCAAAACACAACATATGTTCAGCTAAGTACATACTAGAGATGAGAGGAAGGGAGATGGTTCCATGTTTGATTATTGAATAATGGCCTGTCAGGATATGGAATATATTACACTTTACAAGTTTCCTCGGAATAATTGTTTCTTAAACTAGAGATGAGTATGAAACCAGACCCCTAAATGCCCCCAGATATGGGCAAGTTGGGATTTGCATCTTCACTATAATTTCACAGAAATCCAAAGAGTAAAAAAAAGCTTCTTGTTCAGCTTCAATTATGTTTCTGCAGATGTGACACTCTTCAGCAACAAATAAATTTTCATGATAGCCCCATGAACTCAAAAATAGGTACATTCCCTGTTTTTGTTCATTTTGCCTTGAAATTCTGCACAGTTCTAGTCATAACATGTTAATGTACCCTATTCATGCTTTAAATATACATAGTTTCAAATGCACTTGCTTTTAGAGCTGATGTGCCAAGCATTTTTTCCTTTTCCTGGTATGGCAGAATGACAATCTGTGTAAAGTGAGCCCACGCAAACCCCGATTTTCAGATCTTTTGGTGGGTGTAAAATGACAATAGTGCTGTTCATTAGGGTTTTATCCTTCAATTTTCTGTTAGATTTACTCACAGCCACTTAGATTGCATTAGAACCAATTTATTATCCCTTACAGCAGAACAAAAATTGCTATTGACCAGTACTGGATCCAATTATTATATATATATATATATATATATATATATATATATATATATATATATTGTCAAGGACCACAACCAAAAATAAGACTAGAGGAGGAATAGGAAGTAGGAAGATTTTCATGGAGAATGCAGTCAATGGTTTTGGTAACTAGAAGTATGGTTTAGAGGCTCTTATCCCTGGAAAAGAATGCAGTGGAGAATATGGCAAGTGAAAGAGGGTGTATGGGGGGGGCATGTTAGGCATTTTTGTCAATGAGGGACATGGAACATTATTTCAGCGGTTGGGAGGGGGGCACAGAGTGCTTGTTGCTAGGACCAAGCCTGCTAGTTTGGTATCTGGGAAAGTGTTAGTTTGGGGATGCCCATCCTTTCCTCCCCTAACTACTAACTTTACTTCCAGCCAATCTCTAGTTGCCCCAGAGCTTCCAGACATTCCACATCTACATCCACACCTATCATCAGCACCATGATGCTTCTGCGTTTAGCCTTCTTTTGGTGCCTTGCAATTGAACTGATGTGTGTTCAAAGGCCCATCCAGGAGCTTTTAATTCCAGAGAGAGAGAGAGAGAGAGAGAGAGATGGGCAGTATTTCAGATAGCTCACAGAATATAGCAACTCAGCAGCAATGATGAGGCACTGTGCTGCAACTCATGCAGAAGCAACATAGTCTCAAGTTAATCTTTCAGACAGAGAAGATGACATTGGGGCAGAAGGGGAACATAGTGGAACAATATCAGGTTGTGGAACTCCGCACCAGCTGGTCCTCAATCCTTGTAAAAATAGTCATTTTTGTTATGATTTCTTCCCTCTCTTTTCATTTAACTTCCAGATGAGAAATTATCTTCTCATTGTAGAACAAATACCAAGTTCCCAAGGGTACCTAGCTAGTAATTTTATAACAAACCTACAGGACTAAACCCTGCCCATTGTTGTGTGGATGTACAGAGGGAAAACAGCACATGAAAAGGCTCCCCCTCCCCATTTCTCCCATACAACTGAAAGGCCCTATTTCAATGCAGTACTCAAGAAGGAGTATAGAATGTGCACGTCAGTGTACCATCGTCCTAAAGGGCTGGTCTGCCAGCTAAAGGGCAAGAACAAGCTCCTTCACCTAGTAGTGCATTTTTTGTCCTCTACAACATACTCAGAAGGAACTTTGATTTCTCCCAAAGGAATAACAGTGTGCTTTTCTCTGCATGGTGCACTGACTGCCCTCAGCCATTCTGTCCTGTGGTGCCAGAATACTTGATACTGATGTGCGGCCAGCACTGCACTGTTTTACAGACAACCTTTATGGAGCACTGCCAGCAAGGGGGAGATTTTACCTACAGTAATTCACTTCCAAGTTCACTGACTTGCTGATGTAGCCCATCATACCAAAACAGAACATTATATGTGATTTTGTCATAAAATCTTGCAATGTGATTTGTTACAGGAAACAATAACCTCCTCCTAACACAATTATTCTCTCTCTCCCTCCCTAAGCCCCAGGTTGTATAAACTCTCTTTCAGAAAGGTCTTAAGTTTGGTTGTAAATATTAACTCAGGTCTGGAAATTTGGCACAAGGTTTCTCATTTCACATTAGGTATGTATTTTACCATATTTTTTTAAAAAAAGTTTTGTGGTATTTAAACTGGATGGACATATACAAATTAGAAGCTGATTTCACCAATTACATATAGAAGATTTCTATAAAATTGAGTGGGTTCTACAGATACTTAATAGAATTCTATATTCTATATAAATTTTGTTACAGAATTTAAGCAAGAGATCCTTTTTATAGTTTTTAAATGATTGTACCAGAATATTGTGCTTCTATATTAAATTATATAAGCTAATTCAAAGCACCTATGGAAAGTTTATACATTTCTACAAAGTATTCTTGGTCTTTTCAATACAGGACATAATGTACTTTTAAGTCCAAGTGTCAGTATAATTAAAAATATTCTGATATTTAATATAAAATAATACAATCTAAAATATTTAATACATAAAAAAAACATTTACAATGGTCTGTATCTTCATTTAGAATCTGCATCTTTCTCATTCACCTTTACTATGAAAGCCACAGAGGAAAACAGTTACATTTAGGAGAAAGCACTCTTGATTTGAAACTGATCTCACTTTAAAACATGAGGGGCAAAAAGGTGCTCACAAACTATGCTGGTGGAAACCATAAATGTACATGGAAAAACAGAAAAAAGAAAAGGAGTACTTGTGGCACCTTAGAGACTAACAAATTTATTTGAGCATAAGCTTTCATGAGCTACAGCTCACTTCATCGGATGCATTAAGTGGAAAATACAGTGGGGAGATTTATATACATAGAGAACATGAAACAATGGGTGTTACCATACACACTGTAAGGAGAATGATCACTTAAGGTGAGCTATTACCAGTAGGAGAGCAGGGGAGGGGTGGGGGGAAACCTTTTGTAGTATAATCAAGGTGGGCCATTTCCGGCATTTGACAAGAACGTCTGAGGAACAGAGTGGGGTGGGGTGGGGGAATAAACAAGGGGAAATAGTTTTACTTTGTGTAATGATCCATCCACTCCCAGTCTCTATTGAAGTCTAAGTTAACACAAAGTAAAACTATTTTCCCTTGTTTATTCCCCCCCCACACACACCCCCACTGTTCCTCAGACGTTCTCGTCAACTGCTGGAAATGGCCCACCTTGATTATCACTACAAAAGGTTTCCCCCCTCCCCCCGCTCTCCTGCTGGTAATAGCTCACCTTAAGTGATCACTCTCCTTACAGTGTGTATGGTAACACCCATTGTTTCATGTTCTCTATGTATATAAATCTCCCCACTGTATTTTCCACTGAATGCATCCGATGAAGTGAGCTGTAGCTCACGAAAGCTTATGCTCAAATAAATTTGTTAGTTTCTAAGGTGACACAAGTCCTCCTTTTCTTTTTGTGAATACAGACTAACATGGCTGCTACTCTGTAACCTGGAAAAATAGAAATAATTAAATCTAATCAAAGCAGTGGCTGCTAAATGAAGAGATAAGGTATTTAACACCAAAAAGAGGCTAATATTTATTATTATTATTAAATAATATATTTATATATTAATATATTATTAAACCTATAATGTATATCTATTCTAAATACATTTTACTATATAATTGAGTGATACTTAGCCTGTGACTCTAAAGTCACACTCAGTACTTTAAAGCACCACATGTAGCTCTTGTGAAGTCAGTAGGTTTCATCATAGCAATCAGATGGCTTATCACAGGAGAACTCTCATCACTGTATGGCAAGCAAGAAGAGAGGGGAATCTTGCATTTACAGGCCTGTTTCCCCAAGCATCCAAAGAGAAAGGGAGAGGGCAAGAACCTTCCCCTCTGCAACCAGTAAGTAAGAAAGAGGTAAGAAGAAGAAGCATACATTCCCCACTGAGGCAAAGTCAAGGTGCAAACTTCACCATTATAGAAGTGCCTGAATTGCAGTGTTTGAGCTTGTATGTATACTGACCCAAAGTTAGGTTTAATTCAGATAATAGATTTTTGTCCAGCTATCAGCAAAGTTGGGATCTGAATCCAGACACATGACTTTTCAAAGTTCAGAGATGCTCAGATCTGGGGTCCTAGTTTGGGAAAATTTCTAATTACAGCCATGTCAAGAAATCATGCCATAATGATCACGTAACTCTCTGCAGCTCCATTCAATAGCAATATAAGTATTTAGCATTACAAGGTAGGCTATGGCACAACTGATCTATACTAATATGAATATGATTTTTTCCCAAAATAAAATTTCCTTAATATAATCTACTTAGTTTCTATTACAAGAAAAGTGATGGTCCTGTGGTTAGGCACTAGCTTGAGACTTGGGAGATCCACATTCAAGTTCCTACTCCACCACAGATTTCCTATGGGACTTTGGGTGAGTTGTTTAGCCTCTCTGTGCCTCAGTTCCCTATCTGTAAAGAGAGCAATACCTCACTGGGGCTGGTTAAAGATTATAAGGTGTTCAGATACTATGAGGCCACACAAGTATCTAAGATAAATGATCCATTTTTATTTCTAAAAATTCAACATGTTATTGTACCTAAAACATTTAAGAATCTCATGGTGTATCTATGAAAAGAGAACTCTCCCCGGAACTCCCGCCGGCTTCTCTGAGCTACATTGTCACCTCTCTGCCCCACCTTCAAAGCTGGCAATTATGCCTGGAATCTCTGAATGCACCGGATATGATTCACATCACTGTGTTCCTTGTGCAATCATTTACATCTGTTTAAAGCAGGTGCAAAGTGCTACTATTCTGATTTGGTAGTACATTACTCTTGCTTTGCACTGGATTCAGGTTGATGGTCAGTCAAGCCTAGAGTCATGTTGTGGCAGCACCCTGAAGTAGGGCTTGTTGCTTGTAGATTTTGCTACTGCTTTTGCTTTTAATCCTTCTTTGTTCAAATGAATAATAATTGATGTGTACATTAGACACAGCAAGCAAATGTCCTCGCATTTCTTTCCTGACGTGGAAATAGTGTGCTCTGGCAGTCCAAACCTTTCTGCTCTGCTACATAAAGTATCACCATAGGATACTCTATGACAATTACATTATCTCATTAAGGTATACCACAGAGTATAACATTGCACTTTCATTAAACGTGTAACAATCCTATTTATTTCTGATGTTCTTATAAGAGAAAATGAATCCAATTTGCTTCTGTGTAAAACCTGTAAGAAGTAACTCCACTGAGGTCTAGGGTGTCACATTAATATATGTGAGAGGATAGTCAAGCCCAATACGGTTTAATACATATATGTGTACTACTACACTTTTCTAACTCAAACACCTTGCTGATTTGATTTTAGAATATGCTCGATTGCTTTCCCTCTCTGAGATCAGGAACAGCTGCCATGGAAGTGGAAAGAGCACTGTGTCTTACAGCAAATATTCCCCAAGAAACAGAACATGTAGCTACTCTAGAGAAGCTCTTTCTCCAGCTGTGAAATTAACATGGCCTGCCAGACAGTTGCCTAGCTGCACATAACTTACCAAGTAAACAGATCAGGACTCCCTCTAGTGAATTTCACATGTCTAAGGAGCCTGGAGATTGGAGTCTGTGGGAAAGAAGGCACTAGACAGGAAAGGCATGGTGGGAGCTGGGTTGAGGGGCTGGCTGGGGAAATCTAGTTATTGATTGGATCTATGAAAACAGGCTAGGTAGCCTTCCGCCACCCCCCCCTTATTTGCAGTTTTGTCTGTATATACAATTTTATGATAGCCTAAAAAAATGATGATGATGAGTAGAACAAGTGGACATATGTTTTAAATAAAAAAAAACTAGTGAAAAATAAAGGATTAACTAGGTGTAGCTATTGCACATTATTGGTATCTGGGTAACATGCACAATATACACCATTACAGTAACAGCAGAAAGGTTTGCTCAGTCAAAGGTGTTCCCAATGTGTTTCATACATGGTATCTTATACTTTCCTCATTATTTTGGAGGGTTAACAAGGGAAGTGGTGGATTCTCCATCTCTCAAAGTCTTCATTTAAAAAAATCTATGTCTTTCTGGAAGATATGCTTTATCGAAACACAGGTCAGACTAGATGAGCAAATTATCCCTTCTGGCCCCAAAAATCTAGAAAAATCCAGATTCCCCCCCCCCCCCACAGTATGGACGCTTTATTCTTTTGTATTTTTAGTTGTCCCATGTCTCTATAGTCAGAGAGGTGAATGTTTCAACCAAAGGGACGCTTTTATTACATTAATTAGGGGATGCAATTTAACCTCAGAACTCTCATTGACCTTGCTAAACTTATTATGTAAAGTAATCCAGTAGATATAGCTGATCTATGCAGAAGTTATATAAATCAGAATCCACTATCAGGGAATTAAAGGCCACTCTCCCCTGCTGGCAACAGAAGCTAGCAATCCCTGAGGCTGTAAGCCTGATGCTGTCGGGAGCTACAAGGTGGTGGGAACTTCTAGTGTAAATAAAAAGCACTGTGATTGCACCAAAGCAGAGGTTTCTAACTGATTTGTGGGTGCAGAAGCTGCAGAAGATCGAGGGGCCCACCTGTGCCCTGTTACAAGACCCCACATTAGAAACCATTGCAATAAATCATAAAAGGAGGCTACATCAGACAAAAATGGAAGGATCAGAAGATATTGATAAGGATTAAGAGGATAATGATATTGATAAGGATGAAAAGATAATGGCAGAAGTTGGCAACAAAAAAAGAGAAGAAATGAAACATTTTTCAAACTGTAAATGAATATTCTGGCCTTCAGGAGAGAGGATGATCAAACTGAGGAAAAGGATGAAGATAGACAATTGTCTACCCAGTAATCAAAAGCAGATCCTTGTAACTGAATCCCTCCCAATGATCTTGTTCCAGGTAAGATCCAAAACGGGAAGGGATACATTTCAGGATCTGGTTTCATGGCTCACAAGATTGTAGAAGTCTTATAAAACCAGCTAATCTTGTACGATCTGTATCACCTATAGTCAAAATATGATTATACTGTCTCCCAAGATGGAAGAACCTGAACACTCTTTTTTACTAGCTTATACATTTTAAAAAATCCCTCTTTAGAATCACACAAAGCTACTTTTGGGTATAATTCCTTCTCCCCAAATGTTGATCTTATTATATTGTTGTCACTGTTGGAAATTCATTCTAAGGCTGATACGTAACTGTAAAAAATGGTGGTTCTATATTTCTAATCTGTCAATAACTTCAAGTTCATATCAATTCATCTTATTAGTAAAAGGATTATTTTGATTTTACCAGTGCTCAAACTCAGCATGGAATCAGAAAGTGAAGCTGTGTTGTTGGGTTGTTGTTGGGGTTTTTTGGGGGGGAGCGGGTGGTAATAGTTCCTTTTTTTTTTTGCTCATGCATTGCCAGCAGTATTTCTGAAATTAGAATTTAGTTTCATTTATTTATTCTTTATTTCAATGTATTAAAAGGTTTAAAATAAAACTCATAGAACTTCAGTTCATTGTGAACCGAAAAATAATCTAGTTTTTGCTCTCCGTATGGGCTCTGAAATGCTAAGAGCAGTAAAAACAAGTGTCATTTTTAAATAGTCACTTTTCACATTAGTGAACTTTAAAATACAATTCTAAGAAAATTACAAAAGACCAGAGAAAGAGACTCCAAATAAAAGAGTAGGTCTTCAAGAGGTATCCCATCAAAATTTGTCAAAAATGTAGGATTATCCTTGAATGCAATGAAATGAATACAGGGAAAACTTCAATGGAGTATGAGGGAAAAAGCAACATCCTATCAGTGAGATCTGTCAGATAGTAGAATAGTCTCTAAGGAACAAAGGTGAAAATCCCATTACGATTAAACTAGGAAATCCCTAATAAAATTGAAACTAATTGGACAGAGCACTAGCAACCACGTAGTACAGAACAGTCCTGATAAGGCAGGAGGGGAATACAGAGCTCCCAGAAGGACTTTTCAACAACTAATATTAATGATACCAGATGGTTCTAAAAGCAGATTATTTTTAAGAAATGCTATTGAGGGACAAAGCCCTGATCCTTCATGGATTCTGTGCAGATAGACACCTACACCTGTATGAAGCCACAGTGAATTTCTCTTTGAAGAGCCCAAGTTTACTATTAATACTACATAAGCAAAAGCTGTGGGTGTAAATGCCAGATTTACAATCCTGCTGTGCTTTTTATGCATTTGTTTTCAAAAAGAAATGTTTATGCTAATATAGTGAAATGCTTGAATCAGCCCAGCATGTGGTATTTGTATATTTTCCTCCATTTCCAAGAAACATAGAAATACGGTATTTCGTAGGCCCTAATTTCAGCATTATGCAGCAGAAATTACAAGAAAATATAAAACAATTTGGTTTTTACCATTATTAGATATGGCATTCAATGAATCAGCTGTTAACAGTTACATTTAATGTTGTGTTTCTCTGGTTGTAATAAAAGGAAAACAATTCACTGATATGTCAGATATGGAAATTTAAATCTCAACATTGTATACAATCTGTCTTATGCACACATATATCAATATTAGTATTCCATGTTGGACCTTCACTTTATTCATTCTGAATTTCTTTGTATAATAAAATTTTGATGTATTTTGATGTATTGGTATTATTGTACCAGGAAACTTAGATAATAACAAAAACAATATGAAAAAAATAGTACTTTGTTCTATGTAGGCAAAGAGCTATTAGGTTATTGGCCCCTATGACTGGCTTCCAGTACCTTGGCCTGCTCTGGTTCCCTGAGTATGACCTCTGCCATCTTGCCCAACACATTGAACAGGGGACCTCCAGAGCTAAAAGTGTGTGAACTGCTACGGCTTGAGGTAGAGTCATGGCTCCCTAACGAGGGTTGCAGCAGATTCATATCCTCTGTCAACTGGGCATAGTGCAGGAACTGTAACACACACTCACCAGTAGGTTATACAGGCATAGGTCTTGTCTCCTCTGCCATCCAGTAATGGTCCCATACTGAAAATTGGCAAGGGAAGGAATAGGATAACATCAACAGGATCATTTTTAAAAGCTCTGTGAGGACGTGGGATAAAATCCTCTCTCTGTGTCCTTCACCGTGGTTAAATCCTTTAGCTGCTCCTTTTTTACCTATGAATCGACAAATTCATAATGTCACCACCTTCCACAATGTTGGAAAGGAGAAGAAACAGGTATGGCCCTATGTTGTTTGCTGGTCAGAGCATAAAATATTTTCAGCACCCCATGAGTGGATCAAGATGGGAAGAATATGATGAGCTAGTCAGCAGAGAAAAAAAACCTATGGCTGATCAACTGAGCGGCAAGGGTATATGCCCCACCTCAATAACAGGCCCAGAGGAAGCAGCAATTTCCAGCAGTTTCCTCTTCTAACCAACCTAAGGCATAGATCACCTGGATACTAACCCTCTTGCTCAGTAAAGAGGAGGGTCTGATCTGACTTTTGAGAGATAAATAGCATTCAGTGTTAGTCAGTGTTATCCTTTCTCATGATTTTATCAGAAGTCTCATGATACTTGATTTTTTTTTAGATCCTCATCTCTTGTAGAGATGTGATTATGTGTTAGCTTTGTGAGTGTGAGAGAGATTATATTTTTATTGACATTCATAAAGAGTTGACAATGAAAATTACAGAAAGGTAAATGACTTACAGTTTGTATATATTTCAAATATCTCATGCTTCACAGGATTGTCAATAGAATTTAAGGGAAGAGTAAATTTCTAGGTTTTGTGGTGCACAAAATAGCTTGAAAATATGAATCCATAAAGGCTCAAAAAGCAGAAGGCAAATAAAAAGAACTCAACTTTTATTGTTTTTAAATTCAAATCATTTCTCTCCTAAACACATTGCTTTGGGTGGCCAGAATCAAGATTTTGAAAGCTGAGATGGGCAGTATTCAGTAAGCATAAATAATAATAAAGTTATAAGTTGAGCTATTTGAACATTTTCTAATAGAACGTTTTTATTCAGAAAATTGCATTTTGTCAAAATCTCAATTTTGGAAGGAACATGCCAATTTTCAATGTCAATAATATCTAAAATTTCATTTAGAAACAAATCAAAATAAAATATTTTTGATAATATTTGTAATGTCAAAACAGCATCTTTGGAGTGGAGTGTTTGGATTTTTCATTCAGAAATGACTTCTCACTGCAAAATTTATTTTATATGATAAAAATATTTACATTTTTAAGTCAAAATTAAAATGAAACATTTTTATTTTAAACAAAACATTTTAATGGACCCCAAATGATTTTTATTAAAAAAATATTGTTTCATTGGAAATTTCCATATTGGAAATTTGGAACTAATTTATTTTTAAAATGTCAGAATTTTTCATGGAATTGAAATTCCGGTTCCTAATAAGCTCTAGTTATCAGTAAAGCTAAGATTTTCTCCTGGATATTTTTAGTAAAAGTCACGGACAGGTCATGGGCAAAAAAGAAAAAAAATCATGGAAGCTGTGAGCCGTCTGTGACTTTCACTAAAAATATTCATGGCAAAATGGGGATCTTCAGTTCCCCACACCACCTGAAGCAGGACAGCTACACAGGGGCTAGGAGCTGCCTGCAGCAACTGGGAGCTGGTGGGGTACCTCTTCTACCTGTAGCTCCAGGGATCCCCCTGCTGCCCATGGAGGCTGGGAACTGTGGAGCCGTCTGTGGTGGCTTGGAGCTCTGGGGGCTGCTAGAGGCAGAGGGGGTACCCCACATCTCCCTGCTTCCACAGGCAGCTGGGGATCCTGCAGCTCCTGACCACCGCAGGTTATAGGCACAGAGGTCACTGGATGTCACAGATTCCGGGCCCCTTTTTGACATCCCAGTGTACAATCCATCTGCTCATCTGAGTGGCATGGGATACTGCTGGAAAACTTGTATGAAGGAGATTATAATGGTCTCATTGAAATACAAGGCATATTTAAGAAAGAAATATTGTCCTAATATCAGGAACAAGACAAAAATGTGGGTGGGAAAATATTGTTCATTTTATGGTTTCATCATTTTTCCACAAGTTTTACTATATTCTGCAAATTGTAACCTGTTATTAAAAATAATCCACCCTAAGGAAGAAACATATCAACATTTTGAAAAGTGCTATTGCCCTGTTAACTTCACGTGCCAGTAAACTCTGTAGCCAAACAATCAAAGTAGTAAATAGGAATTTGCCCCTCCTAATCCATATCACTCCAAAAAAGGAACTTCAAAGCTACTTTGGATCATTGCTAAGAGAACACTAGAACAACTACTTGTCACCTAACATCAATGAAAAACAAGAGTGTTGTTTTGCACACAAGTGAGAAAGACAGAGAAAAATGAGGAAGAATATATTCTTGCAAACTTAGTTTATCAATTAAATCAAGAAAATAGGCTGTCACAGAGATAACACAAGGTTCATTTGTGGCACCTTTGAGACTAACTAATATATTTGATCATAAGCTTTTGTGGGCTACAGCCCACTTCATCGGGCTGTAGCCCACGAAAGCTTATTATCAAATAAATTTGTTAGTCTCTAAGGTGCCACAAGTACTCCTGTTCTTTCTGCGGATACAGGCTAACACAGCTGCTACTCTGAAACAAGGGGCATTGTTTCTTAAAGATCAACTCTGACATCACTAGCAGAGGGAAATGGAGACATAGTGAACATATTGACCATGTTGTTACTAGGAAAAGATTCAGAAATACAAGAGGAATTGAAAATTAGTTGACATCATTCTAAGAAAGAAAATTGTTATCCTTCTTTACTGAACTAGTGATGATAGTACCAATGACTTTGTTAATGCAGAAACTTAATTTAATAATGGCAGGGGGACAATAAAAAAATCTATAAAGGTAAATGAAGTAGTAGAGAAAGAGACAGCTGCTGTTCCTGACAGCTGCTTTTGAACAAACTAAAATCGCAGAGCATTCAAAAATTGAGATGTATCACTTAAAAGTAACAGGGGAGATTGTGATCTATGGAGCTTTAAAAAAATGTTGATTGTGTGTGGTGACTGCACCCCTAAGGTTTAGAACCTTCTTTGTGACTGAATTAAAAAGACTTAGCACCTGATGCAGCTAGATTTGGAAGTTGGAGAGTGAACATAGGAATGGGACAGGAAGACTGGATGCAGCTTGTAATAAAAAAGGCTTTCTCATGGTGCTACCATAATGCATTTTTGCAGTTACTTTATTTTTCTTGTTGTTCTAATCCAAATAAAGTCACTGCACTTCGTTAAAAAGGCATATTCAGCTTAAAGGATTTTGGGAGATATAACAGTCTTCCCTCCACATGGCCCTATAGGGAATAGGGAGTGGCAACTTCCACACTGCCACATCTTGAGGCAACGAACTGAATGATCAGTTCTCAACTCTCTTTAGAAGTGAAGCACAGAATAGGCCCCATTATCCTCTCATACTGGTGTAAATTAGAAGTAGCTATATTAGATCCAATGGAACTACACTGGTGGAAATCTTAGGAGTATTAGTTCCAACATTTGAGTGCTGATTCAATGCAGTTAACTTGCTTTGGTTAGCATATGGTAGATGGTCAAAGTAGGGAAATAGTCCTCTGGGGGGGTGTTATGCCAGTTGAGCCATTTCCATAGCTGTATAATTAAGGAAGTGAAAATGGGATGGAAAATGTCTGTGGTCTGGCTCTGAACATGATTTATATTTGCCAATGAACAGTTGATGTAAATTTTGACTCTAATAGATTAATTGGGGTAAGATTTTGAAAAGGTACATATGAATGAAATGAGTTGGATCTTCATAAGATTTTGGTAAGCTTACTTTGCTTTCCAGTAAATATGAACCATGGTTGTTTGCCCCTGATAGCGTTGCAGGTACTAGCATCTATTCTAAAATAGAACACATTGAACCTTCCATTTTTAAGTCAGTTACTTTAGACCAGGAGACAAAGTGTATATATTTCTAAATCTTAACTGTCTATACATCTCTAGTAATATAGATAATATAATGTGGTAACATTAATTCACTGTTTACTTCTTAGAATAAGATTATTCATGCTAACATCATTTAATATCGATGTGGGTATTGTATTTTCACAGTGGTTAGATGACAATTACTGTAGTTTGAAAAACTTGGGTTGATTATATTGGATTGATCTCACTATTGGACTTCTGAAGAGCTGTTTTTATTTCTCAGTCTCTAAAATTTCTTCACAAGTAAGATGGTATTCTACATTTTTTCTTTATTAATCTACTCTCATTTCTCTATTTTAAATTACATTAAAATATGCACAACCTTTTGTCATTAAAGCTTCAGTGTAATAATTATCAGTTGTGCTCATTGAATAACTAATTATTTAGAAATAATGTTAAAAGATATTTAAATGTAAATATATATAATCTGGAGGGGTTATCTGAATCCCTGCTAAACTTTACTATACAATTCTGCGATCATTCAGCTCGAATTAATTGTGCTACATAGCCTGTTGTTAATTTATATGTGAGAAATACAATGTATTAGTGTAAAGTTTTCACTTTACATTAGTGAAGGAATATTTATTAAAGATATGTTCTGTGAAGTCTTCATACTGTCATTTGACATGAATATAAAGGTGTTATTAAAAACTATTTTCTTTCATACACATGTTCTATAATGTCAAAACACTATGTAATAAAGGTCAGTGTTTATATTAATATCAGTTAATGGTAGACAAATCTGTATTCAAGCACACTGTGAAAAAGAATTCTGGTACCTTTGGATGTTGGAAAAGTCTTTTAGGCTGCAGGATGGAACAGTAATTTTGTTAGCTTTTTAGGCACAATCATAATTCTTTCATCCTTTCTGGTGGTTCTGTATCACTGCCAAAAGCTGTTCATTAAACCATTGAAAATAATGATTCTTGACCAGTGAATGTCACTCTCAGCTATAGTTCATTCTAGAGGCAGTATTTCCAGTAAATATATTGTGTGCCACAGCACATCAGAGTAGCCATGGATAACGCATGTAGAGGGAAATTCGTATGGGGGGATATTTACTACTGTTAGTTAAATATAGCTAAGAGTAAAGCTACCTTTTGCAGTTACAGTTCTTTAAGAAATTATTAATATAAGCACTCTACAGCTACTGTATGTTCACTTGAGAGGATCTTAACCCCCTTCAGTATGCTTACTTTAACAACATTTTTAATACCAGAGGTCACATCCTTTTTCTTCATTAAAATGTATCAATGAAACTATCCAATTTATTATTATAACATAATATTTGGGCCCCACCCAGAGTGGGAAAAGGTGTCATTCAAGATGTTGAAAGTTTTATAAAATTGAGTAACATCAATATAAATGGTTTCAGCCGTGTTAGTCTGTATTCGTAAAAACAAAAAGAGTACTTGTGGCACCTTAGATACTAACAAATTTATTTATATATTTATATATAATGTGACAGTCAATATAAATGTGACAGTTATTATTAAACCAGAGTAAAGATGACAAGAAGGAAGGCAGACATGGAAACATGGAAGATCATGAATTAAGCTTTGCTTGATGCTAGAGAGGAGCAATGTTAGCACAAAAGGAGGATCCAAAACTGGAAATGGAGAATAAAAGGTTAGATTACTAGGAAACAATCATGTGATGGATTGCTATGCAGGCTGTGGAGGAGGATGGAGCCATCAACATTGTCAAACAGTGGAAAGAGGTCAAAGAGTCCTCATTAGCAGAAAGTGAGACGTCTTTAACCACACTGGGGAAGTTTCCATGGTAGCCACAGCAAATTCTAAACAGAACTGGGTCATGAACACCCCTTTGAGAAGAAATTGGACACATTAGAGGTAGTTCCTCTTCAATGAGAAAGGAAAAGATATAATGACTGCACGACACCTGAAGGAGGGAACACATTGTCTGGGCTTACCAGAGGAAGGTAACAGTGCTTTATTGGGGAGGGGGTGAGGTCAGAAACTGCTGCAAAAAATGCATAGGGGTCAGCTGGTGACTGACTCATCCCCTGGGAATGTAAGGGTGGAAGGTTTTAAAAGGTGTACACCCTGGAATTAGAAACCCTTTCTCCAGGAAGCAAGCAAGGCAGCATCCACCCTTGTTCCCCTACAGTTGCAAATATCAGGTAGTGTTAGGACTTGTTGTGAGCATTGCACTAGTCTCTCCTTTTTAAGGGGTCTGGGAAGGAATTATGGAAAGGAGGAAAGGGGATTATGCTGTATGTCACAACTATTTTGTATGCGTGGTGTGGATGTCCAGTGAAAGTACTCCAAAGGGAAGGCATCCAGTGACCAAATAAATTGCCTGGTAAAGGACATAAAAGGATATGCTGGTTAAAGGAATGGAATGGAGTGTGTGAGTGGGGGGGAAAGGGCTCCTATGATTGGTATGGCAGCGAACTCCCCTTACTTATAGCCCACCTTAACGCTTGTATGCGGGGTGGGGGGAAAGGATGGGGAGATGGTAAGGTCCAAATCATGGATTGGCTGGGGGATCCTAGGTGGAAAATTAAGCAGGGCTAGTGGAAGCCCCACACAGTTATTTGAATGAACATATTTGAATGAAGTGCCTGCACTGTACATTTTTATCAGACAGGTAATCCAAGACATTAATGATAAATTGCAGCCTGATTAAATCCATATTATGTGTCTCCTGTCCTTTCAATATAGCTGAACAGTGTTTTAATGTCAAAAAAAGAGCTTTTAAGTACATGATAAACCATAGCTGATTTTACAGAACTGGGGAAGTGCCAGAGAATCAGCTTTGTAGAGAATGGTGACTTTGTGTTTAGGAAGTAAAAGTGGGCAGCCAGGACCAAACAATGAGAGTGTAGGATATCAAGAGAAGAGGTAATTATCTTATTTTGGGGGATTTTAAGAATTTCACAGCAGGGCAAGGAAAGTGAAGAAGAAAGTGGATGCACATTGTGAAGAAAAAGTCATTCTAAATTAAAGTAATCCTAAATTGAAGCACACATCTTGTCCTGGACTGTAAGGACACTATATGCTAAGTCAATGGTGATGGGAATTGTACATGGAATTGCATGGAAGAGGAAGTGAGGATCACCAGTACTTGGAAAAGAAGAAAGAGTATAAACTGGGTTTTGCAGCCTAGAGGGAATCCCGGTGATTATTCTGATAACATTTGCCATAGTGGACATGTGATGGCAGTACTTTCATGACATCAAATTACTCCAGGTCACTGGAAATGTGGGCATTAATGGGTATTGTCAATTTATGAGTCAATATGGATAGTTAAAAATAGCTAATTTGAATTTCAGCCTATAATTACCACACTGTTCTAAAATATTAATGTATGGCAAATTTAATATTTACTTTGAAAAGGGCTTCAAAAGTTCAAAGCCAAGATGTTAAAAACATGCCCTAGGTGTCACATTCAAGTAGGTTCATTATGCCCTTAATAAAAAGCAGTAGCATATAGGAAATGCAGGATTATTAGTAAAATATCATGGGAATGCTTTCAAATATTGTAAGAACATAATTACTTCTCCTCACTCCATATAATCATAGAAGATGAGCGTTGGAAGAGACTCCAGAAGGTCATTGAGTCCAATCTCCTGCTCAAAGCAGGACCAACCCCAATTAAATCATTCCAGCCAGGGCTTTATCAAGCCAGGCCTGAAAACCTTCTAAGGATGGAGATTCCACCACCTCCCTAGGTAACTCATTCCAGTGCTTCACCACCCTCCTAGTGAAATAGTTTTTCCTAATATCCAATCTAGGCCTCCCCCACTGCAAATTGAGACCATTGCTCCTTGTTCGGTCATCTGCCACCACTGAGAACAACCTAGCTCCATCCTCTTTGAAGTATGCATTCTGTATTTACTTACTAATGTCAGTCATGATATAAAGCTTTCTGTGTAATTAGCATTATTATTGGTTAGATGAAGAAATTACAATAAAATGGATGAAAAGATCTGCTGAACTACTGAAGCCATGGATAAAAGACAGCAGGCAGCAACAATTTAATAAGCAATATAACAAAAAAGAACTAACCTGTATAAATACTACGCAACAGGGCCGCACTTTCTGGACCAGCTGTAAACCAGCCCACTAGCAGCAATTTTACAGATGTGTTTGTGTTAAATCATGATTAACATTAGAGAGAGCAGTTTAACTTCGTAAGCACGCATATGGTATTATGCTGTTAGCTGTTATTGTTTTAATGAATTATGTTGTTTTACTTTATAGATAAAGAGGACATTGGTATGGTCCTAATATACTACTTTTATACCCATTTTACACTATAAACCACAACAGATAACTAAACCAGCATACATATAACATAAAATTTAAATTAAAAGATTTTTAGATGGCTGATAACACACAGGAGTGAATTCTCAACACACATTTCTATTATATTCTGTAAACAATGTTGATGGTTACTGTTATTCTTACGTATTCATCAGTTATATCTCAAGCCACTAAACTGGCAGAAGTTTGTTGTTGTCACACTGTCATTCAACTGAACTAATAATTTATTTTGCTAAAAAGCATTCATCAAAAATATGTTATTGAGAAAACAATGCTGAGTGCAACATTTCATATACATATTCTAGAAAATGTATGTAGTGTATTTGTGTTGGTGGGGGGTTTTTTAAAACACAAAAATTGCATGAGATATAAGGAAAATCACTCTCCAATCCATAAAATGATGAACATGTGAGCTTCTGCATTTGCTTTATACATTGCCTAATAAAAAACAATGTTTTAACAAATTTATTTTGCACATTGGAGACGGGCAGTACTAGAACGATGCTAGAGATTACAATTGGTACATAGATATTTTTTGTCCTATCCACTTCTTTTCTTAAGGATTTGTTTCAATGAGAAAGAATCCACTAACATGAGAAATAAAACCCACATGGATATACTTTGTTATTTCAGATTTCTCAATACAGAAATGACGATTGGCAAATCTATAAGCAAACCCAATGATCAAATGAATGCTGATCATGTGGCCAATAGTATTTCAGATCTGATTTAAACAGTAATAATACATTAGAGCAATAACTAGGTCATGGCAGTCAGTCCTTTAGATCGACCTTGCTTTCACTATGGGCACTTACAGCACATCCTCTCACATTCAGCAAACTCTCTCATAAGTTGCTTATGTGGACCCCATTAATGTACCATTTGAGCACCTCATGATCTTCAGTGCATGGTAGGAAAGAATTATTATCCCTATTACGCAGATGGGAAACTCAGGAACAGAGAGGCGAAGTGACTTGCCCAAGACAATACAGGAAATCTATGGTGAATAAGAGACTTGAACTCAGGATCCCCAGCTCCTAGGCCAGGGTCCTACCCATTGGGCCTCCTTCTTCTAAGATCTGAAGGCAACTGTTTTCATGCCAATTCATTTAATTATTTAAATTTGTGTGCTCACCCTATAACCAATAAAGATTGATTTTCTTGTAACCATTGATCCTTTATTCAAAAATACGGAGATTTTCAGCCTGCTAGTTCCAATGCTTGTGATATTTAAAGGTAAAATTAAAAAATAGAATAAAATGTCACCAATCCTTATGGCATTATACAACTGAGACAGGAGAGATGTTGAATGATTTGTTGCAAATAATTTAGTCAATCAATCAATGTATCCTTGTTTGTCATTCTTGACTGAATCCTGACTACTGCAAATGTATTTGTTATTTCTAAGTATTCATGGAGGATTAAATTTAGCATCATGCAAAAGGCTGACATAGGGCCTAAGCAATAATTCCATGACCACAGCACTCTTATATAGTGCTTTTCAACAATAAATCTCAAAATGGGTTACAAAGTATCACTATCCTATTATATAAACAGGGAAACTGAGGTATAGGGAGGTGAAATGGTCACCATGCTGGCTAGAAGCAGAGTCAGGAGTGGAACCCAGAACTCTTGAGTGCCACTCCACTACTCTACCTACTAGGCTTGTGTATATGGTGGTGAAGTTCACAACCAATAGTTTGGATGAACAATTTTCAGCCTGTAGATAATCACAATCCGGTTACTTTGACTATTGTTTATTTATGTCACATAATTTGTTTTAAAAGTTGCTTTTCATTTTTCATAACATATGAACAAGCACCTAAGTCTCCTGGCTTTGTTTCTCGTTCCTGATTGGATGACAAACTTGTTTAACCCAGAGAAATGAAGATTAGCCACAAATGAATAACAGAAGTGCTCTGATTCATTTACATATGCCTTTGGTTTTTCTCTGAATACGTCTCTGAATGAGCAATAGCCATTCCCCAAATGTTTGAATAAAATCCTTTTTGTTCAAATGTTCATTGGGGAGGGGGAAAGGAGGCATGAACATGGATGAACTGAGCAGCCATTCAGAATTCAGATGAATATTCAGACACCGTTTTTCTAGTTTCTGACAAGCTCTAACAGACAAGTTATATTGGTATTAGAGGAATGTATATTTCTTCCTGTTTCAAAGTTGGTCAGTGCTATATTGGCAGCACTTTATGTAGGATCAGTTCGCTTTCTTTAAAACTAGGGTGACCAGACAGAAAGTGTGAAAAATCAGGACGGGGTGGGAGGTAATAGGAGCCTATATAAGAAAAAGCCCCAAATATCGGGACCATCCCTATAAAATAGGGACATCTGGTCACCCTATTTATAACAGTGCTGGTTAACTGCAGATCTAAATTATAGTGAAAAACCCAACATTAATGGAATGATAACATTGCAAAGTCGAGCATTTTAAAATTAGGAAGTGCCATAAATAAGGTTGCTTGTGTAATCCTAATTTGGTGCTGTTGTGTTTATGCATTAAGATACAATCTTTAACTACATGACCGCATGCTATTTTTGCCATAGGACCCTAACTTCATTCAGTGCCGTAGGATGGATGGTACTCACTGAATGGATAGCTGTTCAATATTTTGTTTTAGTCTCACCATACAATGTGTGACCCATTGTATTATTTACTGAATATCCTTCAGACACTCCTCTGAATATAGAGTTATTAAGGTCCTCTCCATAGCTCTCATCACTATATGAGATAGATCTGGCACATCCAGCTGATACTGTTATTCAAACATTTCTCCAGAGTAGAGAGACCAAACCTTCAGGGTCCATAGAAAAAAATAACATTTTGCATCAACAGAATACTAGTTACACTCTACCTTATGTTTAGAAATGACTTGCCATGAGGCTTCACATATACATTGGAGCTAAAACAGACTATTGAGGGAGTCTGTGTGCTGCAGGCAGATCATTATTGTATATTTTATCAGTCATTCAGGGGAAATGAAGACCAGAAGGCTTGTCCTTCAGCTCCAATACATGTTTCAAACACTTGAGCTGCAGGATAACTCCCCCAGCTGCTTGCAGTAGCAAGTTCCTTGTTCTTTATACGAGCCATTTATTAGAGAATATCATTATTCAAAACATACTATCTTACTCTGTCGTTACCCTCACTTCTTAAAAATGTACACGTTATTTCCAGTCTGAATTTATCTATTTTTAACTTCCAGCCACGGGAACATGTTATACGTTTATCTGCTAGATTGAAGGGCTCATCATTAAATATTTATTCTCCATATAGGTATTTATAGACTGTAACTGAGTCACAAATTAATCTTTCTGTGTTAAGCTAAATAAATTGACCTCCTAGAGTCTATCACTATTAAAGCATGTTTTCTAATTCTTTAATCATTCTCGTGTCTCTTCTCTGAACCGTTTCCAATTTCTCAACATCCTTATTGAATTGTGGACATGAGGACTGGAAACAGAATTCCACCATCAGTTGCATAAATACCAAATAAAGAGGCAAAATAATCTCTCTAACTTCTACCAAGATTCATCCCAGGACAACAGTAGTCCTTTTGGCCACAGTGTTGCACTGTGAGGTCATTGTCAGCTGATTATATTCCATGAACTACAATTCTTTTTCAGAGTCACGGTGTCCCAAAATAGAATTCCCCATTGTGCAAGTATGATCTACATTCTTTGTTCCTAGATATATACATTTAAATTTAGCTATATAAATACAATGTTAAAACAAACACCATAAAGTAGTCTAAGTATATTACATCATCACTACTACCTTTATCACCAAACTTAAAAAAAAATCAAGTTGGTTTAACAGGATCTATTTTCTAGTGTGATTGAAATGGTTATTACAAGCTCTGTCTCTAGCAATTGCAGAGATTTTCTTACATTAACATGAAATCAGAGCTCATAAGAAAATTGTCTGGGATTTCACAATGACGAAGTATTTTTTTCCTTGCCACTGTCCTCATGCTGAGAAAATGCTAAATATTTCAAAACATTATAATAGCTAGCAAATTGTAGAGAAATTATATGAAGAAACAGTGGATTTTTCATGCATTTTCTTTCTCACTTAGGCATTACAAAATAGATATTTATTCTGAAATGTGTCTTGCCACATTATTCAACCAAATCCACATATTGAACATGGTGGGGAGTGGGGGCTTTGTCTTGCTTTTTGCAGCAATGAATGAAAAAAAGAGTTCTGTGATGTCAAACATTTCCTTGCGATTTTCTATTTGGGGCCTGGGCTAGCCACACAAGTACATACCCAGGCAAGTTCCAGACAAGCTTGTACAGCCTGAGCTGCTGCTGCTTCATTGATATTGTTATTCGATCTAGCTAAATTCCAGCTACTTGGAGTATGTCTGCATATGCCGCAGTCACACCTCCGATTGCACTATAACTATACCATAAGACTGGCCATCATTATATATCTCCACCCTCAGTTTATTCTGCAAATTGAGCTTCTTGGTTGTCCTGTCTCTTCCCTCCCGTCCTTTGTTCTTTACACACATTCAGAGGGTGGTGGCTGGATGAGCTAGGTTTGTTTGGGAGGCTGGGGTGGGTAACCTGGATGGTAACCTCCTTGCCCTCCTAACCAATAGTAGACCACTTTCATGTCAGGCATGACTAAGCTTTCTTCTCTGACTCTTATTGGCTGGGAAGTAGCTGTCCCCTGCCTTATGCTAAGTTGAAAGAGGAGCAAAGAGCCATGTAGGCTGACCTCTTGCTGCGGAGAGATTTTGCATTCTACCCACCCAGATCCGTAGGAGCAGGGCATAGGACAAGCACTTAGTCCTTATCCTTGGGAGATCATATTGGCATTTAGTGTATGATGCTGTTATTGTTGCTACAGTAACTTATCATTTTCTTCTCTGTTCATGTCATGCCAGAATTCATTTCAGACACATGTTCAACTATATTATGCCACAACTTTTGAGGTGACTTTGTCTTCACAGGGGATATATTTATTTGGCTCTTCGGGTGGGAAGATAGGTGGAAAAAAACATCTCCCCAGAAACGTGAGATTCAGTGTGCAGCTTACAGAGAGACTCATTGACAGAAATCACCCCTAGTTTCTCTTATTGGCAACTTGAACACTCACTGTGTGAAACGGCATGGATTGGTTCAAGCTGCACGCACAAGGCTGCATGAGCCAGAGCGTATCTCTGGTCTATCAACCCTTGGGAGAGGGGATGTGGTCAGGCTCTCTGGCTACAGCCATAATTTGCTGAAAAGCCTATATTAATTCATCTCCTTTATACCTTGTTAGTTTATTTAATAAAGTCATTCCATAAATTAACTCTACCTTGTGAGGTTCTTTCTGGGGAATAACCTGGGCAATAGGTGAAATTGTTTATTTAGAGAACTGGTACTTTACTGTTTCTCTTACACATTTACTTCTTTAAGTCTTTTAAACAGGATTATATTGAGATTGAATTAACTTTTTAAAAGTACCTGGTAATCGCTATATAGTTCATAAGTGCTTTGGGATCCTTCAGGATAAAAATCACTATATTTAAATGTAAAAATATTAAGGAGAAGGGAAAGGAAAGCTAACAACCACTCATAAATGGTGCAATCTTGTGAGTGGCTGAGCCCCTCTTCTGAGGGCACTCTACACCTCCCAGACAGCATTCCCCATAATGCAGGATTCAGCCCTTAATTATCTAAAAATTCTAAGGGTCTCTCATCTTCATACCCTAGTGAGCCTAAACCCCAAAACAAATTTCACACTAAAAGATGTCAAGTTGCTTTTAATTAACAGTACTTCAGAACTCTGACTATAGAGACAATTTATTCTTATGCCTCAAGTGTATCTCACTTCATAACTAATTAAAGATAGATCTGGAATCATGTTGCTTGTATCTCTTTGTAAATGCATACATCTGCAGCTATCAACAGGGTGGACTGCTGAGGATTGTCCTAGTGTCCATCCCCTTGCACCAGGGCACCAGAAGGAGACAGATTCAGACTAGCCACCATCATCTGACTAGGGATATATCTACAATGCAAGTGCTGCAGCACTATAGTATTGATACTTGCTACAGCCATGGAAAAGGTTTCTCTATCACTGTTGTAAAGCCACCCCCTCAAAAGACAGTATCTAGGTCAACAGGATAATTCCTCCATTGACTGGTAGTTGTGACTAACAGTGAGGGTTAGGTCAACCTAATTATGTTGCATTGGGAGTGATATTTTTCACTGTCCTGAGCAATGTAGATTAGCGTAAGTTTTAGGAGTAGATCAGGCTAGGACATGGATGAATCACCACCATCACTTGGCAACCTGCAGCCACCACAGTAGTTGTAGAACTCGGTGCCACTGGGCCATGTGGGAGATAGGAGAAGGGGAATACTGGAGAGGACATTTGACTGGGCAGCTGGAGAAGACCAGGAGGACTCCAGATAGAGTGCGGGTAGAAGGAGGAGTATTCAGGAAAGACCCTTGTATGTAGAAGTGTTGGAGTGAAAGGGAAGAGAATACTGGCATGATAACCTGAAAATAACTGGAAGCTGGAGACAGCCATGGATATATCAAAGGCTATAACAGAATGGAGTTTTCAGTGGAGGTTTCAGAGTAGCAGCCGTGTTAGTCTGTATTCGCAAAAAGAAAAGGAGTACTTGTGGCATCTTAGAGACTAACAAATTTATTTGAGCATAAGCTTTTGTGAGCTACAGCTCACTTCATCAGATGCATCCGATGAAAGACTCCATGACGTTCTCTCTTGACTCAACAGAAGCCTCCTTGGGGCCAGTTTATTTCTAAAACATAGCCCAAATAGTCCATAACAAAGGTTCCAAAACATAGCCCAGTTATCACACTGCATATGCTCTTTAAAACCCCACATCATCTAGTCCATCAGAATAGCATACACTACACACTCTTTATCAATCCTCTCCTGTCTTTGTACCAGAACAGCTACCCCAGCCATTCCAGCTGGAGTGCAATCTCATTCTTCCTAGCAGAAACCACCTACACCTCTGGCTTACTGTTCTGGGAGTTCATCCTTCCATAGGGAACATCCCTCACTCACCCTAGCTCTTAGTCTTCTCCACCCAGGAGACATAAGAGGGTAAACTTCTCCACTATTCTCCTGCCTTCAGCCCTCTGGCCCTTGACTCCAGCTTTACCACCTAAAAATCAGCTCCCTCTGGTTCTCTTTGGATTTCAGCCCTGGCTCGGTGATGCCAGCCAGGAAATGCCTCTTGCTGCTTTCCTGCCTTCAGTCTTCCCACAGGAACTATCTCCTCTGTCCTGGCTCTAGCAGCTCTCACCTGCCATCTCTCACTCCCAGTCAACTCTCATCTGAACTTTCCCTGACCAAACCCTGAGAAATAGAGACTGAGAAATAAAAACAGCTCTTCAGAAGTCACAATGGAGCTCTGGGATAGCTCCCGGAGGCCAATACCATCTAATTGCATCCACAGTACCCCAAATCTGACCCAGCAAAACCGATTTCAGCGCTAATCCCCTTGTCGGGGGTGGAGTAAGGAAATCGATTTTAAGAGCCCTTTAAGTCGAAAAAAAGGGCTTCGTCATGTGGACGGGTGCAGGGTTATATCAATTTAACGCTGCTAAATTCGACCTCAATGCCTAGTGTAGACCAGGGCTAAAATGTTAAGCTTTCAGCACTTTCACTTACAATATGATAATTAGAGGCATCTGAGCACTAAAGCTGGTACATTTGTCTTTCAGAGGATATCATGTTTTAATTAATATCCCACCCCCCACTGACTACTTTCTAACTAGCAATAAAATAAACATGAAGATGGGTAACAATGATAACCAGATGGACAACTGAAAACACACCTTTGCTCCCTCTTTCCTTGCTGCTATTTACTTGTTAGGCCAAACCACATGTGCTTCCCTGCCTTTGTTCCTTTCCCACCATATAAAAACGTCAGGACATCTGCTTTGATGTTTCCAAACAGGGTCTTCAAGCCTCTTTAAAATCTCTCTATATAGTTTTATAAAGCCTTTAAAACTTGAAATGTTTTAAAGGCTTTCTAAAATATAAAAGGCTTTTAAAATTTTATATTCACAGGGCTTACCATCTCACATCTCTTTTCAAGAATGTTATGAAAACCATGCCAAATGTCCCTTTGCTTAGCATCACCCTCCTGAAATTGCACACTTCCTGCATCAGCAGAAATAAGACTTTGTTTAATAAAGAACACCTTGAATGTTTTGCCACTGGGAAGTACACTTTGGTTGTCAAACATTTTGATTTTAAGAACATTAGCTGATAATGCTGTATGGATTGTTTTTATTTTTATGATAGCAATTACAGGCTTCTAGATGGCATTTTGCTTTCTTAAAGAATATTTATGGCTTTTAGAAAGATGTTAGTGGATGAAGCAATTGAGAAAATTCTGGGAAATGCTAAAAGATAGTAGCATTAACATGCTAACATAGAATGATTATGATGGAATTGCTGTCTTAATATAGCCACCTACTTGCATTTGAATTATACATTTAAGTGACTTTAGTTACAAAAAAACAATTAGGGACTATATTCAAAAAGATTCATGTCCCATTGGTAGGGTCGATTTTTAAGTGTCAAACGCTTAAAGTAACTTTCCTGTACAATCCTGTGCCTCTGTAAGACAGAGGAATTCAGATTATATTACTCATAAAATGCAAAATGTGGAAAAATTAAAAGATTGCTTTAAAAGTTACGCATATTCCTAAATTCAAAACTTACCACAATGCTTTTAAAAAAGGTTAAATGCCAGGCTAATAGGTATGTGTCTTATATAACGTGAACTGTTCTCATCCTGTAGGTTGCATTTTCCACAAAGGATCATGAATGGACACAAAGGAGTCACAATGACCCTGTAATGGGGTATATAAACTCCACACTAGTATGGAAAGAATTAAAAAGTTTCTTTGAGCTGGCATTCTCGACAACCCTCCCTCACGCACCCGTGAATCATGCCAGGACTACACACAGAGTTAAAAAGAGGGAATGCCACTCAGATGGGGAAACCCTGTTGAGCTTCTCCAGCCCTGGACAGAGCCCCTGCCATCCAGAATAAGGGTACAGAACCCTTGAGGCGAAAAGCAAAAAAGACTGAGGCTCACACTGGAACCCCGTTGAACTCTGAAGTGGCAGTGATATCCCAGGGCCCCTCTGAAGTAAGAGAGCCCAATATCCTGGAAGAAGCTCCTTACAGGATTTTCTTTTCCTGTCTTTTGCTTAACCGTTTGCTGGCTGTGAGCGGGTTTGTGGCTTCACTTGGGACCGCGAGAGGGGATGAGACAGTTGAGAGGCCTCTGCCAGAGGGTTAAGTGCTGGTCCACTAGAAAGATATCCCACTGCACTGTCTGGAGTGGGTGCAGGATGGAGTAATTGGATTCATGTGTATGCACTCCCCATGTGCCCTACCACAGACAGATTGGTTGACAATTGGTGGAGAATGCAGGCATATTGATCATCCCTGGTATAAGGGAAGGGACATTGCTTAAGAATGGATCTGGATTGATTATTAAAGTGGATTACGGAGAACTAGCAGCAACAGGCTGCTCAACATCAGCAGCAAATAGTGCAACATCAGCAATCATAGGAGGGGGGCATTTGCAAACACTAGTCAACAAGGTCCTAGTGTTGAGAGACATGATGAAGAAACATGTGCTCCTTTGGTCTGTTGGGATTCTGTTGGCAATTCATGCCAAGATTTGCCTCCACTGTAGACCCATTCATTGACCTCTTGAAGAATAGATTTCCTAGGGAGGTCCACTGGTCAGAGGCCTGTGATAAGGGCTTCAAAACTTTGCATGGAGTGTTTACGTCTAGAGCCTGCCTTTTTTAATCTGGACCTTTCAAAATAATTTATCCTGAAAACCGATGCCTCAGATAGAGGACTAAAGGCCGCCAATTCACAGTAGATGGAGGGAGAAGAACACTTGTTATTTTATATAGTCTGAAAGCTGTTTCCTGGATAAAAGATATGCTCTTTCATAGAGAACAAAGTGCTGGTGGTAAAATGGGCAATGCACTCCCTACAGTATTATTTATGAGGCAACTGCTATCCTTTAGTCACAGATCACACTCTGCTCAGGTGTCTACACACTATGAAAGACACTAACCAGCAGATAAAATACTGGGACCTGTCATTATAGTTTCCAGATGCTTCACTGGGCTGGGAAGAATAACTTTCTTTTCATGAGAAACAGTAGCACCCAATCCTGAAGACAATGTATTTGCCACTGAATCTCATGTTAGTATTGAAGGGGTTAATGAGCTACTTCGGGCGTAGCCTCACCACACCCTCATATGCTAGGATTGCAGGGGGATTTAAAAGGAAGGAACTCCACTCGGGAGAGAAGGAGGGTGCAGAATCCCTGAATTGAAGAGGAAAAAAAGACTTCCACTGGAACTCCAGTGATTCTGAAGCAGCAGTAATACTCCCTTGGCTCCTCTGAAGTAAGAGAGACCCATTTCCTGAAGAGAGCTGCTTACAGGTTTTTCTTTACCTTTCTTTTTTTTAATCCCGTTTGCTGACTGCAGCCTGTTTTCTGGTCTCACCTGGGACCCCGAGAGAAGATAAAATGGTTGAGAGGCCTTGGGCATATGGTTGAGCATCAGCCCAATAGAAAGACACCCCACAGTACCCACTTGAGTGTGGGGGCTATTGGACTCACATTCATCCACTCTCCTCATAGCCTAAAGGGAGCATTCTATCATGAACAGTTTAGTAACAGACCTCTTCCTCCTTTCTTTCTGGAGAAGTGGGAGAGTATAAATGAGTGCTGGCCATGGAAATGTTACAGGTAACACTTTCCTGAGAATAAGCTGTTTGAAAACTGTCTCCCCGCTGTATTTGACCTTGTGTCTAATCTGATGCAACCATGATGTAACTTCATCAGCTTCAATGGAGTTTACACTGAGATGAATTTGAACTAATGAGAAACGTTAGAGCATGATATGTCTTCTTGTTTCACAGTCACCCCCTCGGTGGTCAAGAGATGATACCATGGTATAAAACATGAAAAAGGCACATGAAGAAATTAGATAGAAAGTGCCTGAAGGAGAAAATCAAAAGCCATTATAGCAGTATGGAAGTTTCTCAAGAATACCCTGTTAGGGGCAATAAAGTTATGCATCAGGGTTACATTAAATTTTCACAAAGAACCAAAAATCAACCTGAAATCCAGGTGGATTCAAGAATTTGTGTATAAACAAACACCAGCCCAGATTCATGAATACACTCTCTCCTAAGGCAATTTAGCTTATCAAAGAGAAGAGTTAGAGGTGACTTGATCATGATCTATCAGGATTTACACAGGGAGAAAACATCAGATATTAGAGGGCTTTTTAATAAGGCACACAAAGGCATAACTAGATCAAATGCCTGGAAAATTCATTCTTAGTGGAAAAAAGATATATTCTCAACAGCGATGTAATTAATCATTAAACAGAAATTAATCATTAGAACAGTAATTAATCATTAGAACACATCACCAAGGACTGGGGTAAATTCTCCATCCCTTGGAGCCTTATTGTGATTACTGAATGTCTTTACCAAATATATGTTCTAGTTCAACTACAAGCTATTGAGTTGAAGAGTATTCTCATATATGGTAGGTAAGGATAATTCCATTGCCTGTATTATACAGGAGGTTAGATTCGATGATTGTAATGGTCCTTTCTGGCCTTGCAATGATGAATGATTTGCAAAAATGGACTAAGGTTCATTTTCCAAACATCCATCACATCTCTGCCCTCTCAATAGGTGTCCCCGTCCTCCTTCAAATCACCTTCCTACATCTGAACCCTGGGACTGTCGCTAACCTGATTCAGCTGTTTCCCCCCCATTTTCTAGAAGTGCCAACTGGCCATTCACCATCAACTTCTGTGGTCTCCCCTAATTCTCACAAGAACAGAAATAGGATGCACTGCCCCAACACGGAACAGCAGGAGTAGGGAGAACATTTCCAATCCCACCACCATCTGCCTACTATCCTTTAAGCACAAGAGCTCAGAAATGGACCAGAGTCACTAAGATTGGATAGCCTGTAATTCCTAGCATCTAATTGGTAATGAACCTATGGGGAATTATAGGTCACATATGCCCTCATGCTCTGTGACACTTTCTTGGGGTGTCCAGGACTTGCTGTGCAACCCTCCTGCCTCTAGTGAAAGTGCGTCTTTCTTACGGTAGTTTGATGTCAGCTCCCTGACACTGCCAGCGCTTCAGCCACCCAAGCACTCTCCTTTGGGAATCTGCCAGCCCCCACTTTGCCTTGCAGGTAAACACTTGGTAGGTCCCCAGTCCCTGAACACCTCAGAAGCATCCTCCTGTTGTGTCCAGCCCCTGTCAGTACAATAATTACCAGGTTTGCTACTCACAAAGGAATAACAACACACATCAGCTTGATTGATTCAACTGAGTATCAGCTCTAATATAACAACACAGCACTGTAATCTATGTATGGTGAAAACAAATGTAAATTGTGTTAATGAAAGTAAAGATTTTAAGAGAAAGTGAACAAGGGTAATGAGAACAACAGGTTACAAATAAAGCAAAAGCATAATATGTTACTAGACTAAAATGTAACTTTCACAGGCTATAATCCTTTCATCAAAAGTCTCGCATCTAAGCTTTTTCTGCAGAGCTTGCTAGTTTTCAGTCAAACCAGGATCCAAACATTCACCAGTCACCCCTCATCTTCCAAGTGTGTTCCTCGGTGAAATAGATACCAAGATGGACTTTTGCTTCTCCTTATGTTTCCCTCAGTTAATAGTCTTTGTTACCAGAGACAGTATGACTACCTAGAGTTCAGGCTTTGGTGTGCTCTCCCCTGTTGAGTTCACGTCCCACTGTCGGTCAACAGCTGTAAATGGTGTTTCCATTGTGTTGTCTTACAATGCTTACTTCATCTACACAGACAGATAAATCAACATTTCTTTGTCTAGGGTTTGTCAACCCTGCCTGAGGGACAGATCCTAATATATATTTTCAATATGCACATACAACTTCTTAAATGTCACCCATACATATATCATACATCAACTGAGGATCAGTATGACATAAATTTTCATTAGATACCTCACATGACCCTTCAGGGGAAAAATATTATAGTAGTTTGGTAGATGTAGTGAGTTTGTTAGGCCTGATAAAAGTTGCTGTTACAGAATAGTGAATCCTTTGCCAGTTGGCACTGAGGATTTCTTAGGGTCACATCCTCACAGCAGAGCTGTGTCATAGGAGATTGAGTGTTTCCATGCTTCTGCTGCCATGTGAGGTGTGTGCACATTATTCTCCATAGATAGCCAACAATTGTAATGGAAGTGTTTACCTGTTCCTGTTGTCACACATGTGGGTTGATGCATTGAGCTATTCTGGGAATCAACATGCCAGACCAAATAAATCACTGTTCTCTTAATACAATAAGAAACTATCTGCATTGCTTTTCTTTACCTTTTATTTCTTAATCAAACGTATTATAGACAATGTGAAGAAACTTGCATCCTTTACATTTGTTTGAGAAATTTCTGTACATACTGGCTTGTTATATTATGGGATATTGATGCTGATACTATACAGGAACTCCTTTTGGTCATTTCTCATTTCTGTAGGATTTGTCTTAAATAGTTTAGGACCTATAATGGTAACATTTGCAGTGTTCTCCTGAATTGCTGTCCATCTTTGAGGACTAAGCTTTGATTCTCTTCTTTGTATACTGAGATTCACACTTTATCCATTGCTTCATTTTGTACAAGCCTGCAATGATACCAGAGATAGAGAAAGTGGAGGTGGTAGATTTTAGCTCATCAAATTTGACAGCATCAGGATTCTGAGTTTAAACAGCCTCTATTAAAAGAGGTCTCTTCTTTTGTACTAAGAAACCAACTATCTTTTGCCGCTAGTAACACAGAAATGGAGGCTGCTTCTTTGTTGCCTAACATACAAAGGTGACTATCCTCTCCTCAATAGGTGAAGTAACTCCCACTAAAAATCAATGAGACTTATGCAGAGTCTAAAGGATTCATTGTAAGACTAGCACCATTTCTTACTTTGCTCGTAGAAGAAGAAATCTTTTGTGTTCATTTTTTTTTAAATCTGTTCTTAATACAGTGTCTGGTCCAACCCAATCAAATCCCGGAATTACAGATATTCTCTTTGTGTTTAACAAAATGCAGCTAACATGCTTTAAAAAAATACAGAAAATAGTACTTCAGAGCATCCAGCTGTATTACTGTCTTTTCAGTACCTGTTTTTTCTGTGAATGAAAACTAGAAATGATCACTATAGACATTCAGTACAATTTATTTTATAAATTTATTAAAAGGGATGGGATCATTAGAAATGCCTTTAATTTAGTAAAACAAAAAATGAGAATTATGCAGTATGAAATTTAGCAATGGTAAATTTAGTTTGAATGTCAAGAGCATTTTGTCTTTAGTGATCTGTGTTTGATGAAGAACTCTCTCCCAAAAGAAGCCCTATTCAGAAGTCATTTAAAAGTGAGCTGGACAAAGCGTATGAAAATACATAGACCATAGGGATTAATTTAGCTTTGGAAGTGAGACAGAGTAGATGGCCTAGTAGGACCTTCTCTTCCCTAACATTTACAATTGTATAATCCATCTATTTCCCCTTTTAAGTATCCAACTCCACCTTTCAAAATAAAGGATGAAATAAAATTAAAAAAGATTGAAGTTCAAATAACATTCATTAATTTAGAAAGTCTTTAACTGGGGGGCTTCCCACCCCCTACTTTCTGTCAACTATACTCTCTAAGGTGTTTCCTCTACTTAATTTATTTTTTTTCTTTAAATATCTTTCTGGGCAATCTGCCATTAGAGTTTAATGTACCAGGCATTTTTTAATTTTTTTAATTTTTATTCCTTCTCTATACCTAAACAGAGATAGAATATGATAACAGTAGTGTTCAAAGGGAAGAAGAGAATCGTAATACGCAAAGAGGAAAGAACAGCAAGAGGGAAGAGAGAAAATAAAGATTGTTACTAGAGTCTATTGTGGTAGGAAATAAAAGTGATTCCAGTCTGGGATTTGCAGCAGAGGATGCAGTGCAATAAACCTTTAATTATGGCAACTAATTGTTTTATTTGTGTGCAAATTCCTGAAAGGGAGGATTTGCACAGCTGGAGAATCTTGCAGAAATTTCTTGTTTATATTTTCAAAACAAAATGCAATCCCAGCAGAAATTGTTAGCAAGGTTTCAGATGACTCCACTTTTACTTTAAAATGTTTGGGAGTTGCTCAAAATTTAGTTCAAAATTTTCCATAAAAAAAGAAGGTATCATGATAAAGTTCATATGCTGTTTAGTGTTTGTTCCTTAAAAAAAGCACAAACAGACTTTGGGAATGGGTTGGTGATACCATACAGTTATACTATCTTCAGTCTATTTATCAGAATGGATGTGTAGGGATACAAGAAAAAGTTTCTTTCAAAATTGCAGTGGGTGATTACCAAACTGTTGATGGAAACTGGAAGGATTTGGGGAACCAAACTATGTACATCTTAGGGCTGGTTTACACAAAAAACTTGCATCAGTATCTTTTAGCTGTATCTTTTAGGGGTATTAAAAATCCATATCCTGAGAGATGTAGCTATGGCAACCTAATCCAAAGTGTAGACAGTGCTAGGTCGATAGAAGAATTAGTCCATGGGCCTAGCTACTTACTTCTCAAGGAGGTGGATTACCCATGCTGATGAGAAAAGGGGAGGGGGATGAATTGGGCAGGGGTCCTGGGGGTGGGGTGTCAAGGAATGTGGGGGGAGGGGTTGGATGGGGCAGGAGTCCCAGGGGGTGGGGGTGGGCAACGACCCCCTCGCGGGGTGAGGAGGGAACCCATTGTTAAGATTTTGGCAGTTCATCACTGGGGGGGGTTGCAGGTGGGTTGAACAATCAGGCAACAAAGCAGCTTCCAGAGGCTTCAGCAGTAGAATGTGTGCTAAATCCCAAGATTTGGGTCATGGGGCATATTGGGTACATTTGCTAGACTGCAATAAAATTTTGTAGTTCATCAACATAAGCGCTACGAAGTAAAATGTACTTAGAGCCCTTTGCTATGCTTGTGATGCACTATTATATTCAGTTTTCTTAGGCCATGTTCTGTTTTGGATACATTCATGTAACTCTCATACACAGCAGTGGAAATTGCACAAATGTTTCTGAGGGCAGGGTAGAATTTTGTGTTGTGAGCCTACTCCCACAGACACAGATCAAAGTTTTGATATAGATTTTAGTGGAAGCAGGATTGAGCCCTTCACCTTCAACCCTTGGACTCAAACAATATCTGTTACCAACAGTTTTGGAGGAAACATCAGTTTTCACTGCAATTTTAGAAGTGAAGCTTCAAACATATTATCAAGTTTTAAATCGATAGCACACAAATAGTAATTCTTCACATGACATAGCTGGAACTCAAATGCAAAGAAAACAGGTTCAATACCATCAAGAATAAAATCTAGTCCTGTGTAACAGTAGTGTTTGAACTGAATACAAATCTTGTAATTGCTCTCATGGGCTAAACTGCTTCCCTTCAAATGGTTACACAAGGGCTGAGGTGCTGTGGTTCCACCGCACAGGGGGAAAGGCAACACACATGTAATGCAAGGTGTGGCTCCATATCTCCTGGGAGCCATGAAGAGCTATTCAGTAGGTGCTAACAACATAGGAGCACACAAGGGTTCATGGGAGAGATGGAGACTGGCAGGGTCTAGCCAGTGAGTCCATGAATGATGTAGATCCAGTAGCCACAAATCCATTTTACAGGGCAAGTGACAGCAATGCACGGACTCCAGTAACAACCACAGAATGGCTGCAGAGATGTTCCATGCTTTCACTCCAGGTTATGGGGACAATTCCATCCACACACATCCTTCCCACCAACCTCTGTGTATGTCACCTATACAAAAGCTACTTATTTAGGCTGTGCATAGTTAATGCAAAATTTACCAAGAGGAAACTGAAATTAGCTAAATGGGTAGGAGGGGAAACATATGCTCTCTCCAATATGAAAAAAATCAAACAAAAATAAACTGTTAATGAAGCAGAGAGACAGAGACAAAGACTAGTGTTAGGGATTATACTGTTTTCCTTATTTTAAATATGTTCCATGTTCAGAGTTAGAAGAAAGTGATTTTGTTGGATAAAGTGTGAACCTGTTTATGTAGTGGCAAGAAAACTAACATGAAATTTGTAACACACCCTAAAAATTTCATCTCATCATCCAAACAGGTATCATGGATTGCTCCTTCATTCCTGATTTTTTTAAAAATTCAGGAATAGAGGAGGACAAAAGTAGAAGGAGAAGTTAGTGACATATATATGCGGCATTGTGATCCAGTAGGAAGAGCTAGATCAAGTACAGACAGGGACTGAGGTTAGGGCAAAAGAAAGAAGTCGGGAGGCACCATGGCCTCATTACAATGACTATTAAAGTAAATGGTAGTCTGTCCCCACATTTGTGTGTATGTTGGATCAGGCCCCATTCAGGGAAGCAGAAGGATCCATATAGAGGGAATAGAAATGAAGATGTGACCTGACAGAATATAGCAACAGATGTGTAAGCTGGTTGAAGAAAGAAAATGCAACTGGATGGACCAGATGAAAAGCTTTGAAGACCATAACTCTCACTGAAGGAACAGAGATAGGTTTATCCAGGCAACCTAAACTCAGCATTTCCAGATTTTTTATGTACTTGAATATGTAGCCTAAACATTTATTTATTTCTTTATTTATTTTTGGCAAGGAATGCAGATTGACATATTACATGTTAACAACATGGTTAAACAACTTTGAGGGTTGTCCGCTACCCACTGTTTGTATATTTGGCCATTTGTGGTTGCATGAAGTCATGGATTTATGTGTGTTGTTTTTAATAGCTTTAACAATAGGACATTTTTTCCTGATACTAGTTATTTCAGTCAAATGCACAATGAACTCAAAACTAAGATGGGCTAGAAAATAAGAATTCCATCTTGTGAAAAATTTGAGGATTTTAAAATTATTTTTCTTTCAAATTGGAACAAAACAGATATTTCAAAGTGCCATATTTGGAACAGAGACTTGAATGAGTCAACAGTATGCCCTTGTTGCCAATAAGGCTAACAAAATTTTGGGCTGCGTAAGCAGGAGCATTGCCAGCAGATCGAGGGACGTGATCATTCCCCTCTATTCAGCATTGGTGAGGCCTCATCTGGAGTATTGTGTCCAGTTTTGGACCCCATGCTACAAGAAGGATGTGGGAAAATTGGAAAGAGTCCAGCGGAGTACAACAAAAATGATTAGGGGGCTGGAGCACATGACTTATGAGGAGAGGCTGAGGGAACAAGGATTATTTAGTCTGCAAAAGAGAAGAATGAGGGGGAATATGATAGCTACTTTCAACTACCCGAAAGAGGGTTCCAAAGAGTATGGATCTAGATTGTTCTCAGTGGTAGCAGATGATAGAACAAGGAGTAATGGTCTGCAGTGGGGGAGGTTTAGGTTGGATATTAGGAAAAACCTTTTCACTAGGAGGGTGGTGAAGCACTGGAATGGGTTACCTAGAGAGGTAGTGGAATTTCCTTCCTTTGAGGTTTTTAAGGTCAGGCTTGACAAAGCCCTGGCTGGGATAATTTAGTTGGGGATTGGTCCTGCTTTGAGCAGGGGGTTGGACTACATCACCTCCTGAGGTCCCTTCCAACCCTGATATTCTGTGATATGTGTCTCCAAGATGACACATTATAAACTGAAGCTTTGTGGGACAGAACAGCCTCATGGCTACTATTCCTTTTTACTGACATAGTGCACTGTCTCAGGCCAATGACTTCTTCCTTGCTTGCATTTCTTACAATACTTTATATTTTGGCTCAAAACATCTCCATCATTTTTATGCTGAGGTCATATGCTGCATGTTAACCTGTGGTAACAACAGAAGGGATCAGCAGTATGCTGTGAGGATAAGTTCCCTTGTTACTGGTTCTTTAAATCTTTAACAGGAAGCCAGTCCAGAGAAAAGGAGGGAGGAAGTGCTGCAGTAAAGCTGAGAATGGCTTTTGAGATAGGATACATTTTTAAAACACAGCAGCTCTCTTTGATTCTTTAATGTTGAGGCTGCTACACTGTGAAATTTCTGTGACTGATTTAGACTAATAGAACCCCTAGTGCACATGTCAATACTATTGTAAGATCAAATTAACAGTGGATGAGAGACACACTTTGGACCTTGTTGACGTATTACCAATTCTCACAATATTATTGTGAATCTCATAATATTTTGTTTCAGAGTAGCAGCCATGTTACTTCGTATCCGCAAAAAGAAAAGGAGTACTTGTTGTACCTTAGAGACTAAATAATATTTTGTGTTCTTCTTAAAGCCCAGCTCTAGCAGTCAAGTGATTATGTGAGTATTTCAGCTTTCATTTAAAGGAAAATGAACTTTCTATCCCTCATGGTTGCAGAAAAAAGCCCAAAAACATGGCCAGAGTGTACCCTAAAAGCTCAGAAATAAAAGGCAGAAGAATAGATACATATCTTTTAAAATTCTCATGATTTTAAGCAATTCAGGATTTTTGAACAATTAAAGTTGAAATTACTGACATTACTTCAATATTATTCTCCCAGATTTGATGGATTAGAGATAAATAACAAATAAACAATTACTGATGTGTTTGGATGTTATGATTTACAAGGGGAATAGGACATTTTTATGGGGAATTTTCCAATGTTTCTCCAAGGTACCAATGTGTAAGGGATTCTCAGGATTTTCATAGGGGGGAAAGTGTAACAACATCTTGTTACCACAAGAGAGGGAGGGAGCTAGCAAGAAGTGGGACTAGAAAGACTCAGGCATCATCTCCCATTCTGGGTGGAGATCTGATAAAGCCACAGGCTGCATTTTCTCTTCACAGACCCCCCATCTTCCTTATGATGAAGATCACTTTTAATGGGGGGGGGCTTTGGGCAGCCACTGGCCATGAGCCCAAGCAGCCACACTATCAGAAATGGAGAGGAAGGTGCTAGGCATTCAGCCAGCTCAAAGGCATTAATTTTAATAGAAGTTAGGGTGCTTTCACCTTACAGGATATAATCTGCACTATAAGAGCTTGGACTAGCGACTCCTCACTACTGGCTGCAGCATTTACTATCATGGGTACAGATCTCATAAAAATCAATGGGAATTAACCTATTCAACATGTTGCAGAATAGATTGCAACTCTGCAGCAGTTTCTAAGAGGGACTTAATCAGTTCTGAGAAGTTTTGGGACCTCTAAACAAAAAGGTTTTCAAAGATTCATTGCTAGGTCAACATTCTTGACTCCTCATCCTAATGGAGATCAAGTGCCTGATGCCATATTGAATGACAGCTGTCTGGGTAGTATCACTGTCAGTGAATTTTGTTATGGAAGCTGCATAATGAATTGAACAATACTGGCGTCAACTGTAAGCACAAAGGCCAGTAATTAGTTTTTCCGAGAATTTGACCCTAAAAAACTTACATAGTCATCTAACTAGCATTCAGCTTTCATGAATCAATTAAAATTAAAGCATTTAAAATGTAACTATTCATACTTTACAGGAAATTGTCATTCTTGGCTTAAGTCCAGTCACTTATACTATGAAAAATGCTGTGAAAAAATATTTGTCAGAGATTCTATCAATATAGATATTTTATAGATGACGTAAATTTGTTAGCTGCTGGTTTTATGCAGATTCAGGCCTTATCTACACTATAAAGGGTTTGCCAGTACAGCTATACCGATGTCCCTTGTGAACACACAGCTTATACTGTCAAAGCAGTTATTTTTCCACTATAGCTTATACCAATTGCCCAAATGAAATAAGCTATCCTGGAAAAAGAACATGAGTTTTTGCTAGCATAGTTATATTAGCTAGTGATGTGATTTCCCCCCCCCCACACACACACATACACTTTTAACAAAAATAGCTATGCCGGCAAAAAAATTTACTTATAGACTGTCTGAAATATCTATACATTATTCTTTCACTTCAGGAATGCAAATGGAAAATTGCCATCACATATTGAATATATGAATGTAGTATGAAGACTATACTAAAGATGGTTGAATACCAAAATATTCAGATTCCAATAATATTCATAATCAGGCATCCTACTTGTAAAACAATGAGAATAGTTTCAGATTTGAAAAAGAAAATAGAATTAAGCTGGTCATAAGAAATTAGTGAGAAAGTAATAGGGCTTAAACATTCTCTACAAAGGGCAGAGCAGTGGGTCAGTATCAGCTTCAGAAGAGCAAGCTAAGAGTATAAGAGAACTGAGATTTATTTTCATTTTTTAAAATATGGATATCAGACAGATATCAGATTTCAAGCATTATACCCACTAAAAAAGGCAGACGCAATGTAATGGCCTACACAGAAATAGATGTCAAAACAAGAGCAGATGAAATAAGCATTTATCTGACAGAGGCATTCTCCTCTGACTGCCCTCCCCATCCTCCTGTGTCAAAAAAATAAACACATTCTTTGCAAACGGACTTTTTAAATGTTTTTTGTAGGTGTGCAAGTTTGACAACAGTGAGAATAAGGAGATTTTTTTCCCCCTCTGAGAGCAGCAACCTGCTTATAAAAATTCCTGAACCAAGTGAGGAATGACTGGAAAATCAGAGAGGCAGGTAGATCAGAACTGACAGAGTTGATTGTCTACAATTCTCTCAGGACACCTGCAAATCTCCATCTAGCCTCTGTCATTAACTCTTGACCTCTCAGTGCACCCCCAAAGTCTTTTATTTTCTATTTGGAAACATTTGGCTCATTAGATACAGCTTATCACATGCATGCTCTTCAGCAAATGCATTATGTGCCTCACCCATCTCTAGTGCTATTGTTATCCTAGTGCACACTTACAGTGCATTCATCATCATTGTATGTACTCTTTACACAGTTTAAATTAAAATACAGATCATACACTCCAAGACAGTGATGCACAAACCTGGGGGGATGCACCCACCTTGGGGGCACAAAGAAATTGGGAACCCATGGGTCCGACAGGACTCACCATCACAATAGCGGGAGCAGGATAAAAAAAGAGTTGATATTGCAGGACGGGGCGGGAGCGAGATAAAAAAAAAACAGTACTCCTGTGCCACAAGTTCCTGTGAACTCCCCAGCCTGCAGCCGCCACTCTTCAGCCACCCAGTTTTGAAGCCAGTACCGCCAGTAGCGCAGCGCAGAAGTAAGGGTGGCAATGCCCCAGCCAGCAGCTGCAGCCTCCCAGCTCTAAAGGGAGCACCACTGCTAGCAGCAGCACAGAAATAAGGAATTACTTCAGATCACCTGCAGAGTGTGTGTGCGTGTGAGTGTGTGTGTGTGTAACAAATACCATGAATAGTAAAGGGGTCATGACTGGACAAGTTTACACCACTGCTGTAACAGCAGCAAAATCAACTACCCTTTAAAGGAGCACAGACAGGAGTTCCCTAGTGGCTCGTGTTACCCAAGTTCTGTAATTAGTAGAAAGCCTGAAGAGATGGATCTTATAAACTAAAAATGGCCAGGTTTGAAAGCCAGTTCCAGAGGTGAAGGCCTGTGACACAATACAAACTGCCCCTTGCATCAATTAGCTTCACATTTGGAACAGACAAGCTCAAGGGTTTCTGCTAAATCTAGGTATTTTGAGATGGTAGAGAGGTAAGGCATTTTCTGAGATAATTGGAGCCTGGATCAGATAGTGCTGAATAGACAGTGCCTAACATCTGAATTTACTAGCACCTAATATGGAAAAAATATTTCTTAGATGACTACACAAATAAATTGTATCATTCAAATATGCTAGGTTACAGTAATGCACATAATATACCCAAGGTTGAGGATATTTTTTATTCTTTTAAATGCTGATTAAATACAACTTAGTATGTCAGAATGGCGAGTGATAGATGAGTGCGCCAATAGCATAGACCAGTATCAATAAAGAAGCAAGGTACAAGTAAGAACAGAGACAGAAACAAAAGAACATAGAGGTTCCAATTCAGCAAAGTGCTTATGCATATTCTTAAGTCCCACTGATTTTATGCATATATGTTTGTTCTGAATCAGGAGCTAAAATAATTATTTTGATCAAATTTTTGTTCCAGACTATCCACCAAACTCTTTTAAGTAAGAAGTGGGTCAGAGTACAAATAATGATCATATGAATATAACAGTAATACCATATGAACAAAATAGGAGTTAGTAGCATTATTTCAGTATTTAGATTTCTCTGAAATTTCATCCACATTTTAATACATATATACACCCACATACACAAAAATCTATACTTAAATTAATGTGAAGTAAACATTACAGGGCATACGTTCAGAGAGACACACAAACAAAATATTAAGCATACAAAGACTTGGAATTGTGTCTGAACTGCACCATTTAAAAACTCTCTACGTGGCCAAAATCTGCCTTCAGTTACAGCCTTAGTAATCAGTAATACTCTTGCTTGCAGGTCTGCATGTCCCACTGATTTGAATAGGAGTTACAACTAATGAAATCCCAATTCACTTAATTGAGGTTGTATTGATTGTACATCAATGAGGAGGAGCTTTGTGCCTAAACTAGGTGAAATTCTTTTTCACAACCAATTTCCCATCCTGCTTCAGTCTGAAATGAGGTTGTAGACTTGTGACAATACTGAAGGATCATGCAGAAGCTAAGTGTGAATAAGAAAGCTCTTATTTAAAATATTTACACTACATCTTCAACCAAGATAAGTAGAGAAAATTTCTGAAGAAGTGAACTGATTTATTTAATCATTACTTTTGATATAAACACCATAAATGGCACATATCCCTGACTCCTCGAAAGCCAATAAAAATGTAAGCTATAACAAAAACTACTGAATGGACGCAGAATTCTGGATCCTTGCAGGTTGGATTCCTGGTGGAGGAGGAATCTGTCACATGGAGCCAGGGTATACTCTGAGTACATCTTATTTTCTTTATCACACTCTTGGGACAAAAGCTGTCACAAATAGCACACAAGCAACCCCCTCTTCTAGAAGTCTCAGCTACACACACCAATGTCCAGTGCCCCAAAAGCTACTCTGTCCCAAGAATTGCCCGCAAATATAAAATCTAAAGTAGAGCACAAACTCTGTTATGTTCCACTGTTTTCCTCAAAGGATTACTGCATAACAAAACTAACTACTGAAAAAACTAACTAACTACAATACAGCATTTCTTCAAACACTAAAACTTGTTCACATGCTAAAAAGAACTGGTAACACTATGTCTAACAGTGCAACTTCCTGCTATAATAGTTCCAAAAATTCTATATTGGTTTGCACCAGTCAGCATGAACAAGAATTGACAGCACCGTTTGTGATATGAAGCAAACGACACAGTCAAAATCTCTGAAAGTGACACTGATTGAAACTCACATAGTAAGGCCCTATCATGAATCTGGTTTAAATGCTTTGGGGCCTAGTCATTTCCTTTGGGATTGAAAAACCAAGCAAGAAGGGGAAAAGGGGGAAGTGAAAGAATATTTAAAAAATTACTCCAAAATAGGAAACTGTAAACTGTTTCAGCTGATGGCAATGGGCGAAACAGGTAGACAGACAGCACAAACATAGAAGATGACTGGATAATGTGAAATCTATATATCCCAGGAGAAATAAAATCCCTTGATAAATGCAGTAAATTAGAAATGAGCAAGAGAAAAAGCTCAACTGACTTTGATGTGAACATACAACTATGCTACTGTGCACAATATCTAACAATGGAGTATTATTTCAGCTGTAGTTGTGCACATCTATCAGCTCAAGAATAGTATTTTGCTCCTCACTGATGCCTTTAAAAAAACAGTTTATGGTTACATTCACTCAAGAAGTCTTCAGAATCATGGTATAATTAACAGGAATCATATCCCTAAAATGTCTGACTCAGAGATAAATCTTGTGCACTCAGTCTCAGCTGCATACTCCTGAACACAACTTGACCCACATGTGGGTTCCACTATATATATGTCAATGATAAAACATATGACATATTAATCACCTGTACATCTGCCACAGATACCCAGAATTTGTCAACGGCCAAGAAGATCAATATTTATCTATTGTGGTCCCATGTACATGATAACTAAGGTTCAAGATAAGCCTGCCTTGACCAGCTGTAACATAACCTTTTCACTATGCTGGTCTTTGAGGTGGATAATGTATGGGATTTGGCTCTGTCCACATCTTTTTGGAGGAATCTTGGCCAAACTGCACCCAAAAGATAAGTAGGCCTTGTGCATGGCATCCCCCCCAGACTATAAAGGGACACCTTTTGGGGGTATAATATGGGGTGACAAGATACAACTTGCAAAATTTTTGTCAAATGTAAACTGTGCCTAAGATGTGATAATTGGCTCGTGGGGCTATGAAGGAGAATCAGGCTCCTGATATTTTAAGTCTGCCTTTGTCATCAATATAAAGGGAAGGGTAAACACCTTTAAATCCCTCCTGGCCAAAGGAAAAACTCTTTCACCTATAAAGGGTTAAGAAGCTAAGACAATCTTGCTGGCACCTGACCGAAATGACCAATGAGGAGACAAGATACTTGCAAAGCTGGAGGAGGGGGAAACAAAGGGTTCTCTCTGTCTGTGTTGTTTTTGCCAGGACCAGAGCAGGAATGCAGGTAAGAACTGCTGTAAAAAGTCAGTAAGCAATCTAGTTAGATAGGCATTAGATTCCGTTTTGTTTAAATGGCTAAGAAAATAAGTTGTACTGAATGGAATGTATATTCCTGTTTTTGTGTCTTTTTGTAACTTAAGGTTTTGCCTAGAGGGATTCTCTATGTTTTGAATCTGATTACCCTGTAAGGTATTTACCATCCTGATTTTACAGAGGTGATTCTTTTACTTTTTCTTCAATTAAAATTCTTCTTTTAAGAACCTTATTGTTTTTTCATTGTTCTTAAGATCCAAGGGTTTGGGTCTGTGTTCACCAATCAAATTGGTGAGGATTTTTATCAAGCGTTCCCCAGGAAAGAGGGTGTAGTGCTTGGGGGAGATTTGGGGGGAAAGACATTTCCAAGTGGGCTCTTTCCCTGTTATATTTGTTAGACGCTTGGTGGTGGCAGCAAAAAAGTCCAGGGACAAAAGGTAAAATAGTTTGTACCTTGGGGAAGTTTTAACCTAAGCTGGTAAAAATAAACTTAGGGTTTTTTTCATGCAGGTCCCCACATCTGTACCCTAGAGTTCAGAGTGGGGAAGGAACCTTGACAATCTTGTAGTGTTAAAATCTCTTTTCTGTCTCACCATAATGCTGGCTATGTTAGTGAAAGGTCTGACATAGCACAGGTCCCTGCAGATTTTTTTTTGATCTAATGATTTTAAAATCAAAATAGCCTGTTACTATGCCAATTATGCATTGGACATCAGCTTCATCTAGGGCAGTATCACTAAAAACATCTTATTGAAATGAAGAAATAATGATAAGGTAAGCTGTAAGGAAGAAGACAGACAGACTAAGCACTTTTTTAAGATGAATATATTATAAAGCAAGCTGTGCAGGACACATCTTGCTGTATTTTGATGCTATACTGTGGCATGTTAGTGATCTTTTCAACTGAGAACACTTTTGGTGTAAAACAAACTGTGCTGGATAGGACAGTCTTTAATAAAGTGGTTTTGGGCTGTGCTTTGTGTTGTCAGTTCCTTGAGGAGTCACTCAGAGTTTAAAGTTGCTTTTCTTAATTTAAAAGGATTTGCAGAAGTCACATTGGGTTAATGCTTTTACTGGAAACTAGTGTGATGTCATTCCAATATCTCAGTCTTAAATCCCAATGTTAATGTGCTATTGCTTTATTTTGGGCACATACAGCAGGGGAATAATCTTTCATGATCCTCCAGTTTATTTGGCCTCTCTTTCTCTCAAACCAAACACCAATCTATGAATACTGCTATTTTTTCCATATGCAAAAGGTAAAAATGATTTATTTTAGATTAAGAAAAGCAGCAAGAAAAAATAAGTCAAGTCTCACTGAAAGGACACTATGATTCCTGTCTATCTTAGATTCTTATTTGGCATCCATTACCAGAGTGTTGAAGTGCCACACATTCTTCAGTGTGTTTACTCTCACAACACCTTCAAGAGGTAAGAAAGTGACATTATCCCCATTTTACAGATGAGGAACTGAGGCACAGAAAGACTAATGGCTAGATTATGCATGGTGACACTGAGCATTGCCACATTTAAGAAAATCACTTGGATTTACAACGCCTGAGTTCGACACCTAGGCTTCCTGCACAATGAATGAGAGGTACCTGCCTTTGGTTGGGATTCTCAGCTGCAAACCTTCTGATGGAGGTAGGTGCCTACACTATTTTAGCAAGAAGCCGAGTTTGGGGGCAGAAGGAGGAAGAGGATAAATAATGAAAGAATCATTGGGCCAGAGACAGAACAAGCATGAGAATGACTCTGTAGTTGGTGGTAAGTGCACTCTCCTGAGAGGTGGAAGCTCAAGGACCCAATCCTCCTGTGCCCATGACTTTTTAAAATAATCCACAGTGGAACAGCTTCAAAAGGAGAGATTGAGAGAAAACCTCATCAGAATATCACAGCCCAGTGGCTAGATCACTCCTTTGAGGGGTGGCAGACACTTGTTCAAATCCCTTCTCTCACTCAGGTGGACGGGACATTTGAACTGGGTGTCCACCTCTCCCGGTAAATACTCTGACCATTGGACTAAAAGTTATGAAAGATGTCACCCCAGCTCTGTGTGTGTGTATATGTAGGATCTGGACATAATATGGCTTTCTTCTGAGCTCAAGGACTATGTAAAGGTAATGCTGTCAATAGTCATCGCTTCTCCAAACTGATCAGAGAGGGAGAAACACTGCCCCTCTCCTCAAAGATCTGGCAGGGAAAAGCAGATAGGAACCCTTGGCCTCTAGACACTCCCAGAGGGTCAAAATGGACATCCACCACCCATACCTGTGGAGGGCCACTTATTTTATGTAATCTTTTCTCTCCCCTATTCAGTGGATATGTAAAACACTTAGGGGAGATTGAGAGATGCTACTCTTTTTAAACATGCATAACATACTGATAAGATCCAACTTTGTATTTATCCTTTGCATAAAATACTACTACAATCCCCACTCCAGGAAGCTACCTTGCTAATTGGGATATGTCTTCACATGAAAGCCTGCTATTTGAAACTGAAACTAGAAATAATGGAAACTGCATTGGTAGGAAGAAGCAAACTATTTGAAGATCAAGCAAAAAACATATCACCACTTTCAGCTGAGGGAGCATATCCTCTGCCCATCAACATAGGGCACAGCCCAGAAACTCCTCCTAGACTCTGCACTGAAGTCGGATTCACAAACAGCAACAGCTGCTGGGCTGGCTTTCTTCTGTCTGTAACTGGCCGGGAGACAACACTCCATCTTATTGGATGATGATGTGGCCACTGTGATCAGGTTTGTGACAGCTGGGCTTGGGCACTGCAGTGCACTGTTTCTATGAATGACAACACCAGCTGTGAAAAAGTTCCAACTGGTTCAAAAGTAGCAGCCCATCTGTTTCGCTAAGCAACACTAGATGGTGTGATGAACATCATCCTGGTACTCTGTACACTGCATTGGTTATTCACTGACTACTGGATAAAATTAATTTTTCTGGCACTTTAGACACAGCCTTTTTTCTCTGCCATCAGGGACTAGTATAACCACTTCATCTTTCACAGAAACCACAGTGCTATCTACTAATAGAGTGGATTTCATGGATGCAGGAAGACTGAGTTTTCTTAGTTTAGGTTCTAAGGCTGGCTTCAAAACATCTGCTTGTGAGAATGATGTTGGAGCTGGCAGGAAAATCTTCTTCTTTTTTTTTTAAACCCACCAAGAAAAAAATTGACTTTTGGCCAAAAACTGCCAAACACTGAAATGTTTTAACCGAGCCAGACACTTTACACAAAACTTTTCATTTAGTCAAAAACCCAATTTTCTTTTGAAAAAAACAAAAACAGAAAAACGTCTTCGAATCCTAATTGATGGGCCCTAAGGACAAGAACCTCTTTAGCTTTGGAAACCAAAATTAGTCATAGCTGTGTGGCAAACTGATCAGACCCTGATATACTTTTCTGCCCACGGCACTAGCTCTTAGGTTAAGTGCTTCGGAAAGCTCTAAGGAGATAGTTTACAAGGTATATAGCCTATAGTTAGAGCAGTTATATGCCTAGATTGTGCCAGAAAGGCATAGCCTGGACTATGGGCAAATATAGAGCTTCATGACTCCAAAGGGTGCCCTGAGAGGACTTGTGTCTCTGAGAAGCACAATCCCTCCTTGAGCTCTCTGGTGAATACAGAGGCTGTGAAATTAGTTCATTCCAATGAACTCAGCTCCTTCTTTGAGCAGTATATAGGCAGCTATGGCCTGCCCTGCCTGCCCCTTTTGGGGCAGTATGCACCCCAAGGGGTACACAGAGGGAGGAGCACTTCCCCCCAACACACACACACAAGCACAGGGACTACCATTGTGACTGGCCCTTGTGCAGGACACTCTCCCTCTCTCTGCTTGGATACCCACACAAGGCCCCAGTTGTGACATGGTACTACTTTTGGAGGGAGTATAAACACCTCCTTCATAGTTTCATTGCTTCAGAAAGCAATAGATCTGAACAACACATTGAGCACCTGTTGCCTTTCTGCTGTAAAACACTTTAAATCAAGATCGGTGGAATACTGGGCTTGGAGATGTGTGTGTGCCGGTATGTGTTTTCTCTGTTTAAACTTATTTTGATTAAAGCAATTACTTTTGCTTAATACAAAGATAGAGACTGTATCGTTCTTTGCAACAGATACATCATCAGCATGAGGACCTGCTCTTGTATCCTTTCTGTATTTGTACAATCTGTTATTTGCATCAACTGTCTAATCTCTCTCTCTGTGCCAAATTAGTAGAAAGCAGCAACCTCTCTTACTATCATTAAAAGTTTCTGTCTTTGTCCTTGAATCTCAAAACCAATAACAGATTTGTGTTCATGAGAGACTTTTATAACTGTTGTCATGGGAAACGTAGCTTCTTCTACCTTTTATATAATTAGGACTTAACTAATGAGTGTTGCCTGTCATAAGGCTGGGTTAAATAACATTCATCAAATAATTTGATTAATTATGTCACAATATTTTGCATGCATATTATTTTTTTATTTGTTAAACTGTGATAACATATTTAGCACAGTACAAGACACAAAATTAAGACAGTCTGTGTCCCGAAAGCTTAGACAAAAGACAAAATGAAGATCAAATGGACTAAGGAGATCAAAGGAGAGAATAACCAGCTGGTGGATTTGGGATTTTGGTTTTGTTTCTTAGCTCACTTTTTAGCATTGTAAACAAGGATATTTTCTATATCATATTACACACCTTGTCATTTACAAAAGCCCCTACAATTAGAACTAGAAATGACTATAAAAAGGAGAATGGTTCCACATTACTATAGGAAAATAGAAAATAAAATATAAAGGTAGAGCTGGGTGATAAACAATTTTCCCATCCAGGGAAACACTGAGATTTCAAAAAATGATTCAATTTTTCATCAGGATTAATCAGATCTTTCAAAGTATTTTGCACAAAACAAAACAAACAGACCCACTACAAAATAACCAGTGGTTAGTGCACTCACTTGGAATGTGGGAGACCAGTTTCAATTCTTTTGTCTTAATCAGGCATAATCTTGAAGCTGAATCTCCCAAATCACTGTTTTAACCAGCAGGCTAATACCAGGGTGGAGCTCTCTTTGGTTTTGACCTGTAATTCCATCCTGGACCTGAGAATCTTCCTCAGTGAAAGTTTAATCAGAACTGGTACATTCCTGCAAAATGTTTCAGTTTCAAGAAATCAACATTTTCTGACAAATAAAATTCCCAACCAGCTCTTTAAAAGTCACTAGATGAAATTTTCAAAGGGGTCTACAAGATTTAGGGACCTAACTCCCATTTCAAGTCAATTGCATCCTACGCCCTTTGCCGTCCTCAGAATAATTTGGCTATTCTTCATTACCATGCTACTGTGGAATTGAACTGTGTACAATTGCACACCTGGGTGGCTTAATTAAAGTTGTCATTAGTACATATTACTTTTGGGGTTTTTCCTGAGACCTTTTTCACTTGGTTCCCCAAGAACTCAATTTGACTCCAGTCTCGTCACTCAGGTTCATTTGTTTGGCATACAGCAAACCAAACAGTTGATTAGACTCAAGCATAGGGGATGGGTATAGGGCATACCACACATCCAAAATTACACAGCAATTTTTTTTCTTATGTACATGTTTACCAACACCAATAACACACACATTCTTAATTATACATTGCATTACACACTTCTAGATTGACTTGGTCACTCTGCAGGAACCAATTCCTATGCAGCATGCCTTATCCACACACATTGCATGCACAACCTATTCTTTGCCTCATCTTACTTTCCAGACTTATCTTGTCCATTGTAAATAGCACCAGGATGTTCCCCTTTATCTCAAGTTGTACAGACACCCTGTCTCTAGCCTACTAATCCATTTATCTTCCCAATCATGTGCATGAAGAAATTAGGCAAGATTCTTATATCAAGTTACTTATGACCAGTCCTGCAATTGCCCTCTTATATTATCCCAGGCCACAGTTCTGAAGCAGGCTGGCAGGGCACTGTGAGCAGATCTGCACTTCTGCTATGTCTATTTTGATAAGTGGAGAAGGATGATTTGGGCTTAAAGCTTCAAAAGTTTTGAGTTCAGTTTCTGGTTCTGCCACACACTTCCTGTGTGAAACTGGGCAAGCCACTTTAGTCTCACCATGCTTCAGTTTTCCATTAATACAATGAGGATGATAACATTTCATTTTTCCCACCACTTGCCTGACTTTTCTGTTCAGATATTAATCTTGTCCAGGCAAGTTGTGTTTCTTATATAAATATATAAAATGCCTTGCACAATTGGTCCCTTGTCATAGGCACAAAGTCCATGGGTGCTTCAGTGCTGGTGGATTAGTGGATGCTGAGCATCCACCGGCAGCCAGCTCCTGCCTCCCGTCCACCCCCCCGCGAGCACCTCCTGTCTGCTGACAGCCCCTCCGATCAACTCCTCCCCCTCCCTCCCAGCACCTCCCGCCAGCTGCAATCAACTGTTTTGCAGCTTGCAGAAGGCGCTGGGGGGGGGGGATGGGGCAGAGGCATGCTCGGGGGAGGGGATGGAATTGGGCAGGAAGAGGTGGGGCGGGGCCTTGAGGAAAGGTGTGGGGGCAGGGCCTGGAGTGGAGAGGGGTGGGAAGAGGTGGGGTAGGGGTGCAGACTTGGGTGAAGGTGGTGGGCGGAGGCAGAGCATGGGGTTGAGCACCCCTGGGGCCCGGAAGAAGCCGGGCCTGTGGCCCTTGTATAGGTTGGTACACCTTTAGGTGCTACTGTAATACAAATAGAACTATTAAAATAGAGATCTTCAGTTTCTGGAGAGCTCAATCAAGAACTTTTTACCAAGATTAAATTCATTTTAAAAATTAATAATAAATACAGCAAGAAGCATTTTTCTCCCCTGAACCCATTTATCGTCAGTGCTGACACTATCTCAGAGGAAATCTTAGGAGTTCAAATGTATCTCTACTCTTGTTTTTTGAAGAGTTAAGACTGTCTCTTATAAAAAGAAAACCATGTACATATCTGAACTCCTAAAAAATTCCACAAATGCTACTGCTGGGTTATTTACTACTTTACTAATTATTTTTACTAGTCTGTTGTAAGTTCTCTAAGTGGACTCAGACAGAGAAAACCAAAATGTTTTAAAAATAGTCTAGATAAGAAACTTGAGGGAGGATGAATGACAGGAAATATGTAAAGACTATGTAGAGAAAGGTCTAGGAATACTACTACACATCAAATTCTTAAAGGAGAAAGCCCATGAGATTAAAGGAAGCAGTTAAGGGACCTTATTGAGTGCACATTTTACAGGATGACATGTGGGTTGACAACTGCATGACAGGAATGGCGAAAAAACAAAATTGCAAAAGCAGACTGGTATTATGATTGAATGAAATAGTAATTTAAAAAATGAACACATTTTCATGCCCCCAGAATGCATGGTTGCAGTTCACCTTCCCACTAGAGTAAAAGACTTCCTCAGTTTGGCTTGAACAGTGGGGTATGGCTGCGTGAATTGTCAACTGTCACAAACAACACTGTATCAAAAGAAGGAAGATGTTCAAAGTCACATTTTTTCTCTAGATACAGCTGAACCTTAATCCTAAATGTTACACTATTTGGTTCTGCAGTTAAGAATTTTCCATTGGTATTTACTGATATGAAGTACAAAGAGAAAAAATATTCAGCCTTCATAATTCTACCTGAGTTTTTACATATAGTATTCATTTGCATTTAAGTGGTTGTTATTTTATCAATTACTAGGAATTTCAAAATTTTAAAGACTTCTTTATAGAGAAAAATGCACAAAAGACTGAAAATCTGAGCTGACAGTTCACCCTCAAGTCAAGCTAGAGAGCTTCAGAAAATAAAGACAGGTTTCAGAGTAGCAGCCCTGTTAGTCTGTTTCCTCACATGTTCTTGTCAACTGCTGGAAATGGCCTACCTTGATTATCACTACAAAAGGGTTTTTTTTCTCTCCTGTTGGTAATAGCTCACCTTACCTGATCACTCTCCTTACAGTGTGCATGGTAACGCCCATTGTTTCATGCTCTCTGTGTATATAAAATCGCCCCACTGTATTTTCTACTGCATGCATCTGATGAAGTGAGCTGTAGCTCACGAAAACTTATGCTCAAATAAATTTGTGAGTCTCTCTAAGGTGCCACAAGTACTCCTTTCCTTTTTTCAGAAAATAAAGAAATTTAAAGTTTCAACTTCAACACTAAACATTTTTTCTTGATTTAAGTCGGACATTTATTAAACAGATACTAAAGTAGATGTTACACTATTTTGTTGTGCAGTTAAGTTTGCATAAGCTAACTAGGGAAATGCAACCTAGAGGAAGCTACTATAAGGTGGATGAATAAGTAGTGGGAAAACTGTTCCCAGAAAGTAGCTATCATTAGTACACATTGGTATCATGCTGGAAGGGCATAACAAGTGGGGTACTGCAGGGATCATTTCTGGGACCAGTTCTGTTCAATATCTTCATCAATGATTTAGATAACAATAGAAAGAGTACACTTATAAAGTTTGCGGGTGATACCAAGTTTAGAGGGGTTGCAAGTGCTTTGGAGGATAGGATTAAAATTCAAAAATGACTTGGACAAACTGGAGAAATGGTCTGAAGAAAATAGGATGAAATTCATAAGTACAAATGCAAAGTATTCCACTTAGGAAGGAACAATCAGTTGCACACATACAAAAGGGGAAATGACTCCCTAGGAAGGAGTACTGCTGTCATAAATATAAAGGGAAGAGTAGCCACCTTTCTGTATACAGTGCTATAAAATCCCCCCTGGCCAGAGGCAAAACCCTTTCGCCTGTAAAGGGTTAAGAAGCTAAGGTAACCTTGCTGGCACCTGACCCAAAATGACCAATGAGGGGACAAGATACTTTCAAATCTGGAGGGGGGGGCGGAGACACAAAGGGTTTGCTCTGTCTGTGTGATGCTTTTGCCGGGAACAGATCAGGAATGCAGCCTTACAACTCCTGTTAAATTAATAAGTAATCTAGCTAGAAATGTGTTAGATTTTCTTTTGTGTAATGGCTGGTAAAATAAGCTGTGATGGATGGAATGTATACTCCTGTTTTTGTGTCTTTTTGTAACTTAAGGTTTTGCCTAGAGGGATTCTCTGTGTTTTGAATCTGATTACCCTGTAAGGTATTTACTATCCTGAGTTTACAGAGGTGATTCTTTTACCTTTTCTTTAATTAAAATTCTTCTTTTAAGAACCTGATTGATTTTTCATTGTTCTTAAGATCCAAGGGTTTGGGTCTGTGTTCACCTGTACAAATTGGTGAGGATTCTTATCAAACCTTCCCCGGGAAAGGGGGTGTAGGGCTTGGGGGGATATTTTGGGGGAAGATGTCTTCAAGTGGTCTCTTTCCCTGTTCTTTATTTAAAATGTTTGGTGGTGGCAGCATACTGTTCAAGGACAAAGCAAAGTTTGTACCTTGGGGAAGTTTTTAACCTAAGCTGGTAAGAATAAGCTTAGGGAGTCTTTCATGCAGGTCCCCACATCTGTACCCTAGAGTTCAGAGTGGGGAAGGAACCTTGACAACTGCGGAAAGGGATCTGGGGGTCATAGAGGACCATAAGCTAAATATGAGTCAACAGTGTAACACTGTTGCAAAAAAAGCAAACATCATTCTGGGATGTATTAGCAGGAGTGTTGTAAGCAAGAGATGAGAAGTAATTCCTCCGCTCTACTCCCCACTAATTTGGTTTCAACTGGAGAATTGTGTCCAGTTCTGGGCACCACATTTCATGCAAGATGTGGACAAACTGGAGAAAGTCCAGAGAAGTGCAACAAAAATTATTAAAGGTCTAGGAAACATGAACTATGAGGAAAGATTGAAAAAATGGGTTTGTTTAGTCCAGAAAAGAGAAGACTGAGGGGGACATGATAACAGTTTTCAAGCATGTAAAAGGTTGTTACAAGAAGGAGGGAGAAAAATTGTTCTTCTTAACAGCTGAGGATAAGACAAGAAGCAATGGGCTTAAATTGCAACAAGGGAGGTTAGGTTAGGAAAAACTTCCTTACTATCAGAGTGGTTGAGATCTAGAATAAATTAACTAGGAAAGTTGTGGAATCTCCATCATTGGAGATTATTAAGAGCAGGTTAGACAAACACCTGTCAGGGATGGTCTAGATCAGGGATGGGCAAACTGGCCCGGGGGCCACATCAGGCCCTTCAGACATTTTAATCCAGCTCTCAAGCTAACGCCAGGGAGCACGGTCCAGGACTTGTCTGGCTCTGGCACTCCAGTCGGGGAGCGGGGTCGGGGGGTTGCCCCGCTCCACGTGTGCCGTGGCTATGCATGGCTCCTAGAAGCAGTGTCATCTCCCCGTCCAGCTCCTGTGCATCGGGGCAGACAGGGGGCTCCACACGCTGCTCTTGCCCAAAGTGTTGCCCCCACAGCTCCCATTGCCCAGGAACCACAGTCAATGGGAGCTGCAGGGGCGGTACCTGTGGACAGGGGAGCACACAGAGCCTCCTGGCTGTACTTCCATGTAGGAGCTGGAGTGGGGATGCCAACACTTCCGGGAAGTGCTTGAGTTAAGCACTGCCCAGAGCCTGCACACCTGAGCTTCCCTCCCCCCCACACACACCCCAATCCCCCTCCCGCCCTCTGAACCCCTCCATGCCAGTGCAGAGCACTCTCCTGCACTCCAAGCCCCTAATCCCCAGCCCCATCCCAGAGCCCACACCCCCAGACAGAGCCCTCATCCCTCCTCCCCCGAGCCCCAACACCCCCTCCCACACTCTGAACTCCTCATGTCTGGCCCCACTCCAGAGCCCTCAGCCCCTCCTGTACCCCAACCCCCAATTTCATGAGCATTCATGGCCCGCCATACAATTTCCATACCCAGATATGACTCTCGGGCCAAAAACTTTGCCCACCCCGGTCTAGACCCTCAATCCTGCCATGAGTGCAGGGGACTGGACTAGATGACTTCTCAAGGTCCCTTCCAGTCCTATGATTCTATGATAAATCTAATATGTTAATTGCTTTGCAGTTGAATCTCAGGGCTATTTTATAGCACTTTCATTTAGGTGAAGTGTTGATTTTTAATTGTATTACTCAATCTCATTCTCATATAGTTAACTGGATATGCATCCAGTTACCAACTTGATTCTTTAATTGTCTGTTACATAAATAACATGTTAAAACTAGATATAGTTCTGGCCAGAACAGTCCCAAACTTTCCCTCTTTGATCAGATTGAGATCTGAATGGCATCACTGATATCCATTTGATTAAAACACCTCGACCTTTGGCATTTTTCTTTCAAGCAACATAACAGGGGATAGTGCAATTAATTTTAAAATAAAGAGAACATAGAAAAAAAGTACAAAGTAACTTGAGTAAAAGGAAATTGGCCTAAAAATTACTTTATGCTGAAAACAATCCCTGGAACAAAAGACATTGTACAAGCCTATCCCAAGTAGTGGTGATATAGACTTAACAGAGTTTTAAAACATGAAATCCTATTCTCCATTCAATGTCAATGGTAAGAAGATATAAAAGCCTTTGGCTGTTTTTAATCTGCCTCTTAGTTTCTGTTTTGATTTCTGGATTTTTCTTGTAAATGTATGTCTGCTTCGTGATGCTGGATAATTTTTTTCCATTTCAAGCACACTGTACATTTCTACATTTTAAAATGTGGTTCTTCAAATTATTGATTCATAATTGCATATGTATTTTTCCCATTACGTTTATGCTTTCATTCATGGCAGGGATGTGTTTTTATACCGTGGCTAATGTCTGTTTATCCTTCGTTCTCATGCTGGCTCATTATTTGTTGACGAAATTTTTTCTTCCTTCTCTCTCATGAAGAGGAACTTTGTGCCTTGTTTTTGATGAGACTCAGACCAACAGAACAGGGAGTGCATAGAAGTTCCTCAGCTACTCTGTACTTGGAACTATGGCATCCAAAAAGAGAGAGTTCCCTGCCTTCTCAACCAGCCCGGTTTGTACATCGACTAGTTGAATGGGAAAATGTTTCTTTTCTTTGAGGAAAATTGTGACTGGGGGAGAGGGGAGGGAGGCACGAAGGAAACACAAAAAATCCCAACTCAAAATACAACAATTCAGGAATTGTACAATTCAAAAATATTCTATGGTGTCTCGTTGGACTACATCATGGTTACATCATGCTTCCTTCCCTCCCCCTCCTCCTCCCCGGGCTGGACTCCCTACTTGGACTAGATAGATTACATATAGATTAGATATAGATATATCTTATAATGCTCTATGGTCTTCCCTCTTGGTGAGGGGAGGTTGTGCATCATAGGACTCTTTTGCCAGGTGTCATCATGGGAGATGTAGTCCAACTGGGAAGCTAGGCCCATAGAGAAGAATAGGAATATGAGGAAACCAAGATACAACTCCCATGAGGCAGCATGGTAGCATGTCTGAATTAAAATATTTTGGTTTTTAAATTAAATATTTGGGGTTTGGGGTGTCCTTTTTCAAATGGAAAATGGAGGTTTTCCTCTAAAAGCTGACACTTGACAAAGCAATTTAGTCACCCTCCCCCCCCCCCCAATTTTCAATTAAAAAAACTGTTTAGATGGAAAATTTTCAACTGGCACTAACTCTGACCCTCCTCTCAACTGTCCAGATGCCACAGAAGTTTACTGCATTCCCGAGGCTGCAGTATACACCCAAAGATGAAACTTTAGAGGGGAAAAAAAGGAAAATCAGAGGGTTTTAGGGAGCAGTGTTCACTCAGAATCCTGAAAAAAAAACACAGTACTTGTGGGTGGGCATACCACTAAGATTGCAGGAGACTATGCTGTCCTTCTGTACTTCCATCCCCAGTGTGTCCCTCTCACAAGCTGGTAACTCTCTTTCTGAGTTATCAGACTGGTCCAAGTTGCCTGGAGCCATAAGGCAGCATGGAACTAGGGATTTCAAAACTAGGAATAGGGGTTGGGATTGGTTAAAGTAAAACAGTTTTACAGCTGCTGCTAATGTCTCCACTCGCTGAAGATATGACTCCTATCTGGTTTGGCTTTGTTCCTTGCCAGTTCAATGCATGGTCAGGACTTGGCCTAATATGTTGCATTCAGTCTTTTTTCTTTTGGTTTAGATTTTTCCCAAGAGGATTGGTGGTGGTGGCACCATACATCTCCCATACATTTCATCATGCAATCAATATTTTGTCAGTTTTTAATGTACAGAATAAAGTGTTGTTATAATAAAATGCTGTCTTTAGACATTTCCAATCACCAGACCATCATTGCCATATGTTCTGCTCATTAAATAATCAGTTTTACCAGAATTATTTAGCAAATTATGTATTAAACAGTCAAATAACGTGACAATCTGAATATCCAGTTGAGATTTAATGTTAATTATTTATTTTTTGGAAATAAGTGATGAGTTTGAGTGCAGAAAAGTTTGTTTTGCTTGCATAGTTTTTCCTCTGTGGAGTCTGATTTTCTATTACTCTGAGGGTGGAAAGCAATGGCTTGTGCCTCTATTATTATGGGCTGCTAGTATCGCCACTAGAGCTGCTTGTTTGTCTTCTTGTCCAATGCTCCTGACCTTTGTTGACCACGTCATTCCATTAGTTAGTTTTCCAATTAATATGATAAGCTTTGACTGCTACTGTATTAAAACTATGTACTCTCCTAGCAAACACAGCTACTTTTAATGACTTTCATATAAATTCACAAAAATGTGTTCAAACCTTCCCCATCATTCTTTTCTTCAAAAGAGAAGGCAGTTAAATTGGCAGAGCGGGAATGAAAGCACATCACACACATCCATTTATGTAGTCAAAAATCTGGCATAGCATTTGGCAAGAAGGCAATTATGATCTGAGTTAACACAATGCACATGGTTCATGAGTAATTGATAAACCAAATGCTTAACTGAATAGTGAGTTATGTTTGATGTCACTCAGTGTTGGACAGTTTTTTTCTGATTGACTGTATGTATTATCAAGGTGCTGAAAAATGTTTTCTGAATGCAGCAATTTTATAATTCTGTTCTTCCTATTTGAAGGGTAGGAGAAATGTGCTGCTATTAGGTCTAAAGTAAACTCTTAGGGATTGTTTGTCAGCTGCTCTGGAGTCTTTAGGGGATAGGAACAACACCATCCAGATACCCCCAGTGGAGGCCTCTCCAATTAAAATAAAGCTGGAGTAAGACCTCTATACTGACCTTGCTCACAGCCCTTGTGTGGTTAGAGCTTCCTTTTCTTAATGATCCTTGGAACAAGTACCTTACTGAAGGCTTTCTGAAAATCCAAGTACACTCTATCCACTGGATCACCCTTGTACACATGTTTGTTGATCCCTAAAAGCATTCTAATAGATTGCTGAGGCATGATTTCTCTTTACATAGTAGGTGACTTTGTTCCAAAACTGGAGATTTTGGATAGAGGCTTTTGAAACCCACAAAGTGTGTAAAACTGTCCCAAGACCTTGTTTCCTTGTAGTTTCCTACTCAATAGGCCGGCTTTTTATTTAAAATAATTAAATTTTAAAAATCAAGCATTGTGGTCCCAATAGAAGTACTCAAATACCTGCAAGGAAATATCAGATCTATCTCTGACCTGAAGGGATGAATGGAAATATGTTTTCACTGGTTCAAAAAACCTATGGTGGTTATAGACAGTATGGGACAACTTCTCATTTTATCATTGGCAACAGAAAAGAGGCACTGGACAAACTGTACTCTGTCAAATGTTTAGAGCAGGCTTTTGGACTACTCTTGAGATTGGAAGCATAAGCTATTGCTGCATTTTGGTTGTACTCCCATTAGAAATAAGTCAATGCATTGTGGCGGACCACTAATGCACAGAGGTTGATCTTAGAATATCCCAGAGATTTTTTTTATCCACTAACCCAACTGGTTTAAATATCTTTCTCTTAGCTGGAAACATTGATGACTCACCCAAGCAAGTCTAATATTTTATGTTTCTTTGTGTATTACTAGTTGAGTAAAAGTTGTTTTTCTTTGCCCACTGCAACAGCATCATTGCTTTGTGGAATTTGCATATCCTTCCAGTTCCCACATTTCCTGTTAGGATACCACTGGTTTAATGCTATCTGTCATTAGGATGTGTTGCTCTTTCAAAACAGACTGCATTTTCAGAAGGACATGTCAGACTGCTGAGTACCAGTGGCTGGGTTCTTTTCCCCCTCTTCTTTGGAACAAATGCCTTAAATTGAGTTGTCCTTCACATCCTTTTCCAGTCTGTGAGTCTAGTACCAGGCATGGCTGCTGTTCTTTGATTTATCATCCACCACTTCAAAATATCTTTCACATGATCTAGAGCCCTGACTTAATTGTGCATAAAGAGCTGTTATCTCAGCCATTTATTCAGTATGACTCTTTTCAAGTACTCCATTTTCCACTTTACTCATGAGAATGCCTCATTACTGGATAACATCACCCTTAAGAGGGCAAAGTAGAAATGTATGTTTCCTGCTGGACACCACCTGGATGATCATGTGTCTGTATATAACAGAAAGAGAAAGAGTTAGATTATGTCAACTCTTACAGGCAAGGAAAGTCTTACTTTGTATATGCACAGTACCCAGCACAATGAATTCCTAGAACCAGTTGAGACTCTAGGTGCTACTAGAATGCAAATAATAATACTTTATATGCATGCAATATGCATGTTTAATAAACTAGTGAAAACATGCATGTGTAAATCATCATTAATGTTTCAAGCAAAATGTAAATTGTGTTGAATATTATGGGTTACTCATGGATTCAAAGGATCTGGTGTTCCATACCCATGACAAACTGATAGCCAAGAGTTAGCTTTTAGAACACAGAATCAGCCTCTGTGTCAGCTATATAACTCAGATGGAAAAGATAATAGAAACAATTTCCTCATACAGCTAACTGCTTGTTGGTGAAACATAGATAAGTAAAAAGAAAAAGTGCTACTGTAAGTTTAATAGAATTTTCCTGCTTCCCCTTTTCACTATCTCTAGTGCAAATAAATAAATCCCACAAAATGATCTGTATACAAGTATTCTGTAAGTTGATAATGTTTCCTTGCAAACATATCCAGTGCTACAAACTAAACCCCAATCCTGGGCCTTTTATGTCCTTCACTTCTTCCCTCTTTCCTGACCCCTTAAAAGAACATTTTGTCTTGTTTTTGCCCTTTGTAATTATGATGCACTCTCCATTAAAAGATTGTAAGTAGCATATCATAGCCCTCTGAGCCAGCAACTTACAGCAATGTACAGTACTAGGAATGTTGGATGTTTTCATCAGTGCTTAGGTGCCATAGTTCACTTGTGCAAGGAACTGATAAAATACCACCAGGTCAGAAAGATCACACAGCTGTATGTAACTTTACAAGGTGCAAGTCAATAGAAGACACTGCTGTTTTCTCATCATTTATTGTGATTTTTTCCTTTTTTAAAAAAAAAACCTTGAAAATGCAGCAAAAGAAAGTTTATGGGTGGTGGTGGTCTGATTTTTGAAACTTTTGGCAGAAATCTTGTAGAGTTTGTCAGGCTGCTTTTGGTGAAAAGGTTTGATTGTCTCAGCAAGTGCTCAGCTAATTCAGCCACAGTGTTAAAACTGTCAGTGGTACCCTTTGTTCAGTAATTGACTAGTGCTGAGGATCTTCATGACCTTTGAAAATGCCAGCTTCCAACCAGGATCTGATGTAAAGTCTTTGCAAGCATACAGATCCTTGTACAAGATGCAGCAGTCATGCTTGAGCTTTTTAAAAGCCAGATCCGGTTTGCCTTGTGTTTGTTGTACTATATGCTGTACATACTAGTAAATGACAAAGGGCTTTTATGTATTCCATTCAAAGGTGTGTAGGCAGATACCATTTGGATGTAATTATTCTTAGAGGTAACCCTGGAACATATAATGCTAAAAAGTTCTTGTATATAGGGTGAACAATAAATCTTCTCCTCTTTACATACCTACCAAGGTTCTTATGCTGGAGCCAATCATCATGGCATGTGAGTGACTTTCGGCTCCCTGTTGGAACTTCACTGTTTTATGGCTTTGTTATACTACATTTCAAGAGATCTTTTTTATGATGAAAGATGTGCTATCTTGAACAATCTATTTCCAGTCCAATTTTACGATTTCATATCGGACCATTTCTCTATGTTTATCCGCTTACATATGCATATCAGTATTGCCGTAAAGTGCAACAAATGAGCTAAGGATGGGATATGAATCATAGGTAAGTTGGAGTATTATTGTACTCTTCACACCATTGAGCTCAGTAGGAATTCTTATATTGTTTTAGATTGTTCTCAGAAGCACCAGAGAGAACTTCAGTGTCTAATATAACTCTGACAGTTCTCACAGTCATTACAATTCACTCTCAAGGGAAAAAAAATGTGTCCAGATGAAACAGAAATAGAGAGGGAGAAGACTGCTGGCAACACAGAAGAGGTCCCAAGGTGGAGTGGAAGACAGACAGACAGACAGACAGACACACACACACACACAGAGGGAGAGAGAGACCTATGACAGAGCACAGCTACAGACAAAAAAACATTCATTTGCCAGCCAAATTTGTGACCAGCAAAATTTTGAATTTTATATTATGCTACAAACATAAATCAAACTAATACAAATGTTACATTTTTTTCTGGGTTTGAAGTAATTTCATGTTACGACAACAGAGTTATAAAACAACACTAAAATAAAATATATTCCATTTGTATAATTCATTTAATCCCAAAGTATTCCGATCTCTTTTATATCCGAACTACTGTATCAACACCCCCAAGGTGGATGATGGAAACCAACAGGAGACAACACACTGCTCAGCAGTAGAGGAAGGGAAAATTTAGCTAAGGAGACACATAAAATTAAATTAAATTAAAATACAATAAAATAAAAACCCTATTCATATCAAAAGTGAGATCTTTAGCATTCATATAGGGCAAACAGGATTTCATTGTTAAAAGTTCATTCCAAAACATCTGCAATGTTTTACAAAACTAATAAAAACGTTTAGGAAGATTGTGAAGAATTTCCCCATCCCATATATCTATCCTAGTCTAATATTCCATAACTCATTGCATATGCATAACTGCATAACTCATTGAATATACCACTTAATTCTTCTAACAATAATTTCCCCTCATACTTTGAATATCTCTCTCCCTGCAGTTCAGTTGTATTATTTTTCTCTATATAACTTAGGGTGTTGATAGATTTACTATCTGAAGTAAAATAGTTTCCCACTTTTCTTTCTTCACTATTGACAGGGTCTTAGTCTGTGAATTATAGTCCTCATCAATGACCCATCCATGTTCATCTTAATGCTATTGATAGCTGTACTGTCTTCTTACTGTTAATTCCAGGCATTAAATCATTGTGGTTTAAAACTGTAAGCAGATTATGCTGCATTTCTGTGAAACAGCTAAAGAAATAATTAATATCTTCACCAAATGTGTCCAAAAACATACATTTGTGAATCCTTTTTCAACATGAAAATACAAAAACAAAGAGCAAACCATAGAGGGTGAGGGGGTTGAAAAGCGCTTTCATGTTAGGATGCTGACGTGAACCTTATCCAACCTATCAATGTCTCCCTACAAGGCTGGGTTATAAATTTCCTGGGACCCAACAGGTTCTTCTCTGAGATTGCCAAGATGTTCCCTGTTCTCAGTATGATTGAAAATCCCTCTTCTTGTATTTTAGACTTTCACTTTCAAACCTGGCTAGGAGAAGTCTGAATATTCATGAAAATGAACAATAATGAGGAAATAATACTTTGAATATTTTGTACCTTCATGAAAGGTTCCATTTGTCAGTGACCAGTACATGGCAGTTTTCTCCAGTGGTTAGAGAAGGAGTCAGACCAAGTGGTTAGAGCAGGAGTCAATAGTCAGGAATCAGAGCCATGGGTCATAGCCAGATTCAGAGGCCAAATGCCAGAGCCAAGGGTGAGAGCCAAAATCAGAAGTCATACAGCAGAGCTGAGGGTCTGTTACCTGGAATGATGCAAGGCAGGAGCAGGGTTGGGTCCAAGACGGGAACAAGGCAGGAGCCAGAGCTATCCCAGCTGTGGCTGAATGGTTTGATTAGCCACTGAGCTGCTGCTGTTGGGTTTAAGAACTGGTCTGCCAACACTTCCTACCAGTCAGCCAATCAGGTAGATACTACAGGCCAGATGCACATGTTAGGTTGCCTGGAGATTGGCTCTGTGGTAAGCCCTGATTCCTGACACAATTTGAGTTCTGCTCAAGGTTTGAGTTGGATGTTATTTTAACCTGAACAAGTTCACCCATACTTTGAAAATGTGCTATGATATGCACTGTGGGCATGGACATGCAAAGTACTGAGCATCTTCTGCTGTGTCACAGAATTGAGGGAACTGGGCACTACCTCACAAGATCAAGGTTTATATAAGATACATATTCCGTTGCACAGATTAGCATTTATTTGTTTTATCTTAGTGCCAGAATTTGGCTTCATATCTAGGAAGAAACGTAATAACTTCCATTATAATTTTATGGGACAAGTATCTGTATAAATATTCTCTACTAGAAAAGGTACTAAAGTGGAAAATGAAATCAATAACTCAACATATAGTACATTAACCATTCATTAATATTAGTTTACATACCTTATATCCAATATAAAGAAAGCAAATGATGCAGATGTAAAGCTATAAAAAAAATCTCTCTCATCAAATGGTATCAAGTTCCAAATGGTTTCCTGTCCCAAACAAGAGAGTGATAACAATATGTTATTAATGAGTGTACCCATAAATACATTGTTAATAAAATGTGGAGTTGCACTTGAGCCATAAACACAATGAACTTATCTACTGGATAGCTTTGGATATACATTTATGATGCAATGTGGTGAACTAATGTTACTATGAGAGCCTTAACTCCTTTTTTGTTCATTAAGGGCCTGATCCAAAGCCCACTGGAATCAATGGAAAGACATTCTTTGATTTCAGTGGTCTTTGGTTTGAGCCCTTTACTTATAAAAGTAACATTGCACTAAAATGGATAGTGGTCTTTGGAGTCAATTTTGCATTCAATAGTTATTTAACACATGTTGATTGATCCTCTATTTGCAATGCAGCCCGTGGAACATAATTCAAAATGGAATTCAGCCCTCTCCATACGATGAGTTAGCACAAATGATCAAGTACAGTTTCCATCTCCAATTGCAGTGATTCAGTGGACATAATTTCCTAAAGTGCTGACTAAGCTTGAACAATATAAAAGGCCAAACCCAGATCTAATGCATATTTTCAAAAGATTCTGGTTGCAGAAAATTAGAGATCAAAACAGATGCAGACCAAACACAAAATAGTCACCATTAAGGTGAGCATGGGTACTATTTAAATATAAGAAAAGTTATTGTGCAGCAGCTTTGTTCACCTAAATGCTGGCTATAGCTTTAAATCTATTTTTAAGCAGTACATGGATGAGCTGTCAACAGTGATGTTAAAGATAATCCCTCAATTCCTCCCTTACTCATGCCTCATCACCACCACATGTTTACTGTATGCGATCTTCCACCCTGAATAGAGAATTAATCTTGTTCTACTGTGGAAAGTCATTTTGGGCCACTGGTCTTCACAAAAGTGTATTAATCACCAGTGTGGGCTCAACAGATTCATCAGTGTTCAAATTATACTTTACCAAGAAGCACAAATAAATTGGTACACAGCCAATGGGGGTTCTCTTGCAAGCTTGTTACTGGTATTTATTTTTCTGTTTTTCTGCATAATTAAGACATGCATTTTTATGAGTTCCATCTCAAATTATACTCTTTTGTTTTAGAACAGTATGGGGTTGCTTGAATCCGTATCTTTGTGAATCAGACACAGTTTTAAAATTTAATAGCATCCTACTTGAATGTCTAAACATTCTATACACACTGTTCTAATGAGAGGGCTGTCTAATCAAATCATGTTCCACTATTATGGCAGGGAGATGATTCCTAGACAGCAACATGGGTTACACTTCCTTAAAATGGACCAAGGGTACCTAAGCAAAGGACTAAACTGAAATTTCCTAAACTTTCCTGGGAGATTCTCTCTTTCTCTCCAAACAATGTAATCCAAAGTCACTGTCATTTCTAAATACATTACAAATGAAATTGTTGTGTATATAGACAGACATTCTGACATCCTTACTCACTTAGTGTATTGGTAGTACAGCTGAATTCAAAAGGACCACCAGGGAAATAAAACATTTCTCAAAATAAGGGCAACAGAAATTGTCCCCTTGTGCTTATAAACATCTCATTTGTTCAATTTAGTAGGCTGATAATTGTCAATCTTGTATGGATTTTTTCTTTAGATTGTTTCAATAACAAATTTTAATATGCTGTTTGTACATGAATTAAATACTTGTAAGAGAAGATGGACATCAAGTGCAATTTACTCAAAGTCAGATTTGGCCATTCTTCCTCACAATGAGCGGCACTTTAAGCCACATGCATTCCCATCAATTTCCTTGTAAGAGTAATAGAATCTAGCCCTTACTCACCACTGGTAACAACTAGGCAAGCTTCCCCCCAGTACCATTAATGTGTCTCAGCTCAGATCTAGGGCAGAGAGTGCAAGTCAATTTTCAAAGCCGAGTCATTTGAAAAGGGTCATAATTAATGTCAATTGGGATGGTGACTTTCTGACATGGCAACTATCCATTATGAACTGGACTGAGACTAATACATTTATTTAATATAGATTGTGCTGAGTTGACCTTTTAAAGTTTTAACTGCATTTATTTTTTAGGTAAGGGGGAGGAATAGTGTTAAAATCACAAGATTAGAGATTGAAATCTTTCAACCACACACAAAAAGATTACAGCATAGGCAGTGACAGTGCAAGGTACACAATCACTTTTCAGCCAATGCACTTCAAATGTAACCTTGAGGAACAAACTTTAGGGTTGAAAGGGTAGCTCTCACTCCATGCCCACTTAAACCTTAGACTTTTTCAGATTGCCATTAAGCATGGCACTTACTGACCATCTTGAATTAGAACCTCCTTTTGTAAGAAAATGGGCTGAAAACACCAATTTAAAGGTCACTGAGCAATTGTCTGATGAAAATTATCTTGGGTCACTAGCATCCTGGCCTAAATTCGAACTAATGACCTGTAGATAAAATGTGCTATATCCCATTAAAACACCACATCCTATTTAGTTTATAATCTCCAGTGCAGGGAAGCAATCTGTCTGGCAAGCTCGCTTCCTCCTGTCTGTCTTTTAGCTGTCCAAGACTGAAAGTCTATTGAAAAATCTATAGCAATAACAAAAAGACAAAAGTCTTTACAGTAAATGTCTTTTTTCTGCTCAGGACTCACAAAGAATGATTTTAGTTCTGGAGAAATCAACCAAGCCAAAATGTTTATGTACTAAATGCACTATTATATATACACATGTGCACATGCACGCATGCACAATATTGAAAAGACAGCTATAGGCAATTTTCAGTGTAGCCATTCTTCCTGAGATCAAAAGACAAATGCTAGCAAGCTTTTCTAAACCTGGCATTGTCTCAAGTGGCAAGTGATGCAAAACCAGTTGATGGACATATAAAAACCATTAAGTGATTCTATTATATTTAAGTATTTTCAATTTCTTGCCAAATAGACATCCTACTGTACTTCTACTATTTTTGTAACCACTTCTCTTGCTTATTTATCCTAATGTACATGAAATGGAGCTCGGTTAATGCCCAACTTAAAGGCAGTTGTAAATGTACTGACATATCTAAAAACTACATTATGCTGAGACTGCAAAACTACTCTATAGAGCAGCCTTAAAAACACTTCTTTAATTTGACAAATAAACCAAGGAACTTTTTTATAGGTTAGGAAGGGAACAATAAATATAAATAAGTATCACCGTTTGTTATTTTATTGATTTTTATTACTGACATAAAATAAAATATTAATAATTTATCTTGTCCCTCTTGCTTCTTTAAAAAAAAACAAACTGCTTACTGAGATGGTTAGCAGTGAATGTAACAGATAAATTTACAGCTTTAGTACTAGTTTGGTTAACATGCACCAATAAAAAAAGGGTGTCATAATTTCATTTGTCATTTACCACTACAATGGTCCACAGTAGTTTAAGGGAGCTTTATGCGAACACATAAATGGTAAAATGAATAAATAAATACTTTCAGTTTTATGATGTGGTTCTATTAACTATTGCATAGGAAAACAGCTGATGTTATCACATCTAAGTGCATAAAGATAGGGATTATGTGGGCATATGAAAAGTAACAAGGATGCACATGCATCTTTTAGATGGTTGAAAGTGAAAATAAATTTTTCAAAATAGTTGAAACTGAATTACAGTATTAGCAATGTTGTGCTTATACAAACCTTCATACCAACCAGCTTAGAAGCAGTAGTCAAAAACAACAACAACAACAACAACAATAAAACCACTACCCAAAAGTAAAAAAGTTACATTAGGCTGAGGAATAAGATTATACTAAGAAAGACTGCTTCCAAACTTTATTAAAAAAATCTTCAGTTACATATGATGAATACAGAATATTTGATGGTACTGGTAGAAATCTAAATCTAGGGACATATGAGTCTTAATTGGAGAAACTTTTAACCTTTTTAACTGACATGGTTTCAAAGGCAGTATTCACTTGACCAATGCATAATCTGAAAGTTGAATAGTCTGTGCGGAGATCATTCGGCTATGATGACCTAAAAGGAATATGCAGGTCATGCTTCAGCAGTCATCTCTTAGCACAGGTTTGTTAGAGGACATGAAACTTAAGAACTGAAATCTTCATCTCAGCAAGCATTTTTTTTAAACAACTAAATGTCTACAGTCTATTTGCTCCACTCTGTTGCTCTGTGCAGAGGAGAGCACATAGATAAAATTCATGCAGAACTGCGCTGTGTAATCAAGGGAAAAAACAACACAGGAAAGAAGGTTCCCTGTCCCAATGTGCTTGTAGAAGCCAAGCACATTTTTAGTATTCAGTAAAGATCCGCTACCATCGCATAGCTGTAATTAACCCCTCCATTCAGCAGAGCACTTATGTCAGGATGAAAAAAGTTTGACCTGAAGAAACTGACAGAGCTTGGGAACAGCTACTCTGTGATACACAATGGACACCAAAACAACCTTGTGAGTCACTGATGACCTAAGTTGCCTTAATTACACTGCTTGCTCTCTGACCTCCTCATTAAAGTCTCAGATGCAGGTTTCACTGAGGGAAGTCAGTGGCTGCAAGAGGTTGTGGGGGTGCTATGAGGCAGCATACAAATATTTATGCTTGGATACAAACCTTCAGGATGTCCAGTGTCATTTCCTGTGTATCCCCAATCTATGCATGGCTGAGGACACATACTGCTTATTCCACACCACAAGTGATCCCACCTATATGAGCCTTTCACAGACATAAGAGCCATAGAATTTTCATATAAGTCTCTAAGTTGTTACATTGAGTCTCATTTTTCAGATTTATATTAGTCAAATACATGTGCTTTGGTGGCTGAGAGTGAAAAAGTATGGCTATTTGGCATCACAAATATCATGTGGACATCAAATAGAAAAGATGGGCCTAATTAACTCCACGTGCACCTTGTTTAGACAAAGGCACCACAGCAAAGCGGGTATAAAAATCTCATTTGGTAGCATTTTACATCCACTTTTACATTTAAATATATGACTATATAGGCTTCGGGAAAACAGAATATAAGACATGATGTTTCTGAATCCTCCCATTGGAATTCTGATATGAATTTAGCTGGAGTTGCTTTGAAAATCAGTGAAGCAATTTCCTAAATCCAGATGTAATAGCCTAAATTTAGGCTTTACAAAAATATTTTGACCTGAGACTAGTGTACTCTGAAAGGCAATGGAGTATGCTTTAAATGGGCCAGCACAAGGGGAATGAAACCAAGAATTTTTTTTCTTCTGGCATCCTCTACTCTATAGTTCTGTATGCAAGAGAAGGAATGGACAAATAACCTCAACCCTTCGCTTTCCAGAAGCTCCTCATATGTGGGACTTAAAAGCCACTGTACCATCTCTGGAAGAAGTAGAACAAATGGACCTTTGAGGCACTTCAGAGTGACCACAGATGGGTTGAGGGAGCCTGGCAGTGTCAAAATACCATAGCTGAGAAAAATGGCCTGCTGAGTGCAAGAATGCCACCTGCTTAATCTTCCTGCAAACACCCTGGGTTTACCTTCAGTCTAACCCTCCTTTTAACTTATGAGATTTAACATGATCTCACTTCCAGGTGAGGAGACTGAAAGGTGCCCCAATATATCATAAAATAATACAAACCTGTTGAATGCATTGCATTTCCTGTATTCAAGGACAGCTGAATAGCTGCTGGCTGTTACTAGTCTGGAGATAAATGAAAATTCTTCAATTAATGTTATCATTTACAGACCATGGAGGCACCCATTTTATCTGATCATTTGTAAACTACACATCATATTTCCACCAGCTAGCAACAGTGCTCATTATAAACACTGTTTGTTAATTCACCAAAGGTTTTGATGTCTCTATAGCAATCCAGAGTCATTTCATCTCTGAAAGAGAAATACAATTCTCAATTAATTCTTTAGTTAAATAGAACCTGTTGGGTGATATATTTAGGTGAATTAAGGAAAAGACCGAGTATTTAAGTTTTGCCATCTGTATTTGTATACAGCAAAGACAGAATTTTTTGGCATGTACAAAGAACATACAATATATGTAGTTCTGCACTGTAGCTTTATTTCCTCCTTTTTTCATTAATGTTCTTGACTTAAAGAACATTAGCTTAGGTTTTAAAGCAGAACCTCAGTGTTGTCATTTCTCATTTACTATTGCATAGATTGCTCACATTCTCTTAGGCTTAATGCAGCCTGGCATTACATACTGCTGTAGCAGCATTGCTCTTTTAATACCTCCACTCAGTGTTGTCTTATTAGGTTTGTAAGCTCATTGGGGCAGAGAGTGTCATTTATTATGGCCCAGATATTTTAAAAAGCTCAGAACCACATTATCAAGGGCGGGAGGGGGCATGTACCCATAAATTGAGCCAAATTTTCCAAATCATTCAGCACCCAATGTGTTGAGTTCTTTGGAAAGTTTGGCCACTTGTTTTGATGCCTTGAAAACCTGTCCCCAATTATCCATGTCAAGCTCCTTTGAAAATTTGTCTCTCCATTTATATAGTGCCCAGCAAAATGGGGCCCACATCTGATGGAAGCCTCTACGTAAACAACATTAATATCAAGCAATTCCATTACATTTAGCTCTCCTTTCAGATTCATAGTGTCATGTGTAGTAGGATAATATAGGTTCAGATTTCATGCTCAATTTCACCACTATTGTTTTGGTTACCCCCAAATTTCATTTCATTTGAATCATATGCTACCTGCTGAGCTACTGGTGAGATTGAAAAGCTGTATAACAATATTGATGAGACCAGTTGCCTTTCCTGATCTAGCTGCTAGTTTCTGATAGATCTTAGATGTGGCTTCATAGCATGTGCACATCAGATCGAGTTTCTCTTCCTCTTTATTTATAATAGCTTCCCCATACTTTAATCCTACTTGCCTTATGGCAATGGCAGAAGGTTAACTTTTACAACATCTTATGGCTTATAAACTATCTCTCTCACCAAGAAAAGCTTAACCTGAGGGAGAAGAGATAGAAACACTATAGTAAGATGGTATGTGGTTTTTGTTTTTAGATTTGTTTGGCAACAGTTGAACACTAGATTTCTATTTGTCAAAAGCTATATCGGTATCTGGAAAAGCAGCAGACCCTTCTTCTGCGCAAAAAGGGTAGTGAGAAAAATATCTCATTGCTCTAAGTCCCTGAAGGCTCTCAAAGTGCTGTACATGCTGTGCCCTTGATCCTGTAAATCCTTGCATGGAGCACACCAAAATGTGAAAAAGTCTGCAAGTGGGAAGATATGCATGGTCACAAGTAAAGTTAATTGTTAGCCTTTCCTCTGCACTGAGGATATGCTCACAATACAAAAACCAATTTGTACTTCCAGAATTTCAAACACTTCCAAGTAATCAGCACACCATATTGCCGAGGCCAATGGCTCTCTGACTTGGGTTGAGGATTACTGATGTTCCATAGAGAGTGACTGATCACATGGTGCCAACCACTGCACCTTGTTTCCAGCACATAAGTCACATTAACTAGGGTTGCCAATTTTGATTGGATGTATTCCTGGTGGTTTCATCACTTAAAGATTAATCTTTCATTCCTGGAGACTCCTGGACAATCCTGGAGGGTTGGCAACTCTAGCATTGACAGCTAAAAATGTATATTTTTCTAACATTACTTCTCCATGGTGTAGTAGGATAATATAGGTTCTGGGACCAGAGCTGTGAGCTCTCTGAGCTGTGGACCAGACCAGGTAAAAGTTTGAGAACTCTGGTCTAAAGTTATCCTTATAGGTATTATTTTCCATGCCAGGCTCCAAATTGAGCAAAATAACAAAACAATTAATAAACTACATATTCCTGTTCCTTTCAACCAATTATATATTCGGCCAACAAGTGTCCTATAACTTTAGAGAAGAATAAAAGATACATGCAGAGCCTGTTACTAATAAAAAAGGAGCAGAACAGGAGAGCTCATGGTGAAGAGCGTACAAGTAAAGTCCAAAACAAAATATCTTTCCCTACTTCTGAGGAGAATCTCAGCCAGCAAGGTGAGGCAACATTTAAGAATTACAGCCTCCTGATAAAACGTAAGCAGTTTGTTGTACTGATGGGTTTTGAGTGGTTTGTTCTTTATAAACTCAACAACAATTTTTAAGCAATTATTTCTAAGTACTTATTTGCAGGAGAGAACATTGCCAACAGCATTTCAGTAGCTCAAGTATTACTCAGTGTAGGACACAACATAAGAATGGTCATACTGGGTTAGTCCAAAGATCCATCTAGCCCAGTATCCTGCCTTCCGACAGTGGCCAATTCCAGGTAATAATCAAATGATCCATCCCGTCACCCATTCCCAGCTTCTGGCAAACAGAGGCTAGGTACACCATTGCTGCTCATCCTGGTTAATAGCCATTGATGGACCTATCTTCCATACATTTATTTAGTTCTTTTTTGAACCCTGTTATAGCCTTGCCTTCACAACATTCTCTTGCAAGGACTTCCACAGGTTTACTGTGCATTGTGTGAAAAAATACTTCCTTTTGTTTGTTTTAAATTTAATGCCTATTAATTTCATTTGATGGCCTCTTGTTCTTCGGTTATGAGAAGGAGTAAATAACACTTCCTTATTTACTTTCTCCACACCAGTCATGATTTTATAGACCTCTATCATCTCCCCCCTTAGTCGTCTCTTTTCCAAGCTGAAAAGTCCCAGTCTTTTTAATCTCTCCGCATATGACAGCCATTCCATATGCCTAATCATTTTTGTTGCCCTTTTCTGAACCTTTTCCAATTCCAATATATCTTTTTTGAGATGGGGCGACAACATCTTCACGCAGTATTCAAGATGTGGGCATACCATGGATTTATATAGAGACAATATGATATTTTCTGTCTTATTGTCTGTCCCTTTCATAATGATTCCCAACTTTCTGTTCACTTTTTTGAGTGCCACTACACATTGTGTGGATAGTTCTCTGAAAACATCCACTATGACTCCAAGATCTCTTTCTTGAGTGGTAACAGTTAATTTAGACATCATCATTTTATATGTATAGTAGGGATTATGTTTTCCAATGTGCATTACTTTGCATTTATCAACATTGAATTTCATCTGCCATTTTGTTGCCCAGTCACCCAGTTTTGAGAGATCCTTTTGTAGCTCTTCACAGTCTGCCTGGGACTTAATTATCTTGATTAGTTCTGTATCATCTGCAAATTTTGCCACTTCACTCTAGAGACTATGTTTGAAAGGAGCAGCTTATCAGCTGCACATGAATGAGGGAAAACAACTTGGTGCATAAGAAGAAGCCAGGAGAATTAGCTGCTGCCATGGTGCTGACTCAGGTTAGTAGCCAGAAGAGAGAAAGTTGTGATGCTACCTCTACTACAATTTAGTGGAAACAGTGAAAATTACACATAGGGATTCCACTGCTGTCTCCCCGCACCTGCTGCACAAGCTTATAGTTCCAAACAAAACCAACCCATTTTTCCAGATCATTTATGAATATGTTAAATAGCACTGGGCCCAGTACAGACCCCTGGGGGACATCACTATTTACTTCTCTCCATTCTGAAAACTGACCATTTATT